>NC_091062.1:174566770-174885640 GCF_000393655.2 Nicotiana sylvestris
ATGAGAGGGGCAGGAGGCAAGGATGAGCTTTTGATAGCTTATTTCGGCCAAAGTCTGAGTGGATCTGCACTGGAATGGTATACCAGGCAAGATTTCAGCAGGTGGTACACGTGGGATGATCTGGCGCAGGCTTTTGCAGGTCATTTCCAGTACAACCTGGAGATAGTCCCTGACCGTCTCACGTTGTTGAGAACTGGGAAGAAACCCGGGGAAAGTTTTCGCGAATTCGGGTTCCGCTGGAGAGAACAAGCAGCTAGGGTCGATCCTCCCATGAGAGAGGGAGAGATGGTAGACTACTTTTTGCAGACATTGGATCCAACCTACTTTGGTCACTTGGTGACAACGGTTGGAAAATCTTTCAACGAGGTGGTCAAAATAGGGGTCATGATAGAAGAAGGTTTGAGGTCGGACAAGATCTTAAACTATTCGGCACTTAAGGCCACAACCCAGGCTATTCAAAGCGGCACGGGAGGTGCGCTGAGAAGAAAGAAAGAAGAGGTTGCCACGATCGAGGCAAGGCAGTTGGTCCAGGGCTGGCAGGCCGCACTACAACCAACCCAGGCCTCACAGGTCAAACTACCCATACAACCCACCACAAAATTTCTATCCACCTCGAGAACCACATTGTTCCGTACACCAAGCCCAGGTATACACTCAGCCTCCGGTTCGCCCACAATGGCGCGCACCGGCTCCCCAGAACATATATGCACCACCACAAAACACTTACCCTCCACCAAGGGCATATAGAAATCCTTCAGGGGCAGGTTTCCGGGGAAATCCAGATGCTAGGAATGACAGGTTGCGGAAGCAAAGAACCTTCACCGAATTGGGAGAAACCTACACCGCTGTGTTCCACAAGCTGCGGCAATTGGGTTTGGTTAGTCCTGTCCATACTCGGGAACCAAATCCCCCGCCTCAGAATTTGGATCGTTCAATCAGTTGTGAATACTGTTCAGGGATGCTCGGGCACGATACCGAGAAGTGCTGGAAGTTAAGGCATGCCATACAGGATCTTATTGACACCAATAAGATCGAGGTCCAGACACCAGAGGCTCCTAACATCAACCAAAACCCACTGCCAGCGCATCACGAAACTCACATGATTGAGTTGGTGTGTGAGGGAGGAGAATTAAGAAAACCCTCACAAACAGTGATGATGATCCAAGCTGCCCCAAAAGAAGTCTTAACCAGTGGAGAAACAAATGTACAGTCGCAGGGAGAAGGCGTCAAGCCGGTAGTAATATGGGGGAAGAGCCCGTCCGTCATAGCAAGCAAACCCGAGCCAAGCAAGTTGGTAATACCAGGGATCCTGCCCACACCGGCAGTCATGTTGAAAGGGGTATGTAGAGAACGGGTGACCATAAAGCCGGTGGTCCAACTGCCAATGCTTGACAGCAGGGCTGTGCCCTGGAAATATGAAAAAGCAGTGGTGACATACCAAGGAAAACAGGTGGAAGAAGTCAGTTGTGAAGCGCAAGGGCTGACTCGATCAGGTCGATGCTTTGCTCCGGTGGAGTTAAGAAAAACCAACCCAGTGGCAACCAAGAAGCCAGTGTCAGAAGAAGAGGCTGAAGACTTTCCTGAGGAAGATGAAAGTGCAAGACTATTCTGTGGTTGAGCAGCTGAGAAAAACACCTGCCCAGATCTCACTATTGTCATTACTCCTCCATTCCGAGGAACATCGCCGGGCCCTGTTAAAGATATTGAACGAGGCCCATGTACCCAGTGAGATTTCTGTAAACCACCTGGAAACCATTGCTAGCAAGATTTTCGAGGTGAACAGAGTGACATTCTCCGATGATGACCTGCCGGTGGAAGGTACGGAGCATAACAAAGCTCTATACCTAGCTGTCAAATGTGAAGACTCGGTGGTAACCCGAGTATTGGTGGATAACGTCTCAAGCGCCAATATTTGTCCATTATCCACCCTGGACCAGTTAAAGATTGACCGTGGAAGGATCCGGGAGAATAGCATCTGTGTCCGGGGGTTTGACGGAAACGGAACAGCCACTGTGGGGGACGTTGTACTTGAACTGACCATTGGTCCGGTCCTGTTTACCATGGAATTCCAAGTATTGGACGCCACGGTATCTTACAACTTGCTGTTAGGACGACCTTGGATTCATGCAGCTAAAGCGGTGCCTTCCACCCTACATCAGACAGTGAAGTTCGAGTGGGAAAGACAAGAGGTCGTGTTGCACGGCGAGGATACAACATGCACCATGGGCGGAACCATTGTGCCTTTCATAGAGACCACTGATGACAAGGGTCCCTGGGTCTACCAGATTCTCGATACAGGGTCGGCCAACAAAATTTCTGAAGGAGAAATCATCCCGCACCCTAGGGTGGCTGCCGCAACAGTCATGATGGTATCAGAAATGCTGGGTAATGGGTTTGTGCCGGGAAAAGGCCTGGGAGTTGAACTTCAAGGGATAGTCCAACCTGTCTCCCTTCCTAAGAATCTGGAAACTTTCGGGTTGGGGTTCAAACCAACCACAGCAGACAGGAAGCAAGCGCGAAAAATGAAGAAGAGGGTCTGGTCTCTGCCTAAACCAGTGCCACGCCTCTCAAGGTCTTTTGTTAAAGCTAGTGCCAAGGGGTCAGCGATCCCAAAGATTCGAGGACCTTTGATCGGCATAAGTGAAGACCTAAATCAGAGTTTTGAGAGACTATTCGCGGATGTCAGTATGGTGGAAGCTGGAGAGGGTTCCAGCAGAGCAGAGATACAATTCGTGGGGCCTAAGGCCAAGACCAACAATTGGACGGTTACTCCTCTTCCTGTCCGAGGGGAGTCTTGGTAGTAGGCTTTGATTAATGTTTTGTTTGTTTGTTTGTTTGATCGGATTATTCAAGGGTGTAATCCCAATTTTACTTTCGTTTTGTAAAAGTGTGAACCCTTTTTATCCTGCAAATTTAATAAAGTTCTTTTCTTTTGTCCCATTTTAATTTCTTGTTTTGTTCTTTTTCTTTCTGAACAGTTCTCTTTTTACTGGTCCTAATGACATGGCATGCACAGCGGATCTTCGACCTAGTCTAATAAATCAATCTGAATCTGACTCAATGATGCAAGAGGTCGTTTGTGATAATGAATCCGAATGTGACGAAGGGGAAGCCTTCGAAGAAATAAACCGAGAACTGTGCCAATTTGAAGAGAAACCCAAGCCTAACCTAAATGACACTGAGGCTGTGAACCTAGGAGACGCTGATAACATCCAAGAGACCAAAATTAGCATCCACATTGAGCCGAATGTCAAAGCAGAATTGATCGAAACTCTCAGGGAATTCAAAGATGTTTTTGCATGGTCCTATGATGATATGCCTGGATTGAGCACCAATTTAGTGGTTCACAAACTACCCACTGACCCGGCATACCCTCCGGTCAAGCAAAAACTAAGGAAATTTAAAACAGAAATGAGTGTGAAAATCAAAGAAGAAGTGATCAAGCAGTTGCAATCGAAGGTCATTCGGGTCACTCGATATATCCCGAATGGTTGGCCAATGTGGTACCAGTCCCAAAAAAGGATGGAAAAATCAGGGTGTGCGTGGATTACCGCAACCTCAACAAAGCAAGTCCCAAGGACAATTTTCCGCTACCCAACATTCATATCTTAATCGACAATTGCGCAGGGCGCGAGATTGGATCCTTTGTGGATTGCTATGCGGGTTATCATCAGATCCTAATGGATGAGGAGGATGCTGAGAAGACAGCATTTATTACGCCATGGGGAACCTACTGCTATCGGGTAATGCCGTTCGGTTTAAAGAACGCTGGGGCAACGTACATGCGAGCAATGACTGCTGTGTTTCATGACATGATACACAAAGAAATAGAGGTGTACGTCGATGATGTGATCATCAAATCTTGGCGTCAGGAGGACCATGTGGCAGACCTAAGGAGATTTTTCCAAAGACTCCGGAGGTATGATATCAAGCTTAACCCGGCCAAATGCGCATTCGGGGTTCCATCAGGAAAGTTGCTAGGATTCATCGTCAGTCGACGGGGGATTGAGTTAGACCCATCCAAAATTGAATCCATCCGAGACCTGCCACCGCCAAGGAACAAAACAGAGGTAATGAGTTTGCTGGGTAGACTCAATTACATCAGCAGGTTCATCGCTCAACTCACAGCAACTTGTGAGCCCATATTTCGGCTACTGAGAAAGGATGCTGCAGTAGGTTGGACGACAGAGTGTCAGGAGGCTTTCGACCAAATCAAAGGGTATCTGTCTAATCCACCCGTATTGGTCCCGCCTAAGCCCGGGAAACCCCTAATCCTTTACCTGACGGTCTTGGAAAATTCATTTGGTTGTGTATTGGGGCAACATGATGACACAGGGAGGAAGGAGCAGGCCATCTACTATCTTAGCAAGAAATTCACAGTGCATGAGGTCAAGTACACTCAACTCGAGAAAACATGCTGCGCCCTAACTTGGGTAGCTCAGAAGTTGAAGCACTACCTGTCTTCATACACTACTTATCTCATATCCCGTTTGGACCCGTTGAAGTATATCTTTCAGAAACCTATGCCCACGGGAAGGTTGGCAAAATGGCAAATTCTGCTCACAGAATTTGATATCATCTACGTGACAAGGACGGCCATGAAAGCCCAGGCACTGGCAGACCATTTGGCAGAGAATCCCGTTGATGAGAAATACGAGCCCTTAAGAACGTATTTTCCTGACGAAGAGGTGATGCATACGAATGAGTTGGAATTACCCGAGGAACCGGGTTGGAAGCTTTTCTTCGATGGAGCGGCAAACGCAAAAGGGGTTGGAATAGGAGCAGTACTCATTTCTGAAACAGGACGGCATTATCCTGTTACGGCTCAACTACGCTTCTATTGCACCAACAATATGGCCGAATATGAAGCTTGCATTCTGGGTCTGCGCTTGGCTGCTGACATGGGTGTCCAAGACGTCTTGGTCTTGGGAGACTCGGACCTCTTGGTACATCAAATTCAGGGTGAATGGGAAACACGAGATCTAAAGCTCATACCATACCGACAATGCTTGCATGATCTGAGCAAGAAATTTCGATCGGTAAAGTTCAAACATATCCCGAGAGTTCACAATGAGGTTGCGGATGCCTTAGCCACCTTAGCATCAATGTTGCACCACCCTGACAAAATGTATGTTGATCCTCTACACATCCAGGTCCGTGATCAGCACGCCTACTGCAATGCCGTAGAAGAAGAAGCAGATGGCGAACCCTGGTTTCATGATATCAAGGAATACCTCAGGATGGGGATATATCCAGAACATGCTTTTGGGGACCAAAAAAGAGCCCTTCGGCGTTTGTCGAATGGTTTCTTCCTCAGTGGAGGAGTATTGTACAAAAGAACCCCGGATTTGGGATTGTTGAGATGCATAGATGCCGGGCAGGCAACGACGGTTATGGCGGAAGTACATGCCGGAGTTTGTGGGCCACACATGAGCGGATATATATTGGCAAGAAAGATCCTTCGAACAGGGTGTTATTGGCTAACCATGGAACACGACTGTATCACTTTCGTAAGGAAATGCCATCAGTGCCAGATACATGGAGATTTGATTCATTCTCCGCCAACAGAGTTACATACGATGTCAGCACCCTGGCCGTTTGTAGCATGGGGCATGGATGTCATTGGGCCCATCGAGCCAGCAGCGTCCAACGGTCATAGGTTCATTCTAGTGACCATTGATTACTTCACCAAATGGGTTGAGGCTAAAACCTTCAAATCAGTAACTAAGAAGGCAGTGGTGGACTTTGTTCACTCCCATATCATCTGCAGATTTGGGATCCCAAAAGTGATCATCACGGATAACGGTGCGAATCTTAATAGCAGCTTGATGAGAGAGGTATGCCAACAATTCAAGATTACACACCGCAATTCCACCCCATATCGTCCTAAGGCAAATGGAGCAGTCGAAGCAGCCAATAAGAATATCAAGAAGATACTGCGAAAAATGGTGGAAGGGTCCAGACAGTGGCACGAGAAATTACCCTTTGCTTTATTGGGGTACCGCACTACCGTCCGGACCTCCATAGGCACAACTCCTTACTTGTTGGTATACGGAACTGAGGCCGTGATACCAGCGGAGGTCGAAATTCCGTCCCTCCGAATTGTCACTGAAGCCGGGATTGATGATGATGAATGGGTAAAAGCTCGATTGGAACAGTTGAGCCTGATAGATGAGAAAAGATTGGCAGCAGTGTGCCATGGTCAACTGTATCAGAAGAGAATGGCAAGAGCATATAACAAGAAGGTGCGCCCCAGGAAGTTTGAGGTAGGGCAGCAGGTGTTAAAGAAGATCCTCCCACATCAGGTCGAGGCAAAAGGCAAATTCGCCCCAAATTGGCAAGGGCCTTATATCGTGACCAGAGTATTGTCCAACGGTGCTTTGTGTTTGACAGATGTCGAAGGTAGATGTGTCGACATGGCTATCAATTCAGATGCAGTCAAGAGATATTATGCGTAATTTCTTTAATTATGGCAATTTTTGGTTTATTTGTTTGTATTTGGCATTTGTCGAATAATGAGATGACGGAGGCAATTCTTTCTTCTATCCAAACACTTTTAACCTTTGCTTCCCCCTTCGAGCCTAAGTAATTCTTTCATGTCCCTCTTTTGGAATCACTAATGGGAAAGATATGAAAAAAGAGAGAAAGAAAATGAAAAGAAAAAAAAAAGAAAAAAAAGAAGAAGAAAAAAAAAAGAAAAAAAAAGAAGAAGATGAAATCATAAAGAAATACAAAACCGTGGGAACTACGTTTGACCTGATTCCTCAAAGAGGATACGTAGGCGCCTCACGGCTCGGTCATAGTATGCATCATAGTAAATATAGGATGCATAATGTACATAGTGTGCATAATAGGCACAGCGTGCGTAACGCACATAGCACAACATAAGAGTAAAAAAAAAATTCCCCAAGCAAGAAAACTGGGGCAGAAGTTATGTTTTAAAATTCCAACAAAGGTTTGATTCCAAAAGTTGTAGCACATCACCCATCAAATTATTTTTAGCCTTTCTTTAACTCCACACCAAAACCAACGTCAACATCCAAAAGACCTCCCGATCAATGTTCGAGAGATGCCAAATCCGGCAAATAAGACCGAGAATAATACACTGATCCCCAGCAAAGAAGAGGATCGTGAGACTGAGAATGAATTGATAGTCAAAGGAATCTCCAGAAGAGAGGGTCGTATCTACAACGCCCCGATTCATCGAAAGAAATAAAATGAGAGAGTCTCATCGGTGAAAACCTTCGCAGGCACCGAGAGGCGACGTAAGACGAGGGATATGAAATGAGAGAGTCTTATTGGTGAAAACCTTCACAGGCACCATAAGGCGCCGGGAGATGAGAGAAAAGAGAGAGTCTCATTAGTGAAAACCCCTCGAAGGGCACTATGAGGCGACAAGATAGAGCAGCAAAAGCTACCACATTCGCAACAAGATGAACATCCATTTATCATCCCCAGCAAGTCAGACCGTCGGACAAATCGATTGATACAAATAGACTGGGTCGGGAATCTATGGTGCACGTCATGATCACGGGGACCAGTTGTGTCCTCCAGATAAGTTCTTTGGATTGTCTCCTCCCACAAAATATTGGTTCAGAAAGTTTTTCTTTTTTCCGTATCTTTATTTCTTTTCCTAAAATGTGTCTTGAAAGGATTTTTCAAAGCTTACTACCAGGAACCAAAGGGGAATTCATCCAATGCAGGATAATACAAACAGTCTTAAAGTCCGGTCCCGGGCAATGCAGTGATTGTGCCCGGAAATTTTTGAAGAAGTAAGCTCCAAAAGGGAGTGGTTTCGGGAGTTAGAAGCAGACTCCCACATCATGTGTTTAAAGAGAAAGCAGAAAAGGGGATAAATTGAAAACCAATCCCCAGCAGGCTAGAAACCCCCCCAACAGGCAACTTTGCCCGCCAACCAATTATGGGGACAAAGAGCAAGAGAAGGGGAAGAGAGAAAAATGGCTCGCCAGAAAGGCACCCTCTACCACCACGATTAAAACTGATTAAATCCTTTTGTCTGCTGCAGGAAAACAAAGGATTGATGATGGCAGCAAGATGCACCGCCATGGAAGTCACCAAAAACCGGGGCAGAAAATTTTCTGCCAATTGTCGAAAATTTTCTCGGAAGAACGGGAAAGCAATTTCAATACATTTAAGTTCTAGGTCGCCCACCAGAAAAATGCGGGAATACTTTTAAGTTCTAGGTCGCCCACCAGTATAATGCGGGAATACATTTAAGTTCTAGGTCGCCCACCAGTATAATGCGGGAATACTTTTAAGTTCTAGGTCGCCCACCAGTAAAATGCGGGAATACTTTTAAGTTCTAGGTCGCCCACCAGTAAAATGCGGGAATACTTTTAAGTTCTAGGTCGCCCACCAGTATAATGCGGGAATACATTTAAGTTCTAGGTCGCCCACCAGTATAATGCGGGAATACTTTTAAGTTCTAGGTCGCCCACCAGTAAAATGCGGGAATACTTTTAAGTTCTAGGTCGTCCACCAGTATAATGCGGGAATACATTTAAGTTCTAGGTCGCCCACCAGTATAATGCGGGAATACTTTTAAGTTCTAGGTCGCCCACCAGTAAAATGCGGGAATACTTTTAAGTTCTAGGTCGCCCACCAGTATAATGCGGGAATACATTTAAGTTCTAGGTCGCCCACCAGTATAATGCGGGAATACTTTTAAGTTCTAGGTCGCCCACCAGTATAATGCGGGAATACATTTAAGTTCTAGGTCGCCCACCAGTATAATGCGGGAATACTTTTAAGTTCTAAGTCGCCCACCAGTATAATGCGGGAATACATTTAAGTTCTAGGTCGCCCACCAGTATAATGCGGGAATACTTTTAAGTTCTAGGTCGCCCACCAGTAAAATGCGGGAATACTTTTAAGTTCTAGGTCGCCCACCAGTATAATGCGGGAATACATTTAAGTTCTAGGTCGCCCACCAGTATAATGCGGGAATACTTTTAAGTTCTAGGTCGCCCACTAGTATAATGCGGGAATACTTTTAAGTTCTAGGTCGCCCACCAGTATAATGCGGGAATACATTTAAGTTCTAGGTCGCCCACCAGTATAATGCGGGAATACTTTTAAGTTCTAGGTCGCCCACCAGTATAATGCGGGAATACATTTAAGTTCTAGGTCGCCCACCAGTATAATGCGGGAATACTTTTAAGTTCTAGGTCGCCCACCAGTATAATGCGGGAATACATTTAAGTTCTAGGTCGCCCACCAGTATAATGCGGGAATACTCTTTAGCTCTAGATTTTGGAATCAGTCACCCCACCTGGAGATGGAAGGGTACAACAGAGAGCCCCAAACGGGAAACAATAAAATCCCCAGCACCAAGAAGCAGACAACTGCAGAGGCAAGTGTGCAATTCAAAAGGAAAAGGAACGCATCTCAAAAGAAGCAGTTTGGAAACGTTGTAGCATGCCCAGCATGACGATGCTGATGAAGAAACATACCACTGAAGAAACCATTGGAAGATTTAAAGAAGAAAGCCGTGTCCCCAGCGGATCAAGCAAAGTAATGTAAACTGGCATTCAAACGTCAGCAAAGGACCAGCATCATCTCCCAAAGTCACAAGATAAAGGCATCGGAGGAGAGTGTTAGCCGACAAGAAAGCAAAGCAACAAGAACAAGTTGAAGATGGATAAGATTTCAGGATCCTCAATTTAGCTTAGCTTCTTGTTTTCCTTTTAGAGCAATGTAATAGGGAGATCGGTTGAGCAGTAGCATCCTACAGCAGTATACAACAGCGCACAACAACAACAGCAAGCAATACAGTCACACGGTAGTCCCAGCTACCAAAATTTCCCGAACTACATTGACCTGATTCCTGTTCAGCCCAGGATATGTAGGAAACCTCTGAAGCAAAGGTTCGGTCAAATCTCTTTCAAAAAATGCTTCACACGGAGTATTCGGACGGGCAAAAATCGCTCGCTTTATCTTTGCGCGAAAACCCTTCGTGTCTTCGTGCAAAGAGGGGCAGCTGTAAGCACGTGATTTTTGCTTCACGGACAGTCACTCCAAAAGAAATAGTAACAAAGGACCTCGCTGTACAATTTTCAATTTTCCGTAACGTGTGCTGCTAGTCATGTGTGGGTCTGTCCATTTTATCCATTTTTTACATTATTAAACAAAGTACAAAATGTGTATGATCTGGTAATTAGACCATAATTCATTCAGTAAAAGAAAAATTCACAAAAATATTCTAGGGTGCGATTTAACCTATTTAAATATTTTGATAATTATGTTTGTTTGAATTTCATTTTTTATTTTTAGTTTTAAGATTAGAAAAAAAGAAGAAAAGAAAAAAAAAGAAAAAAAGAAAGGGAGAAAAGAATGAAGAAAACGGTTTGGGCCAAGGAAATAAACCAAAAATAGGCCCAAACCAATTCGATCAGGTCCAGTCCAAAATCGGCTACCCAGGCATCTCCTGAAACGACATCGTTTCAGGCAAATCAATCTGAGTCGTCCGTCCCAGCCGATCCAACGGTTCAGGACCTCTTTCAGCGACCCATGTTCAAACCCGACCCAATAACCAATCCGACCCAACCCCTCACTTAAACCAAACGACCCCGTTTAACTATCAAACGACCCCGTCCCATTTCTCAGCATCAGATCTAAGCCGTTGAGATCATCTGATCTAACGGCTCAGATCCGATCAACCTCACCATATATAAACCTTCCCTTACACCCCACGCCCCCTATCCGAACCCCACCCCTCACTCGTCTCCTTCCCTGAACCCTGAAACCCCCAAACCCTAGCAGCCGCCCTAGTCTCCTTCGCCATTAAAGCCGGCGGCACGAACGCCGGTGACCACCCCCTGAACACCCTAAGACCCCCTCACTCCCCTGAACACGAATCCACTAACCACGAACCTCGAATCATCTCCTATCGTCTCGAATCTGGATTTGAAGATTCGAGACAAAACCCGGATCTATGCCAAACCATCCCATCTTCATACCAGACACTCCCCTGACCTTCCTCGTGACCAAGCTAAGCTTGGTTTGGTCCGAATCTACCCACAACTCCTAAAAATCCAGATCTGGAAATTCAGAACTTGAAACACATGCACCTGGGGAACCCGGCCGGTTTGGACATGGGTTTGAGGTCTAATAGACCTTAATCAAGGTGTTCTCATGTGAGAACACCCTGATTAAAGTTTGTTCGGCCTCAAAAGTTCGAAGTTGAATCAGATTTGGGTCTGTTTGATTTAAGCATTTTCGGTAAGTTTTCCTTTCTTTTGTGTTAGTTTTGATTAAGTGGTCAGCATGTTTCGTTGTGTTTGTTTGTTATTTTTTGTTATTTTTTCATTCGGATTTCTTCATCTCTGTAAAGACCTTTTATTTGGTCGATTGGTTTCTGTGTATGATTTAAATGTATCCTATGATAAGCATGTCCGATTAGTATAGTCGTCGCATGAATAAACTTATATAGGTTCCTAGTGACTGACCAAGTTGTCCGAAGCCCTTTAGGTCCCTGAACATATTGTTTGTGTGAGCGACTGATTATTACCTGCTATAATTAGTATAGTCGACTCGATAAATGTCGTTGATTAGTTTCTATAACTAATGAATCAAACGAGCTAATAATGTCGCATGACTAATTGATACTTTGCCACTGATTGAAGGCCCCAACATTGTTTGAAATAGTTTGTTTGCATTGAAAAATGACTGAAAGGTTCAGTCTAGGAAGTCCTGAATTTGAAACTTTCATCAGTTCAAAAATGCCCTGATGCGGCAAAGGGTCAAGACAGTGGTAACCAGGGTTTAACAGGGGTAGTCTGGGGTTTGCAAAGAACAAAAATGATTAGTTTAAATGAGCTGACAAGTAGGGTACTAATTTGGGATTAAATTAATGCCAATGGGGAACAAGACATAAGAGTATGGGACTTAAATTGAATAAAAAATGAGGCCCATAACTCCTGATTAAACAAAACCAGGCGTGGGAATAAAGGGGGCTGACACCAAAAGATGCTTAGGCATGGGCTTTAAAGAGTATGGGCAGGCTGCAAGTTGCAGCAAAAAAGGCAGCTTAACTGCACTGGTTTTTGGCTTATAAATAAGCCATTTGAGAATTTAACGGGGCTGGAGGTTTTTGAGTCTTAGGCTGGACTTTTAGTCTTCAGAAAAAAAAGAGAGAAAAGGCTGGAATTTTTAGTTTTAAAGCTGAAACTTTTAGTCTAAAGAAAGGTTTACTGAGTTTAAAGAAAGCTGAATAACATAAGTTAGTTTCCAAATAGATTGTAACCAAACACTGCCTGAAAGTTGTATAAGAGTGCATATTGGTCAAGCTGTCTTGGCCAAGTTCTGTTGCTTGCATTGACTGAGTTGTTTGTGGTTGTTGAACTGGTGGTTTTACTGCATTTGAACCCTCAGTTACTGCTGCTATTTCTTTACTTTTTCCTGGGATTACTGGCTTGGCACTCGACTATTTGCTAGTCCTTGTATTCTGGGAGATCACTGTTGGTTATCTGTGGCTGTGGAAAACACTTGGTTCAGTTGGTTGTTGCTGTGTTGTTGTTGTGTATCTGTTGTTGCTGTGTTTGCTGCATACTGCCTAGCTGACCATTCCTTCCTTCTTTGTCCTCCATACCAGGTACACAATTAATACCACAAATGTAACTGAAAGTTTGAGCATGAATGCAAAAGAGAGGACCTGCAGATTGTTTTTTTATATATGTACATGAACTGTTACTCTAAATGTCATGAAATAGTTACATTTTTGTTTGGACAATAGAAGCAGCCTACATACTAAGTATATCAATGTAGGTTAACGAATGCTAGCCTTGTATGTATACTGCTAGGTGAAAAATATGCCCAGTGTAATAAGTTGTATTTCAGACTTAGTCTAATGGTGTAGTATATTCTCTAATGTAGGCCAAATAGGAAAGCTATCCGTTTTAGTTAAAGTTCTTTCTCCTTTTGCCATATTGTCCCATAAATTGATAAACTCATTTCACAAAACAAAGAATCAGTTCAGGGCCTCAACCTCATGAAGGTCGAGCCCAAATCGAAGCAAACCAAGTAGGCTCGCATAGAACAGGCAGAGGCCCAGGTCTGGCCTATCACGCATGGGCTGGATTTGGGCCTATAATTGTTTGTTCGGCTGACTGTACATACAGCCTCATTTCTGAAATTTTTTTAGCTTTTCTGAATGTCATTACAAATAACTTGCAAGCATTTAATTAATTAGGACTATCTATTGTTTTCAATTGATAAAGACAAACACGACGAGAAACGTAGTTGTTATAGGATATCCTTTTAAAAAAAATATAATAATAAAAAAATAAGAACGAGATGAGCCTCGATGAAAATAAACAAAACGCACAGACACGGGGCCCTTGTTTAAAGGTGTATTATCAAAGCATCTAGGTTCCAGGACGGGTTGTTTAGCAAATCTCACAACTCTCCTAAAAATAACAATACGTTAGACTCTTTAGGACGCGCCTTAATAAATCTTACCTTCTTAAACTCGGGTGCGCATTTATGTGACCCAAATCCAATTCTCAACGGAGTCGAAATGTGTTTCTAATCACGGGTACATTGATTGTGACGTGGTTCGAGATGCGTGTCCATGACGTTGCAATTTCATTTTAAAAAAAATTGAGATGAGCCTCGCCAAATAAAAATGTACACAGCTACGGGGCCCTCCAACTGTATATATATATTAAAACACTTAGAATTCGGGACAGGTCGTTTAGCGAATTTTTCGGCCTTACCCAAAACAACAAATGCGCTAGTTGCTTTAGGCACGTCTTAATAATTTACTCTCCTTAATTCGGGTGCACATTTATGTGACCCAAATCCAAATCTCAACCGAGTCAAAATATGTCAACAATCACGGGTGCATTGATGCAACGTGATTCGAGATATGTTTTCACAACGTTGCAATTCTTGATAAAAACAGTAAATGATAAAAGCGGTTAAAAGTTAAATTTTGCACATAAGTTCACACTTGTATAAAATCAGATAATCAAGCCGAATATAACAGTTGAGCGACCGTGCTAGAACCACGGAACTCGGGAATGCCTAACACCTTCTCCCGGGTTAACAGAATTCCTTATCCGGATTTCTGGTACGCAGACCATAATATAGAGTCATTATTTTCCTCGATTCGGGATTAAAATTGGTGACTTGGGACACCCTAAATCTCCCAAGTGGCGACTCTGAAATAATTAAACGAATCCCGTTTCGATTGTCCTTTAATTGGAAAAAACTCCCCCTGTGCCCCCGCGGGCGCGGAAAAAGGAGGTGTGACACCTACTAGAGGCTACCTTCACTAAATTAGGGTAAACTGTAACCCACAATGCTGTTTCAGCCAGAATTTTGAAAAAACAAGCGACCACATCTTCTTTGAATGCATTAATGCAACCAGTTCTGGCAAGAATTGCTATCCAAGGCCTCTATTGAGAGTATGCAACATAACCCTATCTTTTCATCTCAACAATGGCTTTTAGCTTGAAACAAGCTTAGAAACACACCTTTTAATGCTCACATTCCTAGGGAAAACATCATTCCCTTCTGTTTCTAGCATAACTATGCAGAAACAACAACTTGTTCAACAATAAAAAAGATAGAATCAGCATTACCAACACCATCTCTAAAGCAACTGAATATTTTATGTTGGTAAAAAATACAACCATAAAAAAAATTTCAAATCACTGTAAAATGGAATCCCCCTAGAAGAGGTTTCTTTAAGCTGAATACAGATGGGGCTGCAAGGGGTAACCCAGGCATAGGAGGAATAGGTGGAGTATTCAGAAACCATAAATGGGGATTGGATTATGGTGTATATGGAGAATATACCACATACAACCAACACTTTGGCTGAATTGAAAGCCCTCCTAAAAGGACTGCAACTTGTTGAACAAAATACTTGGGTCCCTTTAGACATCAACACCGATTTGGCAGAAATAATACAAATGCTACTTACAGGTAACCGAACATATGATCCTATGATTTGTGAATACAGGTTGTTAATGCAAATGATGGACAGGGTCGTGGTGAGACACACGTACAGGGAGCAGGATAGGGTGGCAGACGCAATGACAATAGAGGCAGCAAAGCAAACCTTTTTGGGTAGATCCAGTTTACTAGCAGTTCTTCCTATATTTGCAAATGATGTATTTTGGGCAGACATCCTAGGAACTGAAGTTGTTAGGGACTTTTGACATGTAATATTGAAACTGTATCTCAAAACATCACACTGTTAGGGGAACTGCAGTACCCCAACAATGATAGTACTCTGTAATGTACCTTTTGTTTAGTAGTTATATAAATATCCGCCCTTTTAACCAAAAGAAGTTAATTCGTAGGTTATTTGTTTAGTTTTTTCATTTGCTTCTAATAATGATGAATTCAGTTTTTGTAATTAGTTTCAGATTTTTAGATTATTTTATATTGGTATTAAGCTAATTTTTGAATCACATATGATACAAAGAGGTAGCACTAGATTGGAGGAAAAAGATAAAAATTGTCCCATATATTTAAGGATATAGGTTAAAATTATCCACCAAAGTATACTTTGAACAATATTGATTCTTTAAGTTTGACAAAAGTAATTATTTTTCGCCTTCATAAAATCCAAAAGCCAACATAAACGTACGCCAAACATAAAAAAAATAAATCAAAACTACCAGAAATGACAAAAACTACAAATAAAAAATGTGAATTCCCGTTTGTTTTTTTTCTTCTTCTCAATTTGGGTTAAACCTAAAAACCAGATTTTTATAAATAATTTACGAAGAGAACTATAAATCAACGGATTAAAATTGGTTAGAGTATATTTAACAGATTATGCTAGACTTACTCCAAATACAAATGACCTTTTTTGTTATTTTCTCCTACAATGGATAAAGTTTTAATATAAGGCAAGTGAATAACTAAAAAAAAGTCATTGGTCATTATAAAATGTAACTACATATCGTAAATTATATATTTATCTATCTATATTATTATAAAATCACGAATGTTTCATGCTAAATATTGGTGACAAAAATATTGTCACGATCCAAAATCCACTAAGGGTCGTAATGGCGCCGAACACCACTGTCAGGCAAGCCAACATTAAATAATTAATTAAGCTCTCATTTTAATATTGCTAAAACCATGAATTCCCTTTAATTTAACTGGTAAAAATAATCTTCACAGAATAAATAAGAGTGTTTATAATTTTTGTTACTGAATATCCCATAATCACCCCAGAACCAGGTGTCACAAGTGCATGAGCAATTTCAAGGATTTAAAATAAAATACAACAGGATAACTGTCTGGAATACAATTGGACAGAAAAGAAAATACAATACAGTACTCTAAAGGAGACTACTGGTTGCGGGTCATCTCGAGGAGTGCAACTCACCTATGTCTCCGTATCGACCATGCCGCTGCACCAGACTAGGCCACTAGACATACATGAGCATGTGCAACAAAAATACACAGTAAGTATAACATGAGTATGAAAATAACGTGTATAGTAAGTATCCCGTCTAATCTCGAAGAAATAGTGAAAAGAGGTTGACTTCGACACTTACTAGTGGTCCAATAATAATATACCAATAATATAGTAAATCGAGAATTTTTTTATAAACACGGTTGTAAGTCAATAACATGAAGCAAGTAAACAATTCTTTCATCTATAGGGAATTTCCAAATTCATTTTTTTCATCATTTATACCTCAAGCTAGGGAGGCAATATTACCATTTATAAGTTTACAAGTCAGGCAATACAAGCATACGCAAATCATGTCGAGGTCGTACTGCCCGATCCAATAAATAGTTAAACTGTGCACTACCAAAGGGTCGAATGGCCGAACTATAAATGCATCTATTACCAGGATCGCGAATCATACATGCGACACAGGGGAACATAGAAACACACATTCAAACAGTCAATCAAGACTTCATCAGGGAAACAATTATTGAAGAAGGTATCAATTTCTCTTTTACAAGTCGAGAAAACGAAGTTTAACTCTTTTAGAAAATCATTTACCACTTCGACACGATTAAAGCAATTTAGACTGTCAATAAGGTTACAATTATTTCAAGTAATTCATGATTTTGGGTTCTACACTACCTGGACTTAAGCATAATAGTAGATGCGCACGGACTCTTGTCACCTCGTGCGTACGTAGCCCCCACAAATAGAAGCACATATCTAATTAAATCACCTATAGGGACAATTCCCTCTTACAAGGTTAGAAATGAGACTCACCTCGCTCCGAAGTTCCATAACCGGCTTCCCAAGCCCTTCTGATGACTCAAATTGATGCACCACGCTCCAAAACTAGCCAAATAATGGGCTGTAACGACCCGGTCGGTCGTTTCATGAGTTACCGCTCTATTTTTCCTATTTCTTCTTCCTTATGTGTTGTTCAACTATATTTTATCGTATTGCGTTGGTTGGTTTGGGTTCAGAGTGGTTTTATAGAGAAATGAGACACTTAAACTCCTTTTGGGAAGCTTTAGTTAGAAAGGTCAACAAGAAGTTGACTTGCGAGTAAATGATCTCGGAACTTGGTTTTTATGGTTCGGATAGTTTTCTAAGGTGATTTGGGACTTAGGAGCATGATCGGAATGTATTTTGGAGGTCCGTGGTAGATTTAGGCTTGAATTGGCGAAATAGGAATTTTGGCATTTTTCGGTTGGTAGTGAAAATTTTGATATCGGGGTCGGAAAGGAATTTCGGAAATTGGAGTAGGTCCGTTGTGTCATTTGGGACGTGTGTGCAAAATTTCAGGTCATTCAGATGAGATTTGATAGACTTTTTGATAGTTTACGGAATTCAGAAGTTTTGGAATCCTTAGGATTGAATCCGAGGGTGATTTGGTATTTCGACATTGTTTTGAGTGTTCTGAGGATTGGTACAAGTTTGAATAGTGGTATATGACTTGTTCATATTTTTGGTTGAAGTTCCGGGGGCCCCGGGATAAATTCAGAAGGTTGTCGGAAAATTTGGAATTGAAGTTGAGCAGCTTCAGCTGCTGTTCCTGTCATTACCGCACTGCGGATTGGGAATCGTAGGTGCGGGCCACAAAAGTGAAGAAATTGCCACAGATGCAACCAAGGTTGAGAAGGGGCAGGAGCCACAGATGCAGTGAGGCTAGCATACCTGCGAGGTCGCAGGCGCGGGTAATTGACCGCAGATGCGGTTTTGAGCGGATAAGTGACTTCCGCAGGTGCGATCTATTTGGCCGCAGGTGTAGTCGCGCAGGTGCGTGTTTGGGGCCACATGTGCAGAAATGCCTGGGCAGAAACTATATAAGCATTCCTTCGCGATTTTCAGCCTTGTTCCACTATTTTTTACACTGGTTGAGAGCTTTTTGAGAGAATTTGAAGAGGGATTCAAGCGAAAACGCTTGGCGGTAAGATTTTCGAACCCAATATTCGATTCTATAGCATTATCTTATTTATTAGGCTTGAAATTATTGGAAATTAAGGGTTAAAAATTTGTAAGGCCCCGAAAAATTTCTCTAAGTAATCTAGGATTTCGTGGTGCCACATAGGCTAATTATAATATTTTATGTGCTATTAACATGGTGGGCATCAATTGGATTTGGTGAATAAGTGTACAAGTCTTATGGTAAGTAATTTGGGGCCCAAGGAAAGGCCTAAGTCACATTGGAAAATTTCATAATAAGCTAAGATTCCAACTGAGTTTGCACAAGACCACACTTTGAACAAGCATATCTAAATATGTATAAGGTTTTATTTGATGAACAACCTAAAGGTCTTTGAGTTTAGTTTCCAACACTTTAAACTGTTCGTCATTTGGACATTCCTACACAAAGTTATGATCAAATTATCAAAGGCTAGAAAAATGCGACCCTGTGTCGAATCTGCGATCGCAAATCTGTCGCATTTTTGACTTTGCGATCGCAGATTTGTCGCAAATTGGGCCAGTGTTGCCCAGTTTTGGGCACCTAATTTGCGGTGCATTCTGCGGCCCACATTCTTGTTTTGCGGTCTATTTTGCGATTGCAGACTAGATTTCGGAGGGTTATTTTTTCTATTTTTATAACCCGACCCCATTTTAATATATAGGCTTTGGGATTCATTTTAGGGTAATTTTCTACTGATTTTAGAGAGAGATGAGAGCATATAGAGAGATAAAGGAGGGGTCTAACTTCATAATCATCCAAATCTTGCTCAAGTCTTCAAGAATCAAGGAAGATAACCATAGATTGTCCTCTATCCAGGTAAGTCCTACTTCCAAAACTTCATGCAATAGGTTAAAGGTTCAAATATGTTGTAGGGGTAAGAAATAGGCCATGCATATGGGACTAAGTTGTAGTATGTGATGTTAAAGAACTAATATGGGTAGTTCATGTTAAAATTGGTTGAGGGAGGAAGGAATTGCCATTTCTAAACCTTGTAGTCTACTTCACATGCTAGGTGTTTGATGAAATTCCTAAGAGAGTTACACCATGGATAATCTTCCTAATTATTAATCGATTTCCACTATCTCCTTATAGATTGTTATTGCTAGAGGTGTTGGTGTATTGTAGAGATTTAAGGAAAGCTCCATTGAGGTATGTATGGCTAAAACCCCGTCTCTTAGAAATTGAGCTTCCATGGTGCCCATGTAAATGTTGTAAGTTCGAAACGTGATTGATATGGTACTTGTTATGTTAAGTGGATTATTATTGTGAAAATGTATGTGGTAGGTACTTCTTCATGTGTTTAATGTGTTATTCTTTATAAATGGAGTATGTTTGGAGAACATGATCTATGTTCTAAATGCCTAAATGTCATGCCAAGGTTACTTTGGGACTAATATGCCAAACTTGACAAATTCCTCTCTATGCTTATGATTTAAATTGCCTTCGTATGCGCCTATGATCTTAAGTGGTAAAGTAAATGTTGAAAATGGGAACAATGTGAAACGTGAATTATGGAATATGAATCATGTATTGAAATGCTTAGACCTTAAATTTAGATTTAAGTTGCATTGTTGTGCCATCTACGTGAAGTCTTATCTATACTTATGATTTAAACTGCTCTTGTGTGCACCTACTGTCCTAAGTGGCAAAGCTAATGTTGAGTATGGGAACGATGTAAAAAAGTGTCCTAGTGCCAAGGATAATGTGATAAGTTGTGGCCCCAAGTGCCTATGAAATGATATATGTGAAATGAAATGACTAATGCGATGGGAACAATGCCTTGGAAAGGCGGCCTAGCCGATCGGGCCGAGATCGGACTCCGCTCAAGATAGCGGTGGTATTGTGAATGAATTCTGGAAAAGAAGAAAAATGAGATTGTGATTTAAGCATATGTCTCAAATGATGCAACCTAGCCGATTGGGTCGAGATCGGACTCCGCTCAAGATAGCGGTGGTATTGTGAATAAATGATGAATAGTGTGAAATGCCCCAAACTAAAAGCTATGGGAAAATGATGTGAAAGTTGTATGATTCTTTTATTTGATAATATGGTGATCATTTAAAGTTTTGAGTTATACTTGTGATTTCTTATTCTTGTATGAAAGTTCTTTCTAAGTAGATGGTGTTTAGTTATACATACTAGTGCTATTCGATGGCACTAACGTCCCTTTTGCCGGGGGCGCTACGTATTTAATGGATGTAGGTGTTTCTATAGCAGGCAGTGTTGGTCTCAGCTAGTGTCGCATCATCATTTCAGCTAACTTGGTGAGCCCCACTTCGTTTCGGTTTCCTGTTTCATCTGTACATCATGTACTTTGTATTTGAGGTATAGCCGAAGCCTTGTTACCAGCATTTCCATATTACATTACTCTTTAGTTGTGTTTAGAGGCTCCGTAGACAGGTTGTGGGTAGTGTCGGGTATTGGAATTAAAGTAGAAATATTGATGTTTAGCAAAGATTTATAAACTTTGTAATATTTTGATAATTATGATTTGATCTGCTAATGGAAATAAAATAGAAGTTATTAATGAAATACTTACTAAGTATGATTAATGGAGTCCATCTCCTATTTATTCATGAATTAGTTTGGGTAGAATGAAACCTAACAGGCTTTCTCAGTCGAGTTTACTCGGTTGAGCGCCGGTCGTGCTCCTCGAATTTTGGGGCATGACAAACTTGGTATCAGAGCCTAAGGTTTTAAAGTGTCCTAGGTTGTCTCGGAGCCGTGTCTAATAGAGTCCTTCTTATCGGTGTGTAGTCGACCACATCTATAAGTTGGAGGCTATCAAGACATTTAAGAATTTCACCCTTCCTTGATACTCCAATCGTGTGATAGAGCTCAAGTTAGGGAGTTAGTTTTCTCTCCAAGCCTTACTCTCAAAATGAGTAATCATGATACCATAATCCGCGAATTTGAAGTCATGAGAGGGTAGTGATCCCACCATTGAGTTCGAGTGGATTGCCCAAGGACTTGTTAGGAGAATGTATTGAGTTGTGGGGGGATTGGTAAAACCTATCGCTAAGAGGGGAGTGCCCTTATTCCTATTAATCTCACTGGACCACCAGATAATGTAGTATATTGGTATGTTACCGACGTGTGTTAGGGATGTGGAGTCGAGGGGCATCAATTAAGTTATTGCCCTATCAACCTAAAGTCACCAAGTAAGTCACTCCCTAGTACATCATTATGAACAACACAAAAATTTTACTCATTGCATGTGTACATCCTTATTGAAGAATTCTCATAAACATGGTCTTAACAAGGTGTTGAATAACAAAAAAATTGCATGTATCGACTCTTTGAACGAGACGCATTATTCGTGAATCCACTCTACTACAAATCCTCTTATTTACATTCTCGTAGAATTAAGTTCTATAATTGTGTCCTTGAATGGAGTTATGACTCTAGGATTAGCACTTCTGACTTTCTTTCCTAAATTCTCAACAAGGGACTATATCCGATGAATTTCTTACAAAATCTTTCTTATGGACAACGTCTGCTCATTTGTGCCTATGTTTGCACCATCGCAAAATTTACCTATGTGGTGTCAAGTTCCATGTAAAGCATCCCAGTGTTGCGATCCTTCACGAGTCACTCTTTTACTCAGTTGTGTATATGGCTTATATGGTTTGAACAGTCAAATCTACTCTCTTGCGAGTATCATCATAAAACCTTTTCACTGTCTAGTAACATAAGAGCATAACTTAACACCTATCACATGAGTGCATGTCAATTGAAATGGTCACCGTGTGCATAAAGTCTCTCTAAAAATTGAGATCCTCACATCCCCGTCATAGGAAGATATTGTGTTGCCATCTTAGTATAACTTTCGTGACCACTTGGGACATCCTGCATTAAGTAGCTCACTTGGTCCTAGTATTGTGGTTGCTCGTGGCGTGGTTGTATATTGCAGTTGGGGTTAATATAGCAGAAGCATGTCCAACTTATAACAAATGTTTATTTTCTCTTTACATCTCCACAACATGTGTTAATTGTGTTCTTTAGTTAGTGAATTCATTGTGCTAGTTTCCCAAAACTTGCTCGATAACCATTAGAGAATATATCCTTCTATATGTCATTGTAATACTTCCTTTCTCATAAGGACCCCCACTGGGCTCTCCATCAAGACCAAGCGCACCTTTGGAGGTTATCTTATCGTAGCACAACGTCTATTTCTCTTGTCTTTCTGTCTTTCATTAGTATCTAGGTATTCCTCAAGTCCAAACCCATGGAGAACTCATTATGAACATCTGCAAATATTCCATGATCATTTTACACTATCTCGTTGGGTTCCCACCTCACTTCAAGTTCATCAAGGGTTGATAGCATGCCACAATTCTTGAGATTGAATAATCTCCTTTCGATAATGGATTATCTACACATGTACTAGTCCAATGATCTGCTTATCAGTCTAACTCTCGCCTTTTGGTTTTGGGTTGACCAAAGATCAATACACCTAGTAATACATTCGTATGCCAAAACATTTCTCTCAGTCAAGTCTTATAGCGTCTCCCAATTTGGCTGGTAATAGTTGGTTGTGTAAAAGTGTGCTATAGTGCTTCATTGTGAAATAGAGTTGCTAAACATAATTGGATTTTTGAATTCTGGAGCTATACATCATGTGACTACATACAAAGATCTTCTTTCAAAAATGTAGCTTCTCGTAATCGCTTTATATTACCACCATTCCTAGTGGTTACAATGTAAAGGTTACTTCCATAAGGCTCTCTCACTTTCTTTTCATTTGTCTTGCATTATGTGTTGTTTACCTGTAATCTTCAATGCGATATTATCTCAATGTCTCGACTAGTTATCCAATTATATGATCTGATTTAATTAACCTCACTTTTATGTACTCTACAAGTGCCCTGAGACTGGGCAAATTTCCCCTTTTCTACAGACTTCTAATGTCTTCAACTCTGTTTAAGCTTGTCGGTTCCAAGTGGTGCTCTTAGTTGTGCCGTCTTACTTTCTATTTTCATCTAGTAACTCTCCTCGTGAATCTTATTTTATGCCTTATGGAATCAAGGGTTGGGGTATGCTCCTTTTGTTAGTATAAAAAGATATTGCTCGCACTCCTTATGAGGTTTTCTCCTAAACAATCATCTACCTGCTCTACTTGTCCATGCGACTAGATAACTTGGGTTACTCTTCTCCAATAAGTGCATCAAGACTTCTCAACCTTTCATAATTATTCATACGGTCGCTTCGAGGCCTTATTCTATACCAGCTCGTAATGATTTTAAGTACTTTCTTGCCATTTTTGACGATTCTCTAGGAACACGAGGGCTTGTCTCATGGGTTTCAAAAGTAATGATTTTCCTTAAAGTGCAAGCTTAAATTGACATGATTTCAAACCAAAGTGTGTCCCCTTTTCAGAAAAGTCATGAATGGGTCGGATTTGATGAGGTTATGTGGCTCTCTGCTCACTCGGCTTCTAGGAGTATTGACAACGTCATTGTCATGTATGGGAATTTTGCTACCTCTGGCATTCCACTGCCTTAGGAAGGGTTAGATTGTTCGAATTATGATAATCTCATAAGTAGATGACTTCTTTTCTATCCTCATGTGCTTGTGACATAAAGTCCTTGTGTCGCTTATTGTTAGGAGTGAAATAAATTCCACGTATTTCATTTGCGGCCTCAATCACACCCATGTTACAAGAGTCTTACCATTTGAGCTCAACTACTTACCTTACACTAAGGGACACAACTGGTGCATCCTACTTGATCACCTCTTTAAAAATCTCAAGTTCACATACATGGTATCCACCTTATCCAAGAATATTAGTTACCACTATGCTTCATCTATCTGATAATTGATGCAGTCACCTGGATTAAACCATGTCGGCCTCATTAATAGAAATCCTCGTGTCTCTTAGTATGTAACCTCATGAAATACTCTGCTCAACGCATAAATGGATTCCTAAATAATTCCATCCTAATCTTGAACTCGGTTGCTCCTTACTGTATTAGATCTATTTGGTATTGAAGTTTCAAACGTGTCAAAGTCATCTTGTGATCACATATATTCAGTAGGTAATTTTATGGTCAATTTATTATAGCACATCTTAGAGTAATCGTGAAGGTCACCACGAGTTTAGTTTAGGTGTTCACATAGAGATTTAGAATTCAGGAGGGTGAGTTATTCTCAAAATTCTTCCCTGTAGAGGTTATGTGAGTTGATGATGAAGGGTACGTAAGCGCATTTCCCATTAGGTCACGCTAAGAGTATGATGTTTCCCCATAGTTGTTCCTTATAAATTTGTGTTTTCATATGTCTATGTATGAGAAGGCATGTGGAGATCATTTGTGTATCATCCTGGTGAAAATTATTGAAGGTGAATGTTAATAGATAGTAAGCTTATGCGAGGTATCTAACTGTCATCCTTGTTAGATAAGTTTGGAGGTTGGGGTTGTTTCCGTAAATGTGTTATGGAAGAGCCTATAAGTATAAGAGGCCACATTGAAGGCCAAGAGTATTGTGGAAATAAGGTATTTTCTCTTGATTGTATAACAGTTGGTTTTGATTTGAAAAGTACCTTCTAGGTGTTATGATTTAAAAATATGCAGTCCATGTCCAAGTATCATCATGATAATGTAGTGCTTGTAATGCTGAGGTTTATGTTATTAATATATATATATATTGTGGTGCTTTGTCGAGTTATGGATGAGTTTTAGGATGGTTTTGGGTGATTCTCTGACAGGTGGATAGGCCTAGTTACAAGGGAGATGCTGCCGAAATTTCTGAAAAATTTGGAAGTTAGTCAAAATTTAGGGACTTAAGAAAGGGTAGAAAAGAGATATGTTATGTTAGGTATTTGGGTCAGGCTCTACTCCTCATTTGAGGACGAATGATCCTAAGGGAGGGAGAATGTAAGGCCCCGGAGAATTTCGGTAAGTAATCTAGGATTTCGTGGTGCCACGTAGGCTAATTATAATATTTTATGTGCTATTAATATGGTGGGCATCAATTGAATTTGGTGAATAAGTGTACAAGCCTTATGGTAAGTAATTTGGGGCCCAATGAAAGGCCTAAGCCTAAGTCACATTGGAAAATTTCACAATAGGCTAAGATTCCAACTGAGTTTGCACAAGACCACACTTTGAACAAGCATATCTAAATATGTATAAGCTTTTATTTGATGAACAACCTAAAGGTATTTGAGTCTAATTTCCATCACTTCAAACCGTTCGTCATTTGGACATTCCTATACAACATTATGATCAAATTACCAAAGGCTGGAAAAATGCGAACCTGTGTCGAATCTGCGATCGCAAATCAGTCGCATTTTTGACTTTGCGATTGCAGATTTGTCGCAAATTGGGCCAGTGTTGCCCAGTTTTGGGCACCTATTTTGTGGTGCATTCTGCGGCCCACATTCTTATTTTGTGGTCCATTCTGCGATCGCAGACCCAGTTTCGGAGGGTTATTTTTCCTATTTTTATAACTCGACCCCATTTTAATATATAGGCTTTGGGGTTCATTTTGGGGTCATTTTCTACTGATTTTAGAGAGAGATGAGAGCATATAGAGAGATAAAGGAGGGGTCTAACTTCATAATCATCCAAATCTTGCTCAAGTCTTCAAGAATCAAGGAAGATAACCATAGATTGTCCTCCATCCGGGTAAGTCCTACTTCCAAAACTTCATGCAATAGGTTAAAGGTTCAAATATGTTGTGGGGGTCAGAAATAGGCCATATATGTAGGACTAAGTTGTAGTATGTGATGTTAAAGAACTAATATGGATAGTTCATGTTAAAATTGGTTGAGGGAGGAAGGAATTACCATTTCTAAACCTTGTAGTCTACTTCACATGCTAGGTGTTTGATGAAATCCCTAAGAGAGTTACACCATGGATAAACTTCCTAATTATTAATCGATTTCCACTATCTCCTTATAGATTGTTATTGATAGAGATATTGGTGTATTGTAGAGATTTAAGGAAAGCTCCATTGAGATATGTATGGCTACAACCCCGTCTATTAGAAATTGAGCTTCCATGGTGCCCGTGTAAATGTTGTAAGTTCGAAACTTGATTGATACAATACTTGTTATGTAAGTGGATTATTATTGTGAAAATGCATGTGGTAGGTACTTCTTCATGTGTTTAATGTGTTATTCTTTGTAAATGGAGGATGTGTGGAGAACATGATCTATGTGTTAAATGCCTAAATGTCATGCCAAGGTTACTTTGGGACTAATATGCCAAACTTGATGAATTCCTCTCTATGCTTATGATTTAAATTGCCTTCGTATAGGCCTATGATCTTAAGTGGCAAAGTAAATGATGAAAATGGGAACAATGTGAAACGTGAATTATGGAATATGAATCATGTTTGAAATGCTTAGACCTTAAATTTAGATTGAAGTTGCATTGTTGTGCCATCTACGTGAAGTCTTATCTATGCCTATGATTTAAACTGCTCTTGTGTGCACCTACTGTCCTAAGAGGCAAAACTAATGTTGAATATGGGAACAATGTAAAAATGTGGCCCAGTGCCAGAGATAATGTGATAAGTTGTGGCCCCAAGTGCTTATGAAATGATATATGTGAAACGAAGTGACTAATGCGAAGGGAACAATGCCTTGGAAAGGCGGCCTAGCCGATCGGGCCGAGATCGGGCTCCGCTCACGTTAGCGGTGGTTTTGTGAATGCATTCCAGAAAAGAAGGAAAATGAGATTGTGATTGAAGCATATGTCTCAAATGAGGCAACCTAGCCGATCGGGTCGAGATCGGACTCCACTCAAGATAGCGGTGGTATTGTGAACAAATGATGAATAGTGTGAAATTCCCCAAACTAAAAGCTATGGGAAAATGATGTGAAAGTTGTATGATTCTTTTATTTGATAATGTGGTGATCGTTTAAAGTTTTGAGTTATACTTGAGATTTCTTATTCTTGTATGAAAGTTCTTTCTAAGTAGATGGTGTTTAGTTATACATACTAGTGCTATTTGATGGCACTAACGTCCCTTTTGCCGGGGGCGCTACGTCTTTAATAGATGTAGGTGTTTCTATAGCAGGCAGTGTTGGTCGCAGCTAGTGCCACATCATCCTTTTAGCTGACTTGGTGAGCCCCACTTTATTTCAGGGTCATGTTTCATCTGTACATCATGTACTTTGTATTTGAGGTATAGCCGGAGCCTTGTTACCGGCATTTCCATATTACATTACTCTTAAGTTGTGTTTAGAGGCTCCGTAGATAGGTTGTGGGTAGTGTTGGGTATTGGAATTAAAGTAGAAATATTGATGTTTAGCAAAGATTTATAAAACTTGTAATATTTTGATAATTATGATTTGATCTGCTAATGGAAATGAAATGGAAGTTGTTAATGAAATACTTACTAAGTATGATTAATGGAGTCCATCTCCTATTTATTCATGAATTAGTTTGGGTAGAATGAAACCTAACAGGCTTGCTCAGTCGGGTTTACTCAGTTGAGCGCCGGTTGTGCTCCTCGGATTTTGGGGCGTGAGAAAATTGGAGAAATAGGGTTTGGTATTGGAGAGTTTCCATTGGGGATTTGAGGGGCCATTTGGGTCCGATTTTGATGTTCTTGGTATGTATAAACTCATGGGAGGATAAGAATTCTAGTGATGTGATTTTTATCGAAATTCGAGACGTAGGCCCGGGGGTCGGGTTTGGCTGATTTCGGGATTTTTGATGTAATTTGATTATTTTCACTTGGGCTTTGTTCCTTTAGCTTATATTGACAGCATGAATCTGGTTTTGGTCAGATTAGGAGAATTTGGAGGTTGATTTGAGAGGCAAGGGCATCGCAGGCTAGAGTTTGGATCGGATTGAGGTAAGTAATGATTGTAAATGTTGTCCTGAGGGTATGAAACCCCGGATTTCACATCGTGGTTCTACTTTAAGGTGACGCACATGCTAGATGACAAGCGTGGGGGCGTGCATTGTTAGGGATTGTGACTTGGTCCGTCCGGTACGACTATTAAGTCGTATATTTGATTGAAAACTATTTGATACTGTTATGTTTTGGAAAGTATTAGTATGTTTTGGGCTGAATGCCATATTTGGGCCTCGTGCCAACTGTTTGGACCCTTAGGTGATTTTTACTACTAGGGGCTGATTACGGGTGACTGTGAGGTAGTCCGAGGGGCTGGTTCTGTTGATATTTTTCCCTAGGGGCGGTTCATGGCATATGTTTTGCTCGAGGGGCTATTTACGTTTCTATCATTTTTACTCAATAGTGAACCTCTTGTTTGAAACTATTGAAAGATGTTTTAAAAAGGTTTTTTTGAAAGTGAGTTGTTTTTAAGAGTTAATGGATTTTCTGTATTGTTCTAGACATATACTGTTTTGCTATAGTGTTATGACGTGGAATTGCCTATTTTCTTACTGCTTAGCTGCTTTTACTTTTATTACTTACTGAGTTGGCATACTTACATTACTCCATGCACCTTGTTGCAGATCCATGAGTCTTGGGATGTGATAGTAAACGCTGATCAGTCTTCCAGTAGGTCTCCGAAGTTGGCTAGGTAGCTGTTTGGCATTCGCAGCCCTGTACTTCTCCTTCTTACCTTACTCTGGTTGTCTTAGTATTTTATTTTCAGACTATGTTAGACTTTCTTGTTCTTAGATGGGTTTGTAGTTGCTCATAACTGGTGACATCCCGATATCGGGCTTGTGTTATATTTTCACACTGCTTATTTAAACTTATATTGTGAGATATTTTGTTAAATAATGGCTTAGAAAATGACTTTCATGGAATAATGGTTTAATTAGGAATTGTGTCGACTAGCCTAGTTTCACGATAAGCGCCATCATGACCGGGTCAGGTTTAGGATCGTGACAAGTTGGTATCACAGCCTAGGTTATATAGGTATTACGAGTCATGAGCAGGTTTAGTAGAGTCTCATGGATTAGTACAGAGACGTTTGTACTTATCCTCGGGAGGCTGCAGAACCTTTAGGAAAACTTCACATTCTTGAATTTCTGCCGTGCGAATCTGTTGATTCTGGTAATTAAACTTCTGTTATTCTATTCTCTCATAGATGGTGAGGACATGTGCTACCGATTAGGATGGACGACCACTAGTACTACCAGTTGGGGCCACTAGAGGCCGAGGACGCGGTTAAGGCCGTGGTAGGGGTAGGGGTAGGGGTGTAGCCCACACGACAGCTAGGGCAGCACCTGCAGATCCACCAGCCGCCCCAATTCAGGATTATGTCCCAGTTGCGGATGCTCCAGTAGTACCAGCTCAGGCACCGACTGTGCCTATTATTATCCCGGGCTTTTAGGAGGCCATGGCCCAGATTCTATCTGTGTGCACTGGCCTAGCTCAGGCGGTCTCAGTTACTACAGCCGCAACAACTTCTCAGGCCGGAAGAGGTGCTCAAAATCCCACCGCTCGCACATGTGAGCAGATCGTGCAGGGACTTCAGACGCCGGGGCACCTCTAGCCCAACCGGTTGCAACTGCTCAGGACTATGTAGCTCCTGTTATGCTAGAGGACGAGCAGCGCAGGTTGAAGAGGTTTGGTAGACTTCAGCCTATGACTTTCAGTGGTGTAAAGGGTGAGGATGTCTAGGGTTTCTTGGACAAGTGTTAGAGGATATTTCAGACCGTAGGTATTCTGGAGACCAGTGGGGTCTCATTCACTACTTTCCAGTTCTCAGGGGATACACTTAGTTGGTGGGAGGCTTACGAGAGGCGTAGGCCAGTTGGCACAATGCCACTTTCTTGGCAGCAGTTCTCTGTTCTCTTTCTGGAGAAGTTTGTACCTGAGTCTCGCTAAGAGGGGCTACGTAGGCAGTTCGAGCAGCTTCGTCAGGGTGATAGATATATTATATATTATGAGATGCAGTTCTCCGAGTTGGCTCATTATGCAGTCTAGTTGGTTCCCACATACCGAGAGAGGATCAAGAGGTTTATAAAGGGCCTCGGTTTTTAGTTTTAGGTGCTCATAACTAGAGAGAGAGTATCTGGTGCTACCTTTTATGGGGTTGTCGACATAGCTCGACAGATAGAGATGTTTCGTGGTCAGGAGAGGTTTGAGAGGGAGGCTAAGAGGCCTCGTGGTCAGGGAGATTTTAGTGATGCTCCTTATTGGGGTCAGTTTCAGCACGACATAGGCCGTCCATTTAAGCATGCTTAGTCAGCTCACCCAATTTATCGTGGGGAATCATCGGGCCATGGTTCTCATAGTTCTCATTAGGGCCATTCATTACTTAGTGCCCTTCCAGCCTAGTCCCGTGCTCCATCAGTTTAGGGGTCTTCCATGCCAGGTTCTTCTACTAGTCATCTCGGTGCTAGGGGTTCCCTTCAATACCCGTCTCCGGTACCAGAGTGTCTTTATAAGTGTGGAGATTTGGGGCATATATAGAGACAGTGTACTTATCGTCTTGGGGGTTCGTCTCAGTAGAGGAGTCAGCCATCGTCTTCAGCACCAGTTACTTCACCACCCAGCCAGTTAGGGGTGGAGGGCAGTCAGCTAGGGGTCGCCCAGAGGGGGAGGTCAATCAGGTGGTGATCAGGCCCGTTTCTATGCGCTGGGACCCAGCTAGACTCAATTTTATTGCTTTAGATGTTGTGATTACAGGTATTGTCTCAATTTGCCGCAGAGATACGTCTGTGTTATTTGATCCTGGTTCCACTTTTCCATATGTGTCATTGTATTTTGCTCATTATTTGGATACGCCCTATGAGTCTCTTGTTTCATCTATTCGTGTATATACTCCGGTGGGCGATATTGTTATTGTAGACCGTGTATATCGGTCTTGTGTGGTGACTATTGGGGGTTTGGAGACCCGAGTGGACCTTCTATTGCTTTGTATGGTCGATTTTGATGTGATATTGGGCATGGATTGGTTATCTCTGTGTCGTGCTATTTTGGATTGTCATGCTAAGATAGTGACGTTAGCTATGCCAGGTATGCCACGGATCGAGTGGCGAGGGTCGACTGATTTTGTCCCCAGTAGGGTGATTTCATTTCTGAAGGCCCAGCGGATGGTTGGGAAAGGTTGTCTTTCATACTTAGCTTTCGTGAGGGATGTCAGTACATAGACTCCTACCATTGATTCAGTTCCAGTAGTGGGGGACTTTTTGGATGTGTTTTCTGCAGACTTGCCGGGCATGCCGCTGGACAGGGATATTGATTTTGGTATTAATTTGGTGCCGGGCACTCAACCCATTTTTATTCCACCGTATCGTATGGCACCAGTGGAGTTAAAGGAGTTGAAGGAGCAGCTTCAAGAACTCCTTAATAAGGGGTTTATTCGGCCTAGTGTGTCGCTTTGGGGTGCGCCTGTTCTATTTGTGAAGAAGAAGGATGGCATGATGAGGATGTGCATTGATTACAGGTAGTTGAACAAAGTTACAATCAAGAACAAGTATCTTTTGCCTCGTATCGATGATTTATTTGACCAGCTTCAGGGAGCGAGAGTGTTCTCCAAGATTGATCTCTGTTCAGGGTATCACCAGTTGAAGATCAGCGAGTATTCTTAAGACAACTTTCAAGACCCGATATGGTCATTACGAGTTCCTTGTGATGTCTTTTGGGCTGACCAATGCCCCAACAACGTTCATACATTTAATGAATAACGTGTTTCGACTTTATCTCGGCTTGTTTGTGATTGTTTTCATTGATGATATTCTGGTGTACTCGCATATTCAAGAGGAGCATGCCGAGCATTTGAGAGTTGTATTGCAGCTGTTGAGGGAGGAGAAGCTTTATGCAAAGTTCTCCAAGTGTGAGTTTTGGCTTAGTTCAGTGGCTTTCTTGGGGCACGTGGTGTCCAGTGAGGGTATTCAGGTTAAACCGAAGAAGATAGAGGCAGTTCAAAGTTGGCCCAGGCCGTCCTCAACCACAAAGATTCGCAGTTTTCTTTGTTTGGCGAATTATTACCGTCGGTTCATTCAGGGATTTTCATCTATTGCATAACTCTTGACCAAATTGACTCAAAAGGGTGCTCCATTCGGGTGGCCGGATGAGTGTGAGGCGAGCTTTTAGAAGCTCAAGACTGCCTTGACCACAACTCTAGTGTTAGTTTTGCCATTAGCCTCAGGTTCATTTACAGTGTATTGTGATGCTTCAAGGGTGGGTATTGGGTGTGAGTTGATGTAGGAGGGTAGAGTGAATTCTTATGCTTCTCGTCAGTTGAAGCCCCATGAGAAGAACTACCCTATTCATGATCTAGAGTTGGCTTCCATTGTTCACGCGTTGAAGATTTGGAGGCATTATCTTTATGGTGTGTCTTGTGAGATGTTTACTGATCATTGTAGCCTCCAGCACTTGTTCAAGCAGAAGGATCTCAATTTGAGGCAGCGGAGATAGTTGGAGTTGCTAAAGGACTATGATATCACTATCTTGTATCATCCGGGGAATGCCAATGTAGTGGCCAATGGCTTGAGTAGGAAGGCGGTGAGTATGGGTAGTTTGGCGTATATTCCTATTGGGGAGAGAACTCTTGCAGTTGATGTTCAGCCCTTGGCCAATCAGTTTGTGAGGTTGGATATTTCGAAGCCCAGTCGGGTCTTAGCTTGTGTGATTTCTCGATCTTCCTTGTTTGATCACATAAGAGAGCATCAGTATGATGATCCTCATTTGTTTGTCCTTAAGGACGTAGTTAAGCACGATGATGACAGAGATGTGGCTATTGGTGATGATGGGGTATTGAGGATGCATGACCGAATATGTGTGCCCAATGTAGATGGGCTTCAGGAGTTGATTTTGGATAAGGCCCACAACTTGCGGTATTCCATCCATCCGGGTGTCGTGAAGATGTATCATGATTTGAGACAGCATTATTGGTGCAGGAGAATGAAGAAGGATATTGTGGGATTTGTAGCTCGGTGTCTTAATTGTCAGCAGGTGAAATATGAGCATCAGAGACTGGGTGGCATGCTTCAGCAGATACATATTCTAGAGTGAAAATGGGAGCGGATTACCATGGACTTTGTAGTTGGACTCTCACAGATTTTGAAGAAGTTTGATGCTATTTGGGTGATTGTGGATCGGTTGACCAAGTCCACGCACTTCATTCCTGAGTGTACTACCTATTCTTCAAAGTGGCTAGCAGAGATTTATATTTGAGAGATTGTTCGCTTGCATGGTGTCCCAGTTTCCATCATTTCAGATAGAGGTACTCAGTTCACTTCACAGTTCTGGAGGGTCGTGCAGAGAGAGTTGGGCACTTAGGTTGAGTTGAGCATAACTTTTCACCCTTAGACGGACGGGCAGTCTGAGCGCACTATTCAGATATTGGAGGACATGTTGTGTGCTTGTGTAATTGATTTTGGAGGGTCATGGGATCAGTTTCTACTGCTAGCGGAGTTTGCTTATAACAACAGTTATCAGTCGACTATTCAGATGGCTCTCATATGAGGCTTTATATGGGAGACTATGTAGATCTCTAGTTGGTTGGTTTGAGCCGGGGGAGGCTAGGCTTTTGGGTACAGACTTGGTACAGGATGCTTTGGACAAGGTAAAGGTGATTCAGGAGCAGTTTCGTACAGTGCAGTCAAGGCAAAAGAGTTATGCTGACAGAAAGGTCCGTGATGTGTCTTACATGGTTGGGGAGAAGGTTTTACTGAAGGTATCACCCATGAAGGGAGTTATGAGATTTGGGAAGAAGGGTAAATTGAGTCCTCAGTTCATCAGGCCTTTTGAGGTTCTTCGGAGGATCGGGGAGGTGGATTATGAGCTGGCATTGCCATCTAGCTTGTTGAGTGTGCATCCGTATTTCATATTTCGATGCTCCGGAAGTATATTGGCGATCCATCTCATGTTTTGGATTTCAGCACGGTTCAGTTAGACAGTGATTTGACCTATAATGTGGAACCAATGGCTATTTTGGAGCGGCACGTCCGAAAGTTGAGGTCGAAGGATGTAGCTTCAGTGAAAGTGCAGTGGAGAGGTCGGCCCGTAGAGGAGGCTACCTGGGAGACCGAGCGGGAGATGCAGAGTAGATATCCTCACCTATTTGAGGCTTCAGGTATGTTTCTTGACTCGTTCGAGGATGAATGTTTGTCGATCCGATCGGTCGTTTCATGAGTTACCGCTCCATTTTCCCTATTTTTGCTTCCTTATGTGTTGTTCAACTACATTTCATCGTATCACGCAGGTTGATTTGGGTTCGAAGTGGTTTTGTTGAGAAATGAGACACTTAAACTCTTTTTGGGAAGCTTTAGTTGGAAAAGTCAACTTATGGTTCAGATAGTTTCATGAGGTGATTTGGGACTTAGGAGCGTGATCGGAATGTATTTTGGAGATTCGTGGTAGATTTAGGCTTGAATTGGTGAAATAGGAATTTTGGCATTTTCCGTTGGTAGTGAAAATTTTGATATCGGGGTCGGAATGGAATTTCGGAAATTGGAGTAGGTCAGTTGTGTCATTTGGGACGTGTGTGCAAAATTTCAGGTCATTCGGATGAGGTTTGATAGACTTTTTGATCGTTTGTGAAATTCGGAAGTTTTGGAATCCTTAGGCTTGAATCCGAGGGTGATTTGGTGTTTCGGCATTATTTTGAGTGTTCTGAGGATTGCTACGAGTTTGAATAGTTGTATGTGACTTGTTCATAGTTTTGTTTGAGGTCCCAGTGGCCTCGGGGTGAATTCGGAAGGTTATCAGAAAGTTTGGAATTGAAGTTGAGCAACTTCAGCTGCTGTTTCTGTCATAACTGCACCTACGGATTGGGAACCGCAGGTGCGGGCCGCAGGAGCGAAGAAATGGCCGCAGATGCGACCAATGTTGAGAAGGGTCAGGAGCCGCAGATACGGTGAGGCTAGTGCACCTACGAGGTCGCAGGTGCGGGTAATTGACCACAGATACGGTTCTGAGCGGATAAGTGACTTCCGCAGGTGCGACCTGTTTGGCCGCAGCTGCGGTCGCGCAGGTGCGTGTTTGGGGCTGCAGGTGCGGAAATGCCTGGGCAGAAACTATATAAGCATTCCTTCGCGATTTTCAGCCTTGTTCCACCATTTTTTAGATGGGTTGAGAGCTTTTTGAGAGGATTTGAAGAGGGATTCAAGAGATAACTCTTGGAGGTAAGATTTTTGAACCCAATACTCGATTCTATGGCATTATCTTACTAATTAGGCTTGAAATTATTGGAAATTAATTAGGGCTTGATATTGGAGAGTTCCCATTGGGGATTTGAGGGGCCATCTGGGGTCCGATTTTGATGTTCTTGGTATGTATAAACTCGTGGGAGCATAAAAATTCTAGTGATGTAATTTTTATCGAAATCCGAGATGTGAGCCCGGTGGTCGGGTTTGGCTGATTTCCGGATTTTTTATGTAATTTGATTATTTTCGTTTGGGCTTTGTTCCTTTATCTTATACTGACGGCATGAATCTAGTTTTGGTTAGATTCAGAGCATTTGGAGGTCGATTTGAGAGGTAAGGGCATCGCGGGCTAGAGTTTGGACCGGATTGAGGTAGGTAATGACAGTAAATGTTGTCCTGAGGGTATGAAACCCCGGATTTCACATCGTGGTGCTACTTTAAGGTGAAACACATGCTAGATGACGAGCGTGAGAGCGTGCACTGTTGGGGATTGTGACTTGGTTCGTCCCATACGACTATTAAGTCGTGTATTTGATTGAAAACTATTTGATACTGTTGTGTTTTGGAAATTATTATTATGTTTTGGGCTGAATGCCATATTTGGGTCTCGTGCCAACTGTTTGGACCCTTAGGGGCTTTTTACTACTATTCCTCACTGTTTTAACCTAATATATGTACTCAGTCATGCTGTGTTTTACTGATTTTACAACTCATCCGTATTTACTCTGTTTTGATACTTTAAATGATATTCTGGGCTGAGCATCCTGTTTTACTGTTGCCCGAGTAGCTTGAGAGGTTTCTGATTGAGTGAGGTCGATGGCCTGTGTTGTGAGGATATTATGGGATCGGGTTGCGTGCCACAACATATTGTATTGATTTTTGATATATGAGAGGTCGAGGACCTGATTTATTATGTCACGAGATGGCTTGTGATAGCGCTTGGGTTGTATGAGCCCCTCCAGAGTCTGAATACCTCTAGTGAGAGCGGGTACCCAGTGTGAGTGATGTGATGTAGCCCGAGGGGCTGTTGTTGATTTATATTGTTGCCCGAGGGCTTGATTACGAGTGACTGTGAGGTAGCCTGAGGGGCTGGTTCTGTTGATATTTTGTCCGAGGGGCAGTTCATGGTATATATTTTGCCCGATGGGCTATTTACATTTCTATCATTTTTACTCACTGTTTCACCTCTTGTTTGAAACTATTGAAAGATGTTTTAAAAAGGTTTTACTGAAATTGAGTTGTTTTTAAGAGTTAATTGATTTCTGTATTGTTCTGGACATATATTGTTTTGCTGTAGTATTATGACGTGGAATTACCTGTTTTCTTACTGCTCAGTTGCTTTTACTTTTATTACTTACTGAGTTGGCGTACTCACATTACTCCCTGCACCTTGTGTGCAGATCCAAGAGTCTCGGGATGTGATTTTGAGTGCTGATCAGTCTTCCAGCAGGTCTCCGGAGTTGGCTAGGTAGCTGTTTGGCGTTCGCAGCCCTGCAGTTCTCCTTCTTACCTTACTCTCGTTGTCTTAGTATTTTATTTTCGGACTATGTTAGCCTTTCTTGTTCTTAGACGAGTTTGTAGTTGCTCATGACTGGTGACACCCCGATATCGGGCTTGTGTTATATTTTCGCACTGCTTATTTGAACTTATATTGTGAGATATTTTGTTAATTAATGGCTTAGAAAATGACTTTCATAGAATAATGGTTCAATTGGAAGTTGTGTCGGCTGACCTAGTTTCACGATAGGCGTCATCACGACCGGGTCGGGTTTAGGGTCTTGACATGGGCAAACCAGTGAAAATACACCCTAATACTTATAAAGTTTAATTTACTCTCAATTTCATCTCATGGATTCCGAAATTTTTCGAAGATAAAGTTTACCCATAACCTCACGAACTTAAATATATAATTTACTCTCAATTTCATCTCCAGAATCATGATAAAAATCCAAGAATATCAATTTTCTAGGTTTTTCCCTCAAATTCCAAGTTTCTACTAATTTTCATGTTAAAACATATACATAACCGATGTATTGAACTCAAACTAGTATAAACCACTTACCTCATGCTTGGTGGTGAAAATGACATTCCCAAGTTGCTCCAAAATCGGCTCCCATGAAAGAAATGAGGTTGAAATGAGCCACACCCCCGTTTTAAAGAAAACCTTACTGCCTCCGGCCTTTTCGCACATGCGGTCACTCGACTGCTACTGCGGTCCCGCACGTGCGGACTAAATACCGCTTTTACGGTCGAGGCCCCCCAGCCCATTCCCGCTTTTGCGTCCTCACCTCCGCAGGTGCAGTCCCGCTTCTGCAGCGAGATGACCGCATCTGCGGTCCCAGCTCACCCCACCAAAATCGCATCTGCGACCTCAGGGCCGCTTCTGCAGCCCAAGCCTCGCAGGTGTGGTTACACCAAAAGGCAGCTCAATTCTTCTTCTAACTCCAAATTCGATCTGTTAACTATCCGGAATCCCTCCGAGGCCCCCGGGACCTCATCCAATCACACCAACCTGTCCTATAACATAACGCGGACCTGCTTGAGGCCTCAAATCACATCAAACAACGCTTAAACCATGAATCCCACTCCATTTCAAACTTGATAAACTTTAGAATTTCAAACTTCAACTTTCGATGCCGAAACCCATCAAATCTCATCCGATTGACCTCAAATTTTGCACACAAGTCATATTGACATTAAGGCCCTACTCCAACTCTCGGAATCGAAATCCGACCCCGATATCAAAAAGGCCACTTCCGATCAAACTTCTCAAAAACCTTTAAATTTCTAACTTTAGCCAAATGACTTCAAAATGATCTACGGACCTCCGAATCCACTTCCGGACGCACCCCCAATACCAGAATCACCATACGGAGCTATTCCCAGACTCGGAGTCCCAGACGGACATCGATAGCATTAAAATGAACTTCAACCCAAATTTATGAAATTCTTCCAAATTGCTAACTTCTACAATAGGCGCCTAAACGCTCCCGGGTCATCCAAAACCCGATTTTAACATACACCCAAGTCCAAAATCATCATATGAACCTGTTGGAACCTTTAAAATCCCGATTCCGAGGTCGTTTACTAAAAAATCCAATCATTGTCAATTCTTCCAACTTAGAGCTTCCGAACTTCTCGGAATTCAATTTCGACCATGCGTACAAGTCATAATACCTTAAGTGAATCTGCTCATGGCCTCAAATTGCCGAACGATGCGTTAGAGCTCAAAACGACCGGTCGGGTCATTATAAATATGCTTGGAATATTGATAGACTTTTTTATTGTAATCACCTAAACCTCGTGCATATTTGTAGGAAAAATACTTCTAATCGTAATATGCATCCGATTTCTCCTTTTCAATTTCCGTCAAACTTAAGAACCCCACTTGGACAACACCACCGTAAACTAATGTGACTTTTTATTTGTATGTATATATATTCCAATTAAATTAGATATACAATCTTCTGCCTAACAATGACACTAAACGTAGTCCTAATCTGATATTAATTCACAAAACAATTCACATTCTTATGAAGCTAATTGAGGTTGTGCCACAACAGAACCAAAGTCATATGCTTTAATGTCTGTTGCTTCAAATCATCAATTGTCTCTTGGAAATTGAGATGTTAGGTTGTTTAATTTATTTTTAACGGCAAAGGCCGAAAAATATTCTTAAAGAACATGTTTGACATTGCTGCAAGAAGAAGATTATCTTATGGACAACCCTCACCAATAGACCATAATGAAGTTATATAACTACTTCAACAATGTCCAAAAAGAATGAAGATTCCAAAATACTCACGTTGAGATAGGAGGAAAATCAAGTCTGAAGAATAAATTGATATCTTGATGTGACCAATATTCTGGATAAGGTTCTAAAGAAATCTCTGAAGTCGTTGAAGATGAGAAAAAACATGAAGCCAAAGTCTCATGCCAATAATGTGACGTAATTGATGCCACCCGATAGCTAGAGTCAGTTACAAGAAAAGCTATATCGATACTTATGAAATCTTTTCTTTTTTCAATTTGAAAACTCTCTCACATGGGAGAAGTTTTGGTTGCAGGAATCAGCTGAAGGTAGAGTGAAGAAGATGAAGAGACATTACGTGTGAACAAATATATAGTGGAGTATTTTTAGCTTTTAAGTTATAGATGCTCGCTCATTAAAGATTGCTCGTAGAGTTAAATCTCCATATGTTATTTTCCTTTACTAGTTTTATCTGCTTTATATGAATTGATTCAAAACAATATTGTCCAAAGATGTAACATTAGAAGTTGCAAATCAATTGTAAGGAGTCAACCATAACGCGTAAAGCAACATTAAAATTAAAGGTTGTTTTAGCACCATTCGGTCTTCATTAAACAAATATAACAATTAATTTTAGCAACACAACTAACTCAAAAGTGGAAAGCCAATATTGTAGATAATGTAATCTCAATTGTTCGAGGTACATATTAATCGTACAGGTTGTTTTTTAATAATTAAATTTTTTTTATTGTTTCAGTCATCTTATTCATGAAATAATATGAAAAATACAAAGATGAGAATGAAGCTAGATAAAAAAGCTTAGAGCAAATAAAGTTACAAATGAATACTCTTAAAAAGGTAAACGAAAAAAATAACCATTGAAGTTTTTTCCAGAAAAGATTTTGAACTTTTAAAGGCTGTGTGTTTTAGCTGAAACTAAAAAAGAAGCATAATCAAAATTCTTCAATTTCAAAAGTTAAAATTTTTATTTTATAACTCAAATATAATATTTAATATAAAGATTTATTCATCAAGATAGGATACACAAACAATGAGTAGATTTCAAAAATTATTATATTTTTTATATTAATGTAAAAGTACTAAACCCCAATGCGAAAAAATAAAATTATTTTCCTAATTAAGAGTAAATATGTAAGTCTTTGAATTAATTACTCCCTCCGTTTTAGTTTATATAAAACCTTTTAATTTTTCGAGATTTAAACTATATAAACTTTGACCAAAATTTTAAATATTTTTTGCATCGTATTGAAATGAAAATATTGTAGCTTAATAACATTTTTCGTATATTTTTTGAATATCTAAATTTAAACTTTAAAATATTGAATTAATATAATCTAATTTAGCTTCAAAAATTTAGTCAAATTAACTCTTGAAAAGTGAAAAGATTCACATGAACTAGAAAGGAGGGAGTAATTAGCAAAATAATCAATTTATTTATTTTTTAAAATCATCATATAAATAAAATTATCTTTTAAATTGATAAAACTTTTAAGGTACATACATTTATTTTCACAAGAAAAATATTGGCGGTTAAAAAGATAAAAAATAGAACAAAATTGAATATGTTATAGTTTAACTTGTTATTTATTTTTTGTATTAGGTAACAAAAATAACAAGGATGTTCATAAGATATTCATGTGTTCTAAGAAATTACAATAATGCATATGTAAGACAATTTTTTTTTTATTTACTGAACTAGCTACATTGAATCAATATTTATATTTTTTAGGAATTTAGGTCTTTTTCGTTAATTTTTGTTCAATAACTCAAATAAATTATTTAATATAATTACCTATTTTTAAAAAAAATTATATACTCATGATATAGGTACACGCGCAAAGCGTGTACCCTAAGATTAGTATCTAAAATATAAAAAACATCAATCATTGAATAATAATTAAGTGATTATGAATTACGACATTGCAATTCTTACATTTTCGTATATAAGTCGCGTAGATCAAATACAATCAAACCTCTATATAACAATTTTGTTTATTTTGATGTTGAAGTATTGTTATGGAGGACATATATTATAACATAATATAAAAATCGGTTCCGAGAAAAACTTGACTTTTATAGTGAACTATTCTTATATAGAGATATTGTTATAAAGATGTCTGTCGAGGGTCTATCGAAAATAGCTTCTCTACCCTTGCAGGGATAGGGACAAGGCGAACATTTTACCTTCCCGGACCCCACTTGTAAAAAAGTAGTGAGTTTTTTTATTGTTGTTATTATAAAGACGTCGGAATGTAGTTTCAAGGGTTAATTGGTTTTACACGTCAAAATATGAAAATAAAGCATGAAAAATATTTGCAATCTATTTAAATATTAAAAGGGTATGTTGAACTATTTCTCCTAAGGTTAGGGACGAAGAATACAAGAATCAAATTTATAGGGCGGCTTTTCTTCACAAGTAGCAGCCAGCATGGACCTTTTTTAACCCGATATGGACAATGATATGTAGTTTTTCAAGATATAACTTGTAATTAAAACAATTAATGATACTTCCTCTCTTCCAAAAAACAGCAAATAGTAATCAAAAAAATACCCACTATTATTCTCCTGCTTTCTCCCTTCCCAATACTATGCCTCTGTGTCTTTTCTTTTGTTGTGTAAGAAGCAAAAAACAAGTAAACAAAGCCCATAGTAGATGTGTGAATGGGCAAAAGAACAAATAACTCAGAACCCATTTATATGTATATATGTAATAAAAAAGCCAGTCACTTTTGCATTTTAATGAACCTCTTTCTCTCTCTTCTGTGACTCCATTACTTGTCTGATTTTTGAACCAATTTTTCTAAAAAGCACCACCTTTTTCAACCTTTTCCTTTTTTTTTTCTCTTCTTTATCTTTCATAAATTGTAATATCCGGTCTAGTTTGTGTACATCTTGAATTAAACTTGTCTGCAAAAGCTGAAGCAGATAATAAGCTCACACTCTAAGTACTTTAGCTGTGATTTCAAAATCTCCTCTTTCTTGTGTTAAAGATTGTTGCTTTTGCATCTTTCTTGAACAAATATTATTGCTTTTTGTAAGGATGAAATGGGTGTGTTTGTGATGCTACAGTACGGTGTGTTAGTACATTGTTTATGGCTCACATACAAAGTAACAAGAATGTGATGAGTAACAACAAAAGTGCTAGTGGTGGTAATACTACTGCAGCTGATAATGAAGTGAAACCAACAGCCGCCACTACTACTTTTCATGATTTTTTAGGTAAAGGGTATCCTCAAGATTCATCTCTGGCTATGGCTAGCAAATTGGTGTTGCCGTCCGAGGCATCTCCTTCTGCTTCTGTCTCTGTTGGTGCTTCTTCTGATCTGGGTTCTGGTCAGTGAAAAAACAAGCACTTATTTCTATTGTCATGTTTTGAACTCCTTTTATGCAATTAGAGGGAAACTGGAGGTTCTTTTAGCTATATATTTTTTATGATTGGGTGTTTTGAGATATAATTTGACAGCTGGTTTAGTTTCTTTTTATCTTTCCTTTTAGTCTCATGAGCATGTTTTGATTTTTATATAAGCTTGATGTTGCTGTTTCTTGTGATGTGTTTTTGTTTGTACCTTACTAAGCCTATCCTAAAGTGGGAGTTTTTGACCAAAATCATCCTTATAGTTTAAGCAAAACTTTCATTACATCCTTATAATATTACACTTACTAGAAAACATCCTTTAAGTTACCCAAATTTGATCAAAAACATCCATCTGTTAATTGATTGATTTAGTAGCTTTTGGGGAAGCTCTCTTTTAATGTCGCTAAGCATGTATTGTCTTTTTGTCAATATGTATCGATGATCATTATATTTTAGTAGTCTTTGAAGACTTGACTCAATTTTTGAACTTTTTTTAGCATTCACATATGGAAATTCCATGCATGCTTTTACTTTTTGTTCTTAGAAAAGGAAGTTAGCTTTAAAGAAACGTGTTTAAAGTGTCAAGTGATTGGATAGTTCTACTTTTTGAGAATGTCACAAGTTGCTTTTTTGATGGTTGGCCTGTATGAAAATTTGAACAGTATTTGATCATTTTCTTGTCATGGTAGAAAGACATGTAGGAAATCATTTTGAAGGAGTGCCGTTCTACGGCCTAAGGGGTGAACTTTCAGGGCCTGAGACAAGTAATCGATTCTCGGGAACTAAAAGAAGCAATTCTGACTCTTTGATGGGGTCATCAAGAGATAAATTTTCAACGCTGCGACCAGACGCATTGGAGAGCTCACATATGACAAAGGTCTGTATTTTCTTTTTTTGCCTCATCTATTAACCAGCACTCCAAAAAAAAAACAGAAGAAAAAAAAATGGAAAAACTGTTCCTAGTTGGTCTTCTGTTGTTTGCATATCATTCTACAATGCCTGCTATTTACTCTGATACTGGGAGTTTTCTTCAAGTTCAGCTACTACGAAATGCAGGGGGTGAGCCACGTGGACAACCACGTGATCAAGACATGTCCTTTGCTATGCATCCTATAAGGCCACTTCATGCCTCTTTAATATCACAACCATCGGCAACTGGTCGAACCGATGCCAATGCTTCCAAGTGGGATCGAGCTATTCCTGTCAATGTTGGCCCCACCTTGCATTATCATCCACGTGCTAGTCAAGTCGTACCTTTTGGCTATCAATCGTCAGCCAACAGGTTTGGAGATGCCAATGCGGGACCTTCTACTATATCTCAAGCAGCTGCTGATGAAGGATCAAGGACAGGAATCAAAGGATCCGGAATATTGAGGTCCATTAATGTGAGTGGTGGAGTCTCTGATAGAAGCCTTTCTGGTGTACCATTAGGTGGTGCTAAGCAGAAACCCGGGCTTCACTTGTCTGACCTCGAATCTTCTAACCCAAGGTAAGTTTAGTGGATAATGCACAAACTGCCTCATTCCATGTCTGTCTGACTTTCTTTAATAGTATCATTGAGACTTCTTGATGTTTGTTGCATGATAGTCGGCAAGGACTGACATCCGCTGGATCTCAAATGACTATATTTTATGGGGGTCAAGCCCATGTTTTTGATAATGTCCATCCCAACAAGGTTTGTCTTCTGCTTTGTCAAATCACACCTCTCTTCTGTGTTTCTACTCTTTCTGTATGTCTTTGTGTCGGTTTTCCCTTTACTTTCTTTTTAAACCGAGTAGTTGAATAAATTTAGTGTGTAGCTTAACTGATAAGTTATTATCTAATTGCTCACTTTGCTAAATTCCCGGGTCTATTATCCCAGCTATATTGTGTGAAATCATAATCCCTCATGCTTAACTTGGCTATGGTATTACCTGATGGTGTCTGTGGCGATGCATTCTTGATATGTTTAGTTTTGTTAGGAGAATTTTTGGGTAATCCGTTTCTGGTGTTAGATGAGAATTATCATATTGGAGAAGTTTTAACTTGCCGTAAAGAAGATAGTGACGGAAATAGTACTGGTATGTATCATATCTGAATGGCAGGCACAGCTGTAAATGAAAATAAAATATGACATTGTATCAACTATCAAGTAAAGCACGGCAGTGAAGTTATATGTTGTAAGGGGAATAACTGCTCTAGCAACTTGTTTCAGATGAGACACATAATGTACACTACAAAAAATAGTTATTGGGATGATGCTGCAACTGACTAATTCTGAGATGCCTTCATTTTTATACAATATAAGTGTTTCTATAAACTGTTCCTTCACGGTTAAAACAAGATATTTGGGCCAGCAGCACTCATAATATAGCTCATGAAAAGGATTAAATATCAATGCAGAAGCGTAGAGTGATTGAGGTTTGAAATATTCACTGTGCTATGATGCAATGGTACCCTCAAGTGTTATGTTGTTCGGAGAAGTGTATGCCGACTCCAGGAAGGTCAATAGTGATACAAATATGGCATGTCATTTGTGATAAGTTTTTCATGCTCTTGGGGTTCGAACGAATAATGTCTCTTTTCGTGTAACTTGAGATATTCATTAGCTTTTTGTAACAGCCAAACCCACTTTTATGCTTGGTTAGGTTTTGTCGGCTTTGATGTGGATGTCATATTTTGAGGAGAGGAAAGTAGCATAAAATGTAGCAAATTCTGTTGATTTTTTTAACTTTACACCAAAAACCCCTGACCAAGAGTCAAAAGTTGTCCTTCTTGCTCCCTTGGTTATTCGAACCCCAACCTCTTGATTGAAGGTGGAGGATCTTTTCATCACTTCTCTAAAACATAGCAAATTAAGTGCATTTTGCAGACAAAAGCCTCTAATGTAAAATCTAATTTTTCGGTTGACATTAGGAAATGGCATGGGATACATCAGGGAAGTCCTCTAGCAAATAGGTATGAGTATATACCTGGGAAGAAAATGTCGACCTACCCAGATTATTATACCCCTTGAATCATTTTATATTATTTTGGCCTCATGTTTGGGTTGGCATTAGCAAGTATAGTCAACTTTTATGTGCGTTTTTTTTTCACCTTCTTGGCAGTTAAATAAAGTTTATCTTGACTTCTCCAAAGAAAGAATACTCTTAAACTTAAATATTTTCTTAACTTGTTCCTGGCCATCTGTTGCTGCCATGTGATCAGGAGGTCACGGGTTCGAGCCGTGGAAACAACCTCTTGCAGAAAAGTAGGGTAAGGTTGCGTACGATAGACCTTGTGGTCCAGCCCTTCCCCGGACCCCGCGCATAGCGGGAGCTTAGTGCACCGGGCTGCCCTTTTTTTTGTTCCTGGCCATCCGTCCAAATTCTCTAATTTGTCTTCCCGAAATGTTCCTAGTTCTACTGTTATTCATGAATAAATTCTTTTTGTTCACCTGTTAGTCCTATTGTTGATTGTGACTAAATTAACTTGGTAACACTTTAATGTACTTGTAATATACTTAATATGCCCTCCACCCCAAAAAGATTACCTTATATTCGTTTTTGAGCCGTACCAAAATGGTGTCCTCGACTGAAGACGCTTGTCCTTAAATATTTGATCATTTTAAAAAACATTAGTGTATTACATCAGAAGTTAGATGGGAAATATGTAAAACTTTAGTTGATTAAGTGCCTATTTTAGGTTCTTGAAACCTAAAGCGGAGGCTAGGGGTCCCACAAAAAGCAAGAAAATCAATTTGGTCAAAGTAGAAGTATCCTTGGTTTTCAAAATTATTTGCATGTTTATCTCTGAGTCGAAAGCTGCAGTCATATAGTTGTCTTTTAGTTTTAAAGGTAGGTTAGTTTTGGTAAGATGTCATTTAAGGACTTGTAGTCCAGCTAGTTTTTGACTCTAGAGGAAGCTCTTAGTAGAAGTCCTTTGAACATGGGCTCTGAGGTACTTAGCAGCTAAGTACTTTGGCCTCCAGGCTACCATTCTTAGTCGTTATTGCTTGCCATCCAAGTACTGTATCTGTTTATAGACATTGTACTGTGTAGTTCCAAATCCTATTATGGATATATTTTTGGTTAGTTGCGTTATGTGGATCCCTTGTAAAGGGTGGCTCTGTCCTTTGCTTCCTTCTCTATCCTTATTCTTGTTCTTTCTACTGCTGCCACTGTTACCTGTGGAAACCTTACCTGTCTTCTTTTCATCTGCCAAGAAGTTTCCGATTTCCTTTCCACCTATTTTCTATTGCTTCAATTGTTTTGTTCCTAGCAACTGTATATTGAAAGTAACTACATTCACTACCCAGTAATAAGCAATAAATAGTTGGCAGTCCTCCATTTTCTCAGTGGCATCTTGCAAATATGTCACTAATGTCAGGCTGACTTTCATCACTTACAAAATCTCAAGCCTATAAAGAAAGTTGCATTAACTCTACCACTAGACTCGCCTTAAAACCTCTGTATACCTTCAAGCCTTTTCTATGCATCCACGCTCAGTAGAATTGAGATTGTACTTGGGGATGGAGTGTATTTGTACATTTTGATTGAATGCAAATCTTATCCTTGAATGCACTCATTTACTTGGTGCATCTTATGACAGTTTTATCACCTTTTCCTAACTTGTTTTTCTCAAAATTTCTCCGCGTAAGTTGTAAGTCTGTCCAGGAACCTAAAATTGGTTTGGCTAATCCACTTGAAAGCAAGCTGAAGTATGATAATTTCCTTCTAATTTGCTAATTGCTATTCCAGTTAGAATCTTCAATGTGGTGAGCTGACAGCCTGGCAGTGATTTGTAACTTCCAATTTTCTTCTTTCATTTTTAAGACTCCTATCCGAGGGTCTTCGGAAACAACCCCTCTACCTCCACGAGGTAGGGGTAAGGTCTACGTACACACTATCCTCCCCAGACCCCACTTGTCGGATTATACTGGGTATGTTATTGTTGTATTTTTAAGAATCCTATTGTATTAAGCTTCAGGAAATTTTGGCTTCCCGTCGGAAATTAAGGAATTTCCAGAAGAGCTATTCCTTGAGAGACTTAAAGCCAATAACTTGCTACAACTGAAAAAACTTATAAAATCCTTAAGCCTTTACTCTTCCATATTCAATAGGAAGTCCAAGTCAAACTTGGAGGTGTTTGGAGAACTTCTACAAAAAGCTTTTAAGCCATTTTTGAGAAAGAAAAAGAAAAGTCTATGCAAAAAGAATTGTGTTTGGATAGTTGTAGCATAATATGATTGGGTTTCCTGCTATGTATCAGGCAGATGTTATAATGGCCTTAGCTGGATCAAATGGAGGATCTTGGTCAACTACCTATGCTCCAAAATCTGTAGCGAGGCCATTAACTGGAGAAAATGGTTCACCTAAAGCAGAGAATGAGGTAACCAAGGGCAGTAACTTAGCTCTAATTAGGGAGTTGCATGCCAGGTCATCTGGTAAAGGCGGTTCCCTTCACGGTTTTGGTTCTGGTGATCAAATTTCTGTTCCTCAAGGTAAAAGCTTTTTCTATTGAAGTTTGAAGCTCTACGAAATCCAAGGCTCGAGCCAAAGCATATACTATAAATGTGAAACATCCTATTGGCATTTAATATATTGTGCATGAAATGCCTCGTCTCAAGCCAGTTGCAATTTCATATGACCTCAGACAACATGTTTCTACTCATGCCTTACAATATTCAAATAAGTTTACTGCTATTTGTAGGTATTCATCGAGGGGCTAGCATAAGTACGGAAGCAAAAGCGGCACTGCAAGCAGCATCAAATAGTGCTGATGAAAAACGAGAAGTGTGATGCAAATTCCGTATTGTCTAAACAAAAATGGGCTGGCGTTATCACAAATCAGGCGTATTGCTCGTTTTCTTTTCCTTTATTTTTCACTACTTCACCCCTAGAAACCAGCTGCACTAGATATCAAAGCCAAATTTCCAATCTTGTACTGCGCTTTGTTTAGTTCTTGAATCAATGGAAGTTTAGTTGGTTCTTCCAAAAGAAATGCCAGATGTTTTATAGGTTTGTTTAGACCTTGAACTCTCAAGGCATTTATGCTTCATCTGTTCACTATGTGCAGCAGATCCAATGCTGAAGCCAAGGATGTTTTCAGAAAGAAGTTTTATCACTTAACTGAATTCAGTTTTTGCTTCTTTTTGGAGTGAAATTGCCCGAGTAGCGTGGAATGGCTACAGGGGATTCATATATCTTGAGTTTTAGTTGATTGAGTTTTTGGCTTCTTAATCTAGAACATTTTATTCCAGCAGGAGCTTATTAACTTTGAAAATTGAGTCGCTAACTGTTTTAGAGTTTGAAACTCCAATTGATCTCTCCTGTTTGTAGATGTGGTAAAGAATCATGTTTGTCATTATATGTTGTTCAATTGGAAATTATGTCTTTGCGCGTGCGCGTGCCTGTGTATCTGTTAAGTACTTCCCCAGCACTAGACATAAGTACATTTGATATGGTGTATAGTGTTTTCGGAAAAGATACTTCAAAAAATTTGGCATAAAAAAATTAGACGTGTTAATCCTTTCTTGTGAAGAATCTATAAACACTCAAGAATATGATGGAAAACTGTATCTATATTGAATGCCACTTAAATACAAGTCTTCCTAAGAGTACTCCTTAAATTAGGAGACTTATTCAAATCAAAACACTATCAAAAGCTAACTAACTGAATGATAAATATGAACTAAAAGTATAAACTCTATATCTATATATAATGTAAGGTTAAGCATGAAGGCTAAGAACTAATTTAAATGGAAACCACCTTTTGTTGAACATGGTTGCGCCCAAAGTGGAAGTCTACATCAACATGCTTCATGCGACTATGAAGGTCCGGACTCTCGCTTAGGTAAGTGACACCAATGTTGTCACAGTAAATTGTGGGAGTATCTCTGACATGAAGCTTCATCTCAAGCAATAGGTTTCTCGCCCATAACAGCTCAACAAGAGCGTTGGCAACAGCTCTATATTCCACTTCAGTTGATGAGCGAGCTACAACTTTCTGTTTTTTTGAAGACCAACTGATAGGGTTTCGATCAAGAAACAGAATATTGCCAGATGTGAGATCCTATCAGTGAGATCTCCAGCCCAATCAGCATCAAAATACATGTGCAGATTAAAATCAAAATTTGGGGACACATGGAGGCCAAACTGAATTGTACCACGAAGATACCTGAGAACACATTTCACAGCTTTCCAATGTAGGTCCGATGGCGATTGCATAAATTGGGACAACTTATTGACCGCATAGGAAATGCCCGGTCTTGTAAAGGATAAATATTGAAGTCTGCCAAGACCTGGCGATAGCGAATGTGAGCATGTGATATTTGCCCTATTCAAAATACTCCTATAAAATCAAAGAAATAGATTTTTTCCCAATTATTTGCCATTTTATAGGATTTTTTTCTAGGATTTTATTAATTGTTTGCATTTTTGTGCACCTTTAATTTTTATAAAAATCATGAAAATTCCCCAAAAATGTCAAACACATCATGCATTGCATTTAGATTTTGTTTTCATATTTTTAGGATTAATTAGTTAATTAATTGCTTTATTAAAATAAAAATCACAAAAAATATCATTCATTTATATTTTTAGCCTTCAATGCTAAATTAGTAATTTTTCCTTCATTAATTGAGGATTAAATAATTTTTTTGTAAATATTATAAATAGATAATTAGTTTAGTTTTACAAATTAGATTAATTTAGGATTTAATTAGGATTTTTAAATTAATGAAAAGAAAAAAAAACAAAGAAAAGGAATTGAGATACAACAATTGGGTCTTTGATTTATTGGGCGACCCAAAGAACAAAATTGGTGGCCCAAATATAATTTTACCCATTTCACCCGAGCCCAGATATTCCCAATACCCGGTCCACCGCTTTAATAAATTAAACGTCATCGTTTCCCCTCCCCTTAATCCTAGCCGTTGGATCATTTTGATCCAATGGCCCGCAACTGATCTCTTTTTTCCCTTATAATTGTCGGACCAGACCCCTACCCCCAAAACACACACTCACAGACCCTTCTTTGTTTCTTTAATCGTCGTCGCTAGCCACCCGCCGGAAATCGCCCCACGGCGGCGGCGATACTAAAAACCATCCCAAAATTTACAATCCCTAGCCTCCCCTCATCACTAGGGCTGTGCATTTGGATCGGATATCCGAAATTCGAACCGATCCGCTCAATTTCGGATTTCGGATATTTGGATCGGATTCGGATTTGATTTTTTAAAATTTAGGATTTTCGGATTGGATTCGGATTTGTATTGTTTGAACCCGATCCGATCCGAAATCCGAATTTATTAGGGGAAGTATCTGTTATCAGAGGAGAAAGAACAACAAGTTGTCGGATTCGTTTTAGCTATAGAGAACTTCAGAATGCAACTAATAACTTCTCAATAAAACTTGGGCAAGGTGGATTTGGTTTAGTTTACTAAGGGGTTCTTGCATATGGGACTAGAATTGCTGTGAAGAAATTGGAAGGCGTTGGTCAGGGAAAGAAAGAATTTCGGGCAGAAGTTAGTATTATAGGCAGCATCCATCATCTTCATTTGGTGAGACTGAGAGGCTATTGTGCTGAAGGAACACACAGGCTCCTGGCTTATGAGTATATGTCCAAAAAAGAATAAAAGAAAGGTCCTTAATAATACGTACAATCCGATCCGAAAATCCGATCACCAAACCGATCCGAACTTTAAAAATCCGATCCAATCCGATATAATTTGGATCGGATTCGGATTGCAATTTGTGGAATCCGAAATCCGAAATTTCAATCCGAAATATGCTAAATCCGATCCGATCTGATCCGTGCACAACCCTACTCATCACTATCCTACCACCAATTTCCCAAAATCACCACCCATTTGTTTTAATTTCAAATCTGAGATTCCAAAAGAAATGAAAACCCTAATTCGTTCCTCTTTCTGAGTTTTAATGGTTTCAAGGCTCGATTTGAGCCAAAATTTATGCCAATCGATTGTTCTCAGTAAGAACAATCGATTAGTGTCATTTTTGGCTCATTTCAAAGCTCACCGGATTCCGTCCAAGTCAACACTGACCGGCCAAGCTTCGTCAAGCATCGTCGTTCGTTGATTTACCTTGTTTGTTCAAGCATTTCCGGCCAAATCAGTATATGTTCCTTTTCTCTCTTTTGGTTTCTTTTTCTATTTTCTTTCTGTTCTTTTATCGCTAATTAGTTTGTTTATTTTGATTAGTTCAATTTAAAAATAGGTTATTTAAGTTAATTACATGATTTGGGATTAATATTTTGGTTTGATTTTCTGTACTGGCCGAATTCAATTAGTGTGTTCAAATGCATAAATTATCAATTAACTTGTTAAAGTGTTTGGTTGATTAATATTTGTTCCTGTCAGTGTGTTTGTTCAGAATTGAAACTTGGGGGGGGGGGGTCTAAAGGAACATGGAAACTTAGGGTATTTAGAATCAGAAATTAAGGTGGCTAGAGAGACCAATTGTGAAGTTGAAAATAGAGGAACTTCAGATAAAATATCAGAAGCTTCTAGAGGGGACTAAAGTTTTTTTTTAAATCAGAATTTAGGTCAAAGTAGGGACCAAAAGAGGAAATTTTCAGAAGTAAAAGGACTAAGAAAGTTGAGTAAATATCTAGATAGGACAACTGTCCTAACAGCTGTACCAAGACTGTCAAAAAATGTTGTACTATCTGACCTTTTAGGAATTTAGGACAGAATATGCCTTTTTGATGTCGTTTTTATATACTCTATAAAAGAAAAAGACCTTTACTGATTCTGGACAGAATTTTCACACAAAAGAAAAGCTTATGAGATTCAGAATATCCTTTTCCTTTTAAGACTGATTTTGAGAACCCTAAAAAATCTCTAAAGGTTCAGCTACTATTCCATTGGTGGCTAGTTCCATTTTTCTTCTGATTTTAGCAAAGACTTAAAAAATTCTTACTGGGATTTCTGATTTTCTGGTTCAAGTCTGGTTTAAGTTGAGGCTGTGCACTGCTGTCGTTGGCTATTATTTATTTCCTGTTGAAGTTCGTACTATATTCTGTTCTTTGCTGCATCCAGGTACCTCATGAACTTTGGGTGACAAAAGATAAAGTGTAACCTGTTATTTTGAAATGGAACTTCAGATCTTTCCTTTGCTTATGATGTATTCTATGTATTTAGCTAGTTTTTTTTAAACTTTGTGTAAACATGCTGAAATTAGTGTTCTACTCTATAACTTAGTTGAAATATTTGTAAGTATGGATGCTCAAATAGTTCAACTGTTCCCCGTGATGTTTTGATAATTTTGAAATGCTAAGTAGACACATTAGCTCATCTTTCATTATTGGGAACACTAGATAAGTACTGGGTATGGCCAAAGTAGGCCATATTTGATTGTGGGTATACTTAGTTGAAGTATTTTAGCATTTCAATAGTGTTTAAAGGAATTGTATGTTTAAGTTGCTTCATGAATAGGTTTAGAGTTTAATCTTTCATTATTAATGGCATGTTAATAGGTTAAATTCATGATATGATTTTTTATCATCTTTGATCTTTGTCCAAAAATTCTGCATTTTTTTGTGTATATGTGACTTAGAGGATATTAAGCCTCAAGTGGGTATTAATGTCAAAGACCCTTTTATGTAGTTCCAGTATTTATGTTGTTCCTTTTTCTTATATGTAGAAATAAAGGGAATCGGGCCTCATTAGGGACTAAACGTTGCAAGTCCTCTTGTTAAAATAGATGGGCCTGATGATGGCCCAGATGAGGCAATTTTTAAAAATCAGACTCAATGTGCACCTGTCCCATTTTTTCTTTCGTTTTGAGTTCAAGTTTTAGCCCAGCCACTTTCACCAAGTTTAGTCATTGAGTTTTCTGTTTTAGTGTAACAAGAAATGGATCTTTAAAGCCTATTCGTGAAAAGTTGGGCCTGGTATTTGGCCCAGTCAAAATCGTGTAGCCGCATGTACCTCTATCCTCACTTCTGGGCTCAATTTTGAGCCCAGCTCATATCAACCCTATTCCTCTTAAAAGTTTTCTTTTTTTATAAAGTATTGGGCCTGCTACTGGTCCGATTTTTAAAATTAAAGACTTGCCTTATGTTTCCTATACATACTTATAATTAATAGCTTTTTATTGAATTTCAAATTAGATTTAAATAGGAGCATCCTTAGTTTGCTTTAGTGAAATACAAATCTTTTAAAATAAATCGAGGCGTGCCATTCACAATTGAATCACCTAATCTATGGCCCTCATATTAATATTATAACTTAGTGTAGAAAATATTTTGAATATTTGTAGTTTGCTTTAGGCGCGTTTATAATAAAATTATCATAGCTACGGGTATGGTTCCCGTGACGTAGTTGTGATACATAATATCCAAATTCGGGGGTACATTTATGTGACCCGGCCACAACTTCTAATAACTTTAATAAATTAAAAATGTTGTAGATCGTGGGTACGGTTCCCGTGACATGATTCGCAATGTGTATCAAACAAACAAGTGTACGACAATTGTAACTTGTTCCAGAATAATTTCGTAAAATAATTAAAAGCGGTTATAAAGTTAAAAATTCAAAATAGGTTTAAAATGTGTAGTAAATCAGATAATAGGCCAATTGTTAATAGTTTAAGCAACCATGCTCGAACCACGAAACCCGGGAATGCCTAACACCTTCTCCCGGGTTAACAGAATTCCTTATCTAGAATTTCTGGTTTCGCAGACTTTAAAATGAAGTCGATTCTCCTCGATTTGGGATTAAAAATAAACCGGTGAATTGGGACACCAAATAAATATCTCATTTCGATTTATATCACTTTAATTGAAAAAACTCCCTCATATACCCCTCGAGTGGAAAAAGGAGGTGTGACAGCTCTAACGACTCCGCTGGGGATCGAACCCAAAATCTCTAGTTCAGGGTTCAAGAATTCGAGCTAATAAATGTTATATTTGGCTTTCATTTATTATCTGATTGTTTATTACATGTTTGGGCCTAATGTGCTAAATACCACTTTTTACCGCTTTGATATTATTTGAACTGTATATAAACTGCTGCGAAACCCTTCTCTTCTCATCTTCGGGGAAGTGCACGCTGGCGTGACTTCTTTTCTGTTAGTGTCATACCCTAATTTAGAAAGAGGTTCGGATAAGTTACAAAGCCGAATGACCTTTTGGTTCCCAGTACGTGGCCCCCCGGCTCGAGTTGTCCACTAGGGTACACCAAGTCTACAATAATACACCCAAGTTTTAAACCTAGAATAACTCAGCCTAATGTCGGATCCCTAGTAGGACCGCTTATTTGCATCATGTGCATTTGACTTTGGGGACTTAACACAGGGGTTGGGTCCGTCTAGGACAGGTGTACACAAAAATCAAAAGACCATCCTGATGCATTAAACGTGTTACTTGTACCATTATTTGCTTCGGTTTGCATGTTGACCGGTTTCTAGAATAGGGAAAAAAATGGGAAAAATCAAATTAAGGTAAGAGAGAGATAATTACCCGCTTTTAAAAAATCTAGTGTCCAAAATATACCGAAACTCTGCCGAAATTTTGAAAAAAAAGAGAGAGAGAAGAAAAGAAAGAGAAAGAAAGGAAAATTGTTTCAAAATACTTCATGTTTTCTGTGGCATCAAAACTGACCGAACTACGCGGGTTTGATTCTCATCGAATGTAGAATACGTAGGCAACCCTCATCGGGTCCAGCCCCGCTTTTTCAGAAAATAACCCAAAAATTTGAAAATGTTGTCATTTGTTGTCATAAATAAAGTGGATGACGTCGTTTTTGTCTAAATAAGCCAAACGTCCTGATGGGGCGTCGGAAGGTCGTTCTTGCAAGAATAGCCACTGACAGTTTCTTTGCTAATTTTTGGCCACCAAGAAAACACAGCCCTAAAATCTTTCATTTGAAGTACTGAAGGGCCGTATTTGCAAAAGTACCCGTGTTTATTTAAATTTTGCAAAATGACCTCTTTTTATCAGCTTTAATAAAATTCACTTTGTTTTAAACCAAACACCTTAATCTAAATGTGCAGAATGACCACGAGTCAATAACAGTGATTGTTCTCTTTTACAGGTATTGCACAAATGTAGAAGTTAAACTAAATTGAAAACAAAAGAGCAAGGTGATTTTGCAAGCAATTTATGTGAGATTTGAGTGTGTACTCCTGAAGGTACTTGAACGAGATAGAAGAACCAGTTCCATTGTGTGTTTTCTTATTCTAGTTCAATTGTAGAAGGTGGTTCAAAGTTGTACCTATCCAGCTTTCATAGAAGCAATTGTATTAGGTACTTTGAGAGTTCAAGTTATAAGCTAACTTGAAGTTGTCGCAACAGTTAGAGGATGTTTCCTACAATGGGATTTGAGGTAATCCTTAGGTTTACAAAGAGTTTTATGAATACTATTTGGGCTCAGTTATTTAGTGAAGTGTTGGGGAAAATCCTACTGAGTAGTAGGTCGTGTTTTTTTCACCTTTTGAGTCGGGTGTTTTCTACGTAAAAATTTCTGTGTTCTTTATTTTATGTACTTTTAATTCCACAAACAGTAGTAGTTAGAACACCTAGAAGAACCTGGTTCTTCTAGATCGAAAATTGGGTACCACACAAATCACCCCCCTTCTTGTGTGGTATTGACGCTTAAAACATCAATTGGTATCAGAGCAGGTTATCCTTGAAGAGGCTAACACCTTAGGAAAACATGAGTGCACCACTTGGGAACTGGGAAGGGCAATCCACTGCTAGGCCTCCACTTTTCAATGGTCAGTATTATTCTTGGTGGAAGAACAGGATGAGGGATCATATCATAGGAGAAGACTTTGAGCTCTAGGACATAGTCACTGATAGTCCTCTAGCAACCATAAAGAAGAATGCTGAAGGAGTGGATGTGCCTAAGATAAGGGCTGACTGCACTGCTGATGAAGAAATGGGAAGAAAGGTGAGATCATTGGGGTTGGAAAGGTAGGTAAGACAGACTCTCACTCCATTGAGAATGTCTACTTGATAGATGGCTTGAAATACAGCCTTATCAATGTGTCACAACTGTGTGACAGAGATAACCTTGTAGCATCACCTCTACTAAATGCTTTGTGACTAATCTTACCACTGACAAGATTGCTTTGCAGGGAAAAAGAGTTAATAATATTTACATTGTAGATTTATCCACTCTCTCAGAAAATAAACTAACCTGCCTAAGTATGCTGGATAATGATCCCCTCCTGTGGCACAAAAGACTTGGTCATGTCAGTCTGAATCAGCTAAACAAATTTGTCTCTAAGGACTTGGTGATAGGGTTACCTAACATCAAGTTCAAGGAAGACAAATTTGTGAGGCTTGTGCATGGGGGAAGCAGGTAATATCATCCTTCAAAAGCAAGAAAATGGTAAGCACAACCAAGTCGTTGGAACTGGTCTATATGGATCTATGTGGTCCAATGAGAACCATGAACAAAGGTGGAAAGAAGTATGTAATGGTACTTGTTGATGACTATTCTAGATTTACCTGGGTACTGTTTCTAACATCTAAAGATGAAGCATTTGACATGTTTACTGCCTTTGTTTGAAAAACTCAGAAACAATTAGGAAAATCAACTTGCATCAATTAGGTCTGATCACGGAACTGAATTTGAGAATGCTAAGTTTGCTGAATTTTGTGATGAAAATGGTATAGATCATAACTTCTCTGCCCCTAGGACACCTCAACAAAATGGAGTAGTTGAAAGAAAGAATAGGACTCTTTAAGACATGGCTAGGACTATGCTTCTTTCTAGTAAATTGCCCCATAGCTTCTAGGCAGAGGCTGTAAACACTGCATGTTACATTATCAATAGATGCATGACTATAACTCTTGTAGAGAAGACTCTCTATGAGTTACTTAAAGGGAGAAAACCAAATATATCCCATCTTAGGGCATTTGGTTGCAAGTGCTTTGTGCACAATAATGAAAAAGACTCCCTAGGTAAGTTTGATCCCAGAAGTGATGAGGGAGTATTCTTCGGATATGCTTCACATAGCAAAGCATATAAAGTGTTCAATAAAAGAACTTTGTGTGTAGAAGAAAGTGTACATGTACTATTTGATGAAACTAACATTTTTTTGAGAGACAGGAACACGAAGATGAAGCCATTGGATTGGTAAAGGATCTGACTGAAGCCTCAGCACAAGTCAAAGTGGCACCAAAAGAAGGAACAGGTGATGGAACAGGTTCTTCCATCCAGGGCAATCTAACAGGGGAAACTAATCAAGGAGGAATTAAAATAAATCCCTAATAGAACTTGTTCATGACCCTGTTCCTCAGCAACAGAACATGGGAGAAACATCTAGTAGAAACCAATTGGTTGTGAAACCTCACAAGTATCAAAGGTCTCATCCTATTGAGAACATTATCACTGATCCAACATCTGGAGTCAAAACTAGATCACAATTAAAGAATCTATGTGCTTTTGATGCCTTTTTATCTCTTATTGAGCCTAAAAATGTTGTTGAGGCTTTGCAGGATGCAGATTGGGTGATTGCAATGCAAGATGAACTCAATCAGTTTAAGAGAAGTCAAGTTTGGCATCTAGTTCCAAGACCCAATGACAGATAAGTCATTGGTACAAAGTGGGTCTTCAGAAAAAAACTCGATGAACATGGAACAGTTACAAGAAACAAGGCAAGACTGGTGGTCCAAGGTTACAGCCAAGAGGAGGACATAGACTATGATGAGACCTTTGCTCCAGTTGCAAGACTAGAGGCAATCAGACTCCTCATAGCCTTTGCAGCACACATTGAGTTCACTTTTCATCAAATGGATGTCAAAAGTGCCTTCCTGAATGGCTACCTGAAAGAAGAAGTGTTTGTGAGACAACCTCCAGGGTTTGAGAGCAAGAAATATCCTGAGCATGTGTACAAGTTAGACAAGGCTCTCTATGGACTCAAGCAGGCCCCAAGAGCATGGTATGAATGATTGTCCAAATTCCTGTTGGAGCATGGTTACAAAAGAGGTAAAATTGATAGTACCTTATTCTTAAGGTAAGAAGGTAAAGATCTCCTTGTTGTACAAATATATGTTGATGACATAATCTTTGGGGCCACTACTGATAAGCTAAGTAAGGACTTTGCAAAATTAACGGGGAGTGAGTTTGAAATGAGCATGATGGGTGAGCTTAACTTCTTCTTAGGCTTACAGATCAAACAAAGTCCAAATAGAACCATGATCCATCAGCAGAAGTATGCAAATGAGCTAATCAAAAAGTTTAAAATGGAAGAATCTAAAGAAATACACACCCATTGCAACTGCCACTAAATTAGATGTTGATAAACCAGGTTCATCAGTTGATCAAAAGTTGTATAGGGGTATGATTGGTTAACTCTTGTATCTTACTGCTAGCAGACCTGACATTGTTTGTGTAGGGCTTTGTGCTTGCTTTCAGGCAAATCCTAAAGAGTCTCACCTGACTGTTGTCAAAAGGATACTAAGATACTTGAAAGGCACCACTGATTTGTGTCTTTGGTTTCCAAAAGTAGAAATTTCAATCTAGTAGGATATGTTGATGCTGATTATATAGGTTTTCTAGTGGATAAGAAGAGCACCTCAGGTATGGCACACTTCCTTGGTTCATGTCTTGTGTCATGGGCTACTAAAAAGCAAAATTCGGTGGCCTTGTCAACTGCTGAAGTTGAATATGTTGTTGCTGCTTCTTGTTGTGCTCAATTGCTATGGATTAAACAACAGTTGGTAGATTTTGGTATAGAAGTAGGTTGCATTCCTATATTATGTGATAACACTAGTGCTATAAGTATGACAAAGAACCCTGTTCATCATAAAAGGACTAAGCACATAGATGTTAGGCACCATTTCTTAAGAGACAACTATGAGAAAGGTCTGATCTCCATAGAATTCTGTACTACTGATAAGCAAATTGATGACATCTTCACTAAAGCACTGAATAGAGAAAACTTTGAGAGGAACAGGTTGGAATTAGGAATGATTAAGATCACGTAATAGGTCCAGCTCAGAATATAAAAAAAATGGCTAGGAATTCTAACTTTGTGTAAATATCTAGATTAATTCTTACTCAGTCTCATACTTTAATTAGTATCCCCATGTGACATGTGTATATATGACTCACTGATCTCTTACAAAAAAATTCTATTATGGCATTAGAGGCATGTTCAAGAGAATTCTAAATGAAGAACTTGGTTCATCAATATGAGTTCATATGAAAGCTCAGGTATGGTTTCAATACTTTGCACAATTAGAAAGATTAACAATTCAATCATGTGCAGAAGTCATGTACTTGCCAAATTCCTAGAAAATTCTATCCGTTGAAGCATTGAACTAGTTTCGTCCATTTAAAACTCTAAAACCGTGATTTTTGCCTAATATCTAGGGAAGCCAAATAATCATTAAAAGTCTGGAATTATAGTATGATTAGACTTCTATTTGACCCCCGAAAAGCTGTCGTTACTGAATTAATGTCTAATAAATACACACCACATCTCTAATCTTCTTCATTATTCTAAAATCGTCAAAAATTCTCTTCTTCAACTCTAATTGCTCTCTTCTCCAAAATTCCCAAATTAACTCAAGAAACAAACAAAAATGTTTAACCCACAAGATCATTCTGGTTCTCCTCTACTACCATCACCCTCAAATTCATCCTCATCTACTCCTCCTAGTGAATCCCCAAAACCTAGGTTTTGAAGGCAGAAAATGTTGGCTCAAAAAACTGTAGCATCTGGGGCTTTGAGAAAGGTTTTAAATGAAAGGTTGAAAGCTAGACAAGTGAAAGAAAGCCCAGCTCCAAATTCTGATTCCAGTTCTGAGTCTGAATCCTTTCAATCTGTGACTGAGGGGGAAGGACATGGGTCTTCTGACTCTGAAAAGACTCAAGAATTCCCTACTGAGGTAAGTTCATCTGTTGTTGAAAACTTTGAAACTAGGTTTGTTCTAGTTGGACCCATTATGGATGTTAAGTTGATTGAGACGAGTAGGAGTGGAGGTAAAAAGAAGTCTAAAAAAGAAAAAAAAAAAGAGAGAGGGTGCATGTGGTGAAGAGAGGGGAAATGAGAAGGGAGCAGTTCTTGCTATATGTGGGGTTGCACAAGAGAGGTTAGAAGAGAGTGGCATGAAGTCAGGGGGAAGTGGGTTTGGGAAGGCTACTGAGGGGTTGGTTCATCTGAGCAAAAGGAGAGATGAACCCGTTTCATCTACTGAAGAGACCCTAGCTGATCTACTAAGAAAGATTGGGACAAGTTATGACCCAAAGAAATGCAAATCTGCCACACTAAAAGCCCCAAATGTTCCCAAGCCATCCAAGAAAAAAAAATTTCATCCCCAAAACCTACTGCCTCTTCAATGCCTAAGGGAAAAGCCACAAGAAGCTGGGTAAAACAAAGTGAGGTTAACTTACAAAAGGCTCTAGAAGAAAGCAAGAAAAAGAAAATGGAGAAGGGAAAGGGAAAGGTTGCAGAATCCTCTGAGGTTGTATAGGAAGAGGAGATGGAACTAGTCTATCAAGAAAGAGGTACAACAGTGGAGGTACCTACACCAAAACCTAAAAAGTCCAAGACTTCTTCCAAGAAGTCTTCTTCTCTACCTATGTTTGTTGAACCCTCACTAGGCAAGAGGACAAGATCTACAGTGAAAGCTAAACAAGCAAAAGTTTCAGATGATGAAGAGTGGAGTGGAGAAGAAGAAGAGGAATCTGAGAAGGAACAGGACAAGTTTGTCATCTTTGGTAGGAGAAAATTTTTGAAAGGTAGATTGTTGAAGGACCTGGTGGAACCAGGGATGATGAGGTTGGTTGACTCTTTAACTGCTCAAGGTTGGAAGGACATGGTCCTTCAGATGGATGGGAGACTAGCCAGAAATGAACTAATTGAGTTCATGGCTAATGCTGATGTTAAGGATGTGGTTGTCAGTAGCTTGGTGAAGGGAGTCCCAGTGCAATTTGATGCTGCGAAACTGGGAGAAATTCTGGATATACCCTCTGAAGGGTTTGATGACTACACTAGGCAAAGGTGGCCATGCCTGGACTCCCTACCTACTGATCTTGAGATCACCAAGAGGTTCTGTGATTCAAAGGATATGAATGAAGCCAGGGCTTTGCAGAAAAGTGAGATGAGGGTTGAGCACAAGGTTGTGTTTGAGTTTGTCAACAAGTGCCTACTGCCCAGACAAGAGAGAAGACATACTGCAAATTACATGGACCTAGTTCTTATGGAGTGTCGTGAGAGAGGAAAGCAGATCAACTGGCCTGCTCTCATTGTAAAATTGCTAGACAGGGTCATCAATGGCTCCAAGGCTCATGCTACTCCATATGGCTTCATACTGACCACTGCTCTAGACAGGCTGAATGTGCCTTTGAAGAAATGGGAAATGGCATCAAGCAAGGAACATTTTGGCATTAAGACTCTTCTGGCTTGTGACTATCCACTTAATGTCATCCTAGTTGAACCTAGTTCATCTCTGAAAACACCCATCAACAGCAAGGTTAGGATTTTGGTTCAGGAATATGGAACTAAGGATGCTGAAATTGCTAGGCTCAAGGCTCGTGTGGCTGAATTGGAAACTGAGAGGGATGGCCTTAGAACTGAGCTAGCAAAAGAAAAGGAGAAGAGTGATGGAATCCTTCAGAATATGCTGAACCTTCTCCAGACTCAACCCTCTAGTTCCTCCAAGCCTTAGGTCTCCTGGCACTTATCTTCTGAACCTGTCTAGTACCCCCAGTGACCCGGATTAGGGATTTTTCTGTTTTGCTCATGTTTTGAAAGTTTTTCTTTCTTTTTGTGGACTGTTAATGACAACATATCATGATCAATGACAACATATGTTTTCTCTTGTTCTATGATGATTCTGACCTTAATAGTTTAAATATGTTTGTTGATTATTGATAATTGCACCATGTTTTCACTTGCAGTTGCCCCAGTGGCCATGAGTACTTATTAAAATTTAGAATTCATGATGTGTATGCAACTTTTAGATGATTCCAAAAGGGGGAAGAGATATTGTGCTTTATACATTATTCTGAATAAGTGATATTTATAACCTAATTAACCTGGTCCTTGATGAGAAGTAAATTTTCTAAGTCTAGTATTGATGGTTAATCTGAGTTCTTATAGGTCTTTTAATCAGTAAAAAGCACAGAGTTTGTCATCATCAAAAAGGGGTAATTTGTTGGCCCAAGAACAAGTGAAGTTTTGAAGAATGACAAATGAACTCAGTCATGAACCAGGTCCATCATGTGAAGCACAATCATGATCAACCTATACATGTGAGATGCACGTGAAGGAGATAAGTCCCACTGATCAAGCAGCAATATCTCCTGATCTGATTGAAAAGGTTGCATATTGGATAAGGGGAGCAAGTCTCCTTATGTGAAGAGAACACAATCCGGATAAAAGATAGTGTTGGAGTTTGTGTTGTTCACGGACTCAACTTCGATGGAAGATCAACAATTGAGTCTCAATCAAACTCTAATTACTAACTCATTAAATAACAATGATTGTTCTCTTTTACAGGTATTGCACAAACGCAGAAGTTAAACTAAATTGAAAGCAAAAGAGCAAGGCGATTTTGCAAGAAATTTATGTGAGATTTGAGTGTGCCCTCCTGAAGCTACTTGAACGAGATAGAAGAACCAGTTCCATTGTATTTTTTCTTATTCTAGTTCAATTGTAGAAGGTGGTTCAAAGTTGTACCTTTCCAACTTTCATAGAAGCAATTGTATTAGGTACTTTGAGAGTTCAAGTTATAGTCTAACTTGAAGTTGTCGCAACAGTTAGAGGCTGGTTGCTATAATAGGATTAGAGGTAATCCTTAAGTTTACAAAGAGTTTTGTAAATGTTGTTCTGACTCAGTGATTTAGTGAAGTGTTGGGGAAAATCCTACTGAGTAGTAGGTCGTGATTTTTTTACCTTTTGAGCCGGGTGTTTTCGATGTAAAAATATATGTGTTCTTTATTTTATGTACTTTTAATTCCGCAAACAGTAGTAATTAGAACACCTAAAAGAACCTGGTTCTTCTAGATCGAAAATTGGGTACCACACAAATCACCCCCCTCTTGTGTGGTATTGACGCTTAAAACATCAGGAGTACCGAGGGACTAAGACATAAATACCTGGTCGCTCCAAGGGCCGTCACCCCTCACAAGTTTCTAGATTTGTTAAAAGTAAGCAGGCAGGTCCAATATGCAGATTTGGCAAGTGGGGTTTCCCCTCTACACTTCATATACCAGTGATACAGACATATAGGGGGATTTGAAAACCTGGAAAGCAGAATCTATAGTAATGGGAACCGACCAAAGTGGGAAGAGCATAGATGTTTCGCTTTCATGGTGGCATTCTTAGGTCTTCTGATGTTTCCCACGAAGGATGGGAATATTGATTTACGGGTAGCCGGAGTCATCAATACTTTGATTATAAATGCCATGAGCACCCTCGCACCTATGATAGTATCAGAAATATTACGAGTTCTCACAACTTGCAAAGTCGGGGTAGACTTTTTCGAAGGGTGCAATTTGTTACTACAAATGTGGATGATTGAGCATCTGTGTCATCGTCCTCGGTACATGAATTACGGATCTACAGGGAAATGCTGCATAAAAGAGTTTTAATACAAGGGTCAATGGGTTCAAGATTCCAGAAGGGGTTGTAGATTGGATATCCTGCCTTTGCTCCATAACTGCAGATCAGATAGAGTGTACGTTGGGTTGGCTTCCTATTAATGAGATTATATACATGCCTTCCACTGGTCCTCACTTCCTCCTAATGGGTCTCAGGAGTATCCAACCTTATGCCCCGTACCGGGTTTTGAGACAGCTGTGAAGATGCCAAATAGTCCCAAAGGATGAAGACCTTAGCATTCATGCAGTTGAGATCCGCTCTGATGGCCAATTTTATGAAGCAGTGGTTTGCCAGATCTAGAGTGAGTGCCAATACTTGACGGCGAATGTAAGCACGTGATTTTTGACCCTCCCCGAGAATTTTCACATTTTTAGCGTGAATATGTGAAATTGGGTCTAGTATAGCTATTTTAACTATTTTACCTTATTTTGTTGCAAAAAGAAAAAATCACAAAATATATATATAAATTTTAGTTTATGTATTTCTCATAAACTTGAAAAATACAAAAAAATTGTACTTTATTTTGGTACTTTATATAAAATTCGAAAATTACAAAAAAATATAATTCTATTAATGATTTGTAGTCATTTTAATTTTGGAAAAATACAAAAAAAAATATTACTTTATATTTTGTCTTTATTAAAAACGAAAATTACAAAAAAAAATAGTTTTTTATTAATATTCTATAGTCATTTTAACTTTGAAAAATACAAAAAATATTACTTCATATTTTATCTTAATATTTAAGAAAAACGAAAATTACAAAAAAAAATAGTTTCATTAATATTTTGTAGCTATTTTAAATCTTTAAAAAATATTTAAAAAGAGATAGTTTTGTTTAAATACTAGTCTTATTTTTGGTAGTTATTTTGCTTACATAGGACTAGTTAAGCAACGTGTTCCTATTTCTCGGGTCCTGGCAAAAGAATAATATTCGGGTTTAAACTACCCGGTTTTAGGCCTAATTTTCGGACCGAGCCCATAATAAACCGTGTCCAGGACACGTGGGGAACCCCACCACGCGTGGGGGACATATGCCTTGAACCCCACCACGCGTGGGGCTCATTTTTTGAGGGCAAAACATTACAAATACACGGACAAAACATGAAAGGGGGGACCACTGTTCCGGTTTCTTCTCCAAAAAGGAGGAAGAAAAAACCTACAAAAAGAGAAAAAGGAACGGACAGGAGGGGGAGAAAAAGGTTGAAAGGAAAATATACTACTGTTCCTCTTTCTTCTTCAAAGAAGAAAGAGAAAAAACCCCACGACTCCCTAACCGGAAAACTCCATTGCCGGACCACCCCCCACGTCCGAACCCCAGCAGCACCCCGACTCCCTCGTCGTCCCTGTCCAACCAACGACCCAAAACCCTACTGCGTCGTCAACTGAACCAGTCACAACCCCCACGACCACCCGTCAAGCAGCAGCTACTGCTGCTGCATCGTCTAAACACCGCCTGCCTTACCAGCGAAACCAACAGTTCCGTCGACCCCCACGCCCCAGCTGCTATCGAGCAGCAGTTGCTGCTGCTTCCCTCGTCGGAACCACCATCGCTGCACCCCGACGACCTCAGCTGTTCGTCGTCCCAGTCCGGACGTCGACCACCAACGCTGCCCGTCCCAGCTTCACCAGCATCACGTCCGAAAACCACCAGTCTGCCACCTCCCCCATCGCCTAAAAACCACCTGTGGAACCAACAAAAACCACCACCAAACAGGCCTGTCAACCACTGCCCGCAACCCCACCGTCCAAACGCGACCACCACTGCTTCAGCTGATGTTATCGTTGTTCTTTCACTGTTGTCGTGCAGTCCGTTGAGGTCGTCTTTGTTCGTCGAGGTCCGGCGCGTCGAGTCTGTCCGTTGAAGTCGATGTAGAGGTTTGGTCCCTGGTTCTATTCGTTTCTGTCTGTTCAGGTTAGTAAGCTTCACTATATTAGATAAAGAAATTTTACGTTCAATGTTCGAAGTTGCAATATATCGATTGATATGATAATTTTCTGCCCATGTTTCACCGTATGCATTTTAGTTCATTTCTGGGTTATGTTATTATTGTTTACTTGAATGTCGTTTGATTTAGTTGTATTAGTAGTCCTAAGACACAGCTTGACGTTGATTCGCTCGTCCCTTCATTGTCTTAGTTTATTTGGACAAAATTAATATTAGTACCTGTTGTTACTACGCCCGAAACACTCATTCGCCTAACTTCTTTTATTAAATCTTGACAAGTTATGAGATTTTAGTTGTACAGAGGCCGTAAGTTTTAGTATTGTTAAAGGCGTAGAAATGGCATCCTTTAAAAATAAATAAATAATTATAAAAAAAAATGAATGAATAAAAAATAATAATAAAAATAAATAAAATGAGACGAGCCTCGCCGGAAAAAATGTACAGATTGCGGGGCCCTCACAAAATATATGTATTAAATACTTAGATTCCGGGACGGGCCGTTTAGCAAATTTCACGGCCCTACCAAAAAATAATAATGCGCTAGTTGCTTTAGGCGCGCCTTTAATAATGTTATCTCCCTAAACTCGGGTGCACATTTACGTGACCCAAATCCAAATCTCAACGAAATCGAAATGTGTCTCTAATCACGGGTACATTGACTGTGACGAGGTCCGAGATGCATTTCCATGACGTTGCAAATTCTTTAAAAAATAAAAATAAAAATGAGATGAGCCTCGCCGAATAAAAATACAAATTGCGGGGCCCTCAGTAAATACTTGTTTAAAATTACTTAGAATTCAGGAGGGTCGTTTAGCGGATTTCACGGCCTCCGCAAAATAATAACGCGATAGTCTCTTTAGGCGCGTGTTTAATAGTTTACTTTCTTAAGCTCGGGTGTGCATTTCATGCGACCCAAATCCGATCCCAAAACATCAAATAAAATGTGTTCCGGATTATGGGTGCATTTCATGTGACGTAGTCCAAAGACGTGTTTTAAATGATGTTCACATTTCTTTTAAAAACAATAATAGTAAAGCGGTTAAAAGATAAATTTGCACATAAGTTCATACTTGTATAAAATCAGATAATCAAGCCGAATATAACAATTGAGCGACCGTGCTAGAACCACGGAACTCGGGAATGCCTAACACCTTCTCCCGGGTTAACAGAATTCCTTATCCGGATTTCTGGTACGCAGACTGTAATATAGAGTCATTCTTTTCCTCGATTCGGGATTAAAATTGGTGACTTGGGACACCCTAAATCTCCCAAGTGGCGACTCTGAAATAATTAAACCAATCCCGTTTCGATTGTCCTTTAATTGGAAAAACTCCCCTGCGCCCCCCGGGGTGCGTAAAAAGGAGGTGTGACAGCTCTGGCGACTCTGCTGGGGACTTGGAACCCAGAACCACTGGTTCAGGGTTAAGAATTCGAGCTTAGAATTGTTATTATTTGGCTTTATTTATTATCTGATTTTTACATGTTTGAGCCTAATGTGCTAAATGCTGCTTTTACTGCTTTGATATTACGTGAACTGTATATAAACTGTGCCGAAACCCCTATACTTTCTGAGTCTTCTAAATCATGAAGAAGGGCATACTTCGTATGACTTCTTTTCTGTATAGCGTCAAATCCCAATTTAGAACGAGGTTCGGACAAGTTGCTAAGCCGGCTGGCCTTTTGGTTCCCGGAAAGGAGCTCCTTCCTCAGCTCGAGTTGTCCGCTCGGGTACACTGTCTAGAACACCGACCCAGGTTTTTGAACCTAGTATAACAAAGCCACATGCCGGATCCCTAGTAGGAACGTTTATTTGCATCATGTGCATTTGACTTAGGGGACTCAACATAGGGGTTGGGTCCGTCTAGGACAAGCAACCTGAAAATAATAGACAATCTTTCGGCATCCTATGTGCTACATGTTGTATTTAGTCAAGGGCGTATGGGTCATTTGGTCATTTCCAGCATGATGTTATTTTAATCAAAGCATGGGGAACATTTGTGGAATCCAAGAAGCCTTGGAATTCCCTATGTCCCCCACGCTTGCTTTTTGGGAAAACACATGGGGAACATTTGTGGAATCCAAGAAGTCTTGGAATTCCCATATGTCCCCCACGCTTCATATGTTGGAAAAAGCGCATGGGGAACATTTGCGAAATCCAAGATGTCTTGGAAATCCTTATGTTTCCCATGCCACATTTTGAAAATAACAATAAATATAAAAAAATAAAAATACATATAAAAACAAGGCATGAAAATTCAAAAGATTTTGTATGTTGTCATCATTTTCCACAAATTAGAAAATCGTGAAAAGATGAGGAAATGACAGTGTAGAGATATAACTACTTATTTTTAGAAAGAAAAAGAAAACAAATGTCCAAGTAGTGTCGAAACTCTGCCGAAATTCTGAGAATATAAAATAAAAAAAATATATGTCTTATTAGTTTGTTTTTTTTAAAAAAAAAAGCATTAATAGAAAAGAAAATTGTTTGTCTTGCCATAAAAATGAAAAAAGAGTCTTGTTTTTAAAATATGTGTTATTTATTTGTTTATGAAAGTGACAAAATTAAAATAATCCAAAAATATTTTCTCCATTATTGGCTTCTCTAGGAAGTTTTTCTAACTGTTTTCAAAAAAATAATATAATATAAAATAAAAATAAAAAAAAGCAAATCCGAAAATATTTTGATTCTTTTTTCAAAATTGAAAAGAAGATTCAAAATTCAAAAAAAAAACATTTTGCGAAAGCACTTCTTTTATTAAAAGTAAAATTCCGAAAAAATATTTTCTTCTTCTTCTTTAGAGTAAAGAAAAAAAAGAGCAAATGAAAATTCAAAAAAAATATATCTTAGAACTGTTTATTTTAAAAAGAAAATAAATCAAAAAAAATGCTTCCTTTCTTCTTTTAAAGTAGTTTATTGACCGAACTACGCGGGTTTGATTCTCACCGGATGTGAGATACGTAGGCAACCCTCATCGGGTCCAACCCCCACCTTCTCAAAAAGAAGGAATGTTTTATGTTTTTCGTTAATTCGTTTGTTTGTTATAAATGAAAAATAATAGAATAATAGTCTATTTGATTGTTGTGAAAATAATAATAAAAAAAAATATAAAAAATATAGAAAATGGAAAAGGGTCCTCTCAAAAATAGTTTATTCGACCGAACTACGCGGGTTTGATTCTCACCGGATGTGAGATACGTAGGCAACCCTCATCGGGTCCAACCCCACCTTTTGCTAAAATAGCCAAAAATCAAAAATTTTAATCTTGTCATAAATAAGTCGGGTGATGTCCAACCCACCTTTTGCTAAAATAGCCAAAAAACAAATAAATAAAAAATATATGTCAAATTTTAATTTTGTCATAAAGAAGTCAGGTGACGCTGTTTTATCAAGACATAGCCGAATGTTCCCGAAAGGGACGCCGGAAGGCTGACTTTGCATAAACAGCCACCTTTGGGTCATTTTTTTAAGATTTGGTCCGGTTGACCCACACAGCCTTAAAAATCTTTGTCCCCGAGACGTTGAAGGGCCGTGTTTGCAATATTGAGTTTCCTAATTTGAAAAACGATGAAAAGAGTCATAAATAAGCCAGGTGATTCTGCTTTGTCATAAATAGCCGAATGTTCCCGAAAGGGACGCCGGAAGGCTGACTTTGCATTAACAGCCACCTTTGGGTCATTTTGAGATATGGACCCACACAGCCTAAAAATCTTCGTCCCCGAGACATTGAAAGGCCGTGTTTGTAATATTGAGTTTTCTAATTTGAAAAACAATAAAAAGAGTCATAAAGAAGTCGGGTGATGTTGTTTTGTCATAAATAGCCGAATGTTCCCAAAAGGGACGCCGGAAGGCTGACTTTGCATAAATAGCCACCATCGGGTCACTTTTTAAGATTTGGTCCAGTTGACCCTCACAGCCTTAAAAAGCTTCGTCCCCGAGACGTCGAAAGGCCGTGTTTGCAACACCAGGTTTTATTATAATTAAGAAAAAAAAATCAAAGAGTCAGCGGTCATGTGAATACCGTCTTTTGTCATAATAAGCCGAGCCAGCTTCGGCCGCGTCTTAAACCGTTCTTGCCGAAATAGCCTTAGAGTATCTTTCAGTTGTCGAAAGGTTATTTTCGTAAAAGAATGGACAAGTTTTAAAGTGTCAAAATAATCCTCCCCGGCCTCAAAATTCATGTGAAAATTGGAAGGGGCCACATTTGCAAAAAATAACCATTTGGTTGCATTTGTCGAACAGAGAAAGGGAGCTGGAATTTTGTTTTAAGTCTACCAATCTTTTGATTAGAACATGCGGGTTGTTTAATTTTCAAGCTGGTGGGTAATCTTTAAATCCTTGAAACCCAGTTTGTTTTAAATTTTAAAAAAAATGTGTGTTTAGTGTTGTTTATCTTTTATTGGCACGAACTACGCAAGGTCTGATTCATGCGGGGTCATGATACGTAGGCAATCTCCATAAGATTCGACCACAACAAAAAAAAATAAAAAAAAAAAGAAATGAAAAAGAGAATGAAAAAATAAGGAAAAAGCGAAAGAAAAAAAAAGAAATGAAAAAAGGAAAAAAAAAACATCAAAAAGAGAAAAGAAAAAAAAATGTTGTCAATAATAAGGACCGACTGAGTCCATTCCAACCTGTTTGTTGTGCAAATAAAATTAAGGTGGTTGGTTTGTGGTAAGCCAGACAGTGACACCCAGAATCCTTTACTTGCACCTCATGATGCACACTCTGCGAGGATCAGGCCTGATGACAGAAGCATTCGAATCCTGTTGGAAACTTGTTGACGGAGATATGGAAGCTGGTAATGGTCTCGGCAGTATTGATGCAAAGCTCAGGGGCTAAGATGCCAGTTCTTGATAAAATCGGGGGCCGCTCCGTTCCTGGTTAGCAAGAGAGAAGCTGTTGGTGGCTTATTTTGTTGTCATTTCGGTTGTTCGGATTATTCTTAGGGTTGTAATCCAAGTATTGTCTTGTGTCAAACCTTCCTATCTTTCCATTTTGTCATATAAGTTTGTTCAAGTTTTGTCGAGGCTGGGTTAGAATTTTATTCTGGTTGTTTTGTTTGTCTGGTCATTCAAACCATTTCGCCGGTAGTCTAATACAAAGTCGGTCTTTTGTTAGTTCCAGTCGTCTTTTGTTTAGTCCTTTCATCATTTCATTCGATGCCGATTCTAGGAACATGACATGCGCACACACTTTGGGCCTAGTCTTTAAAATTAATCATAAAACCCTGGAAAGGCGATCCGACCATTTAAAGAAAATAAGGATGGTTCGAGATTATTCAGAGCCCGAGTCATGTGGAACTGGGGCAAGTTAAGCACAAAGAAAACCGTTAAAAGCAAGGTTCGCCAAATTGGCATGAGGGTCGGTCATGATAATGAGAGTGTCGCCCAACGGTGCTTAGAAATGACAAAGGAAAAATAAAATGTTTAACATAATTGTCAAGTCCAGCACCATCAGAAGAGACTACAAATTTAAAGTGTGTTGTTTGCACTTGGCATGTTTTGAAGACTGGAATGACGAAGGCATTTTGTTCTGCTACCCAAACACTTTATCCTTCGTTACCCCTTTTGAGCCTTATTTATTTTCTTTCATACCCCTCGTTCGAAATTAGTAGCAACGAATAAAATACGCGAGCATGGCAGGTAAGAGAAAAGAAAGAAAAGAAAACAACAAAATGGAAAAAGAAGAATAAAAGAAAAAAGAGAGAAAGAAAAAACGACAAAAAGAAAGGAGAAATGAAAAGAGAAAAGAAAAGAAAGATGATAACAAAAAGAACAAAAGAAAGTCAAATGAAAAGAGGAATTGGGAACTACGTTTGACTTGATTCCTCAAAGAGGATACGTAGGCGCTTCACGGCTCGGTCATAGTTTTGAAAAAATGAAAAAAACCCCAATCAAAATATCCCCAAGCAAGAAACTGGGGCAAAAGTTGCGTTTGTTGTAAATAAATCTAATTCTGAAGGTTGTAATTAATAACCCAAAATCGATTCATTTTTGAGCCTTTAATACCCTTTCTTTCTAGCCCTATCCAAAACCCACATTACGGTCCAAAGAAAGACCTTCCGACCAGTCTTCAAAAGATGCCAAGTCAGACAAATAAGATTCTTACCGGCGAACATAACATTCTGTTTCCACAACAGAAAGGACTCTAATCTCCAACAAAAAGAGTCATGCCGGCAACACTCCAAATTCCCAGCTGGAAAGTGATACAAATGAGAGAGTCTTATTGGTGAAAACCTTCACAGGCACCATAAGGCGATAAAAGCTGAGAGAAAACCAAAATGAGAGAGGCTTGATAGTGAAAACCCTTCGGGCACTACAAGTCGAATAAGAGTGAGAATCGAATGGGGAATCGCAAATTGAAGATTTTGAAAGAGGATTGACGGTAAAGGATAGGCCCCATATGCATGTCATGGCCATTAGAGTCGGCATCTGCATTTGATAGGGTTTTTATTTATAGTTTCTTTTGTTAAAGAGTCATGTTTTTTTTCCCTTTGTCTTTTTATTCTGTTCCCTTTTATCTTTTTCCTTTCATAGAAAAATCCCCAATAGAGTCTGTTTGGTCAGAACAAGTATGAAATGACTTCAAATAGGCCATCAGCTTTTCAAAATGAGATCTGACTAGTACATCCAAGTGGTATAGTCAGCACGCGAAGCCAGTGTCAAAAAGGTATCCCCAGCAAAAGGGAATTGACAGAAGGATTGACAAGTGTCAAGAGGGATACCTTCGCCTTTACCAAAAGTTATAAACCTCAAGGCCAAGGCCCATGAACAAAGCAAGGAAAGCGGTGAGCGTGATTTAGCGAGATCCATACTAGATTAAAAGGTCGGGGAAATCCCAGTTTCCAAGCTATGCCACAAAAGAAGAGGGATATTCCCCAGCAGGAAGGGATTATCCCCAACACATAATATCATCCCCAACAATGTTGCGGAACACAGAGCAAGGAGGGAGGAAGGGAGAACCATCCCAGCAGGAGTGTCACAGCCAACCACCATGTTTTAAACTAACAAATTTTGTTTGATTTGAAACAGGTAAAAGAAATGGCATTGATGTAGAAGCGCATGCCACAAGGGATATTATCAAACTGGGGCAGAAAATTTTCCTTCCATTTAGAAAATTTTCTGGAAGTCAGGTACCCCCAGCTGATAACATTTTACCCCCCAACAGGTAAGTAAATCAAGGGAGGTATTCTTTGAAGGGAGAAGCTATGCAAAAACAAAACAAAAATAAAAAAGGAATAAAAAAAAAGAATAATAATAAAAATGGGGAAGGTAGAAAAGGAAAATTCATCCCAATCCCCAGCAAGTATTCAAGGTAAGACATTTTCAAGTCTTAAAGATATCTCGGGTTCATCCGCCCTCAAATAGGATATGTCGGGTTCATCCGCCCTCAAATAGGATATGTTGGGTTCATCCGCCCTCAAATAGGATATGCTGGGTTAATCCGCCCTCAAATAGGATCTGTTGGGTTCATCCGCCCTCAAATAGGATATTTTGGGTTCATCCGCCCTCAAATAGGATATTTTGGGTTCATCCGCCCTCAAATAGGATATGTTGGGTTCATCCGCCCTTAAACAGGATATGTTGGGTTCATCCGCCCTCAAATAGGATATGTTGGGTTCATCCGCCCTCAAATAGGATATGTTGGGTTCATCCGCCCTCAAATAGGATATGTTGGGTTCATCCGCCCTCAAATAGGATATGTTGGGTTCATCCGCCCTCAAATAGGATATGTCGGGTTCATCCGCCCCTCAAATAGGATATGTCGGGTTCATCCTCCCTCAAATAGGATATGTCGGGTTCATCCGCCCTCAAATAGGATATGTCGGGTTCATCCGCCCTCAAATAGGATATGTCGGGTTCATCCGCCCTCAAATAGGATATGTCGGGTTCATCCGCCCTCAAATAGGATATGTTGGGTTCATCCGCCCTCAAATAGGATATGTCGGGTTCATCCGCCCTCAAATAGGATATGTCGGGTTCATCCGCCCTCAAATAGGATCTGTTGGGTTCATCCGCCCTCGAATAGGATATGTCGGGTTAATCCGCCCTCAAATAGGATCTGTTGGGTTCATCCGCCCTCAAATAGGATATGTTGGGTTCATCCGCCCTCAAATAGGATATGTTGGGTTCATCCGCCCTCAAATAGGATCTGTTGGGTTCATCCGCCCTCAAATAGGATCTGTCGGGTTCATCCGCCCTCGAATAGGATATTTTGGGTTCATCCGCCCTCGAATAGGATTTTATTTTCAAAGTTATTGTTAAAGACAGGCGCCCACCTGAATAACGAGAGGAATACATTTCAGTCTTTAAATTTATTGACAGGCGCCCACCTGAATAACGAGAGGAATACATTTTTGTCTTTTCATTTCTGTTCTAGGTCACCCACCAGTATAACACGGGAATACATTTTGTCTTGTCATTTCTGTTCTAGGTCACCCACCAGTATAACGCGGGAATACATTTCTGTCTTTTCATTTCTGTTCTAGGTCACCCACCAGTATAATGCGGGCATATCATTTTTCATATCTTTACCACCAGGCGCCCACCTGTATAACGAGTGGAATACTTTTCAGTCTTTAAATTTCAAACCAGGCGCCCACCTGAATAACGAGAGGAATACTTTTATGTTTTAGTTTGACCAGGCGCCCACCTGAATAACGAGAGGAATACATTTCAGTATTTGCATTTCATGTTCCAGGCGCCCACCTGTATAACGAGAGGCATATATTTCAGTCTTTTATTTTAAGTGTTGAAATTGGGAGCCCGCCCAGATAACAGAGGCATACATTTCAGTCTTTTTTTTTAAGTGTTGAAATTGGGAGCCCGCCCATAATAACAGAGGAATACATTCAGTCTTTAATTTTAAGTGTTGAAATTGGGAGCCCGCCCAGATAACAGAGGCATACATTCAGTCTTTTATTTCAAGTGTTGAAATTGGGAGCCCGCCCAGATAATAGAGGCATACATTCCACGTCTTTACCCATAGGAGATGCATTTCCTCCTAGGTTTGTTCAGTTTTACCCATAGGAGATGCATTTCCTCCTAAGTTCAGTTTTACCATTAGGAGACGCACTTCCTAAGAATAGGTTCACCAATAGGAGACGCACTTCCTAAGTTGATTTCACCAATAGGAGACGCACTTCCTAAGCTAAGTTTTACCAATAGGAGACGCACTTCCTAAGCTAAGTTTTACCAATAGGAGACGCACTTCCTAAGCTAAGTTTTACCAATAGGAGACGCACTTCCTAAGCAAGTTTCACCAGTAGGAGACGCACTTCCTAAGCAAGTTTCACCAGTAGGAGACGCACTTCCTAAGCAAGTTTCACCAGTAGGAGACGCACTTCCTAAGCAAGTTTTATCAGTAGGAGACGCACTTCCTAAGATAAGTTTCACCAGTAGGAGACGCACTTCCTAAGCAAGTTTTATCAGTAGGAGACGCACTTCCTAAGATAAGTTTCACCAGTAGGAGACGCACTTCCTAAGCAAGTTTTATCATTAGGAGACGCACTTCCTAAGATCAGTTTCACCATAGGAGACGCACTTCCTAAGTTTCAGTTTCACCAATAGGAGACGCACTTCCTAAGCAAGTTTCACCATAGGAGACGCACTTCCTAAAGTTCAGTTTCACCATAGGAGACGCACTTCCTAAGTTCAGTTTCACCATAGGAGACGCACTTCCTAAGTTCATTTCACCCATAGGAGACGCACTTCCTAAGTTTAGTTCTACCAATAGGAGACGCACTTCCTAAGTTCAGTTTTACCATTAGGAGACGCACTTCCTAAGAATAGGTTCACCAATAGGAGACGCACTTCCTAAGTTGATTTCACCAATAGGAGACGCACTTCCTAAGCTAAGTTTTACCAATAGGAGACGCACTTCCTAGATCCATTGTACCAATAGGAGACGCACTTCCTAAGAAAAGTTTCACCCAGTAGGAGACGCACTTCCTAAGAACAGTTTTCCCAATAGGAGACGCACTTCCTAAGCAAGCTTCACCACTAGGAGACGCACTTCCTAGTTTGATTCATTTTTAAGTTCGACCATAGGAGACACAATTCCTAGTCCAGTTTTTGAAGTTTACCCGTAGGAGACGCACTTCCTAATCAAGGTCTTTCAAGTTCATAGGAGACACACTTCCTAGTTCTAGTCACTAGAGTTTTCACCCTTAGGAGATGCACTTCCTAGTTTAGCTCATTCCGATTCAACCATAGAAGACACACTTTCTAGTTTGAGTCATTGAGGTTTTATTTTAGCATACACATTTGCTAGCAAGAGTAATGGTTTTACTCATAGGAGATGCACATCCTAGCCTAGTCTTTAGTTTACTCTCATCATTGCATCAATAGTGTAAGTGAGTTACAAATTTTGCTAACAACTCACAAATCTTCCCAGTACAAACTGGTTAGGAAATTTTGTTTGTTTTGATTGTTTTGATTGTCAGGGACCCGCCTGTAGAACGAAGTTTGTTGCGTGTCGAAGATAGAAGAAGTCAGGAGTCCGCCTGTAGAACGGAGAAACATTTTTCAAAATCAAGTAGTGACCCACTGGAGAGCAGAAGGATTACAACAGAAATCCCCAGCACTCAATCCAAGATAGAAGCAACAAGAAGCTCGCCCCAAGAATGCAAGTCAACAGTCTGGGATGATCAACAAAAGCTGGTCACCAAAAAACAAAAAAAAAAGAAAAAAAAACAAAAAAAAGAAAAAGAACCCAAATTACGGAAGTGGAGAACAAATGTGGTCTGCTCAAGAACTAGCGCCTACAACTAGCTAAGTATCAAGGTTCAGATCCAAAGTCTGTATGAAGCACCATTCAAGACTCAAGACCAAGTTTCAGAAGACTTAGGAGATAGGAATCCTTGTAACTAGTAGCTGATAGGCTTAGTTAGTCTTTTTCAGTTTTCATTTTTGTTGTAATGACAGGACCGCGGACCGGAACCTCAACGGAACGGCACCTCGATCGGCTCTTCACCTCGGTACACTTCACTATCTCTCTCATCCCGAACTACACGTGGCCTGATTCCTGTATAACCAAGGATATGTAGGCAGCTCAGATACCAGGGCTCGGTCACATTCCCTCCCTTTCCTTAAGTGTAGTCCGTCCAAGTAATGGTCGGGTCAAAAACACGTCTAGTCGTTCTTTGTCGGAAAACTCTTCGTGTTTCCAGTCAAAGAGGGGCAGCTGTAAGCACGTGATTTTTGACCCTCCCCGAGAATTTTCACATTTTTAGCGTGAATATGTGAAATTGGGTCTAGTATAGCTATTTTAACTATTTTACCTTATTTTGTTGCAAAAAGAAAAAATCACAAAATATATATATAAATTTTAGTTTATGTATTTCTCATAAACTTGAAAAATACAAAAAAATTGTACTTTATTTTGGTACTTTATATAAAATTCGAAAATTACAAAAATATAATTCTATTAATGTTTTGTAGTCGTTTTAATTTTGGAAAAATACAAAAAAAAATATTACTTTATATTTTGTCTTTATTAAAAACGAAAATTACAAAAAAAAATAGTTTTTTATTAATATTCTATAGTCATTTTAACTTTGAAAAATACAAAAAATATTACTTCATATTTTATCTTAATATTTAAGAAAATCGAAAATTACAAAAAAAAAATAGTTTCATTAATATTTTGTAGCTATTTTAAATCTTTAAAAAATATTTAAAAAGAGATAGTTTTGTTTAAATACTAGTCTTATTTTTGGTAGTTATTTTGCTTACATAGGACTAGTTAAGCAACGTGTTCCTATTTCTCGGGTCCTGGCAAAAGAATAATATTCGGGTTTAAACTACCCGGTTTTAGGCCTAATTTTCGGACCGAGCCCATAATAAACCGTGTCCAGGACACGTGGGAAACCCCACCACGCGTGGGGGACATATGCCTCGAACCCCACCACGCGTGGGGCTCATTTTCATGGGCAAAGCATTACAAAACACGGACTTTTGAAAATTGAAGGGGGGACCACTGTTCCGGTTTCTTCTCCAAAAAGGAGGAAGAAAAAGCCTACAAAAAGAGAAAAAGGAACGGACAGGAGGGGGAGAAAAAGGTTGAAAGGAAAATATACTACTGTTCCTCTTTCTTCTTCAAAGAAGAAAGAGAAAAAACCCCACGACTCCCTAACCGGAAAACTCCATTGCCGGACCACCCCCCACGTCCGAACCCCAGCAGCACCCCGACTCCCTCGTCGTCCCTATCCAACCAACGACCCAAAACCCTACTGCGTCGTCAACTGAACCAGTCACAACCCCCACGACCACCCGTCAAGCAGCAGCTACTGCTGCTGCATCGTCTAAACACCGCCTGCCTTACCAGCGAAACCAACAGTTCCGTCGACCCCCACGCCCCAGCTGCTATCGAGCAGCAGTTGCTGCTGTTTCCCTCGTCGGAACCACTATCGCTGCACCCCGACGACCTCAGCTGTTCGTCGTCCCAGTCCGGACGTCGACCACCAACGCTGCCCGTCCCAGCTTCACCAACATCACGTCCGAAAACCACCAGTCTGCCACCTCCCCCATCGCCTAAAAACCACCTGTGAAACCAACAAAACCACCACCAAACAGGCCTGTCAACCACTGCCCGCAACCCCACCGTCCAAACGCGACCACCACTGCTTCAGCTGATGTTATCGTTGTTCTTTCACTGTTGTCGTGCAGTCCGTTGAGGTCGTCTTTGTTCGTCGAGGTCCGGCGCGTCGAGTCCGTCCGTTGAAGTCGATGTAGAGGTTTGGTCCCTGGTTCTATTCGTTTCTGTCTGTTCAGGTTAGTAAGCTTCACTGTATTAGATAAAGAAATTTTACGTTCAATGTTCGAAGTTGCAATATATCGATTGATATGATAATTTTCTGCCCATGTTTCACCGTATGCATTTTAGTTCATTTCTGGGTTATGTTATTATTGTTTACTTGATGTCGTTTGATTTAGTTGTATTAGTAGTCCTAAGACACAGCTTGACGTTGATTCGCTCGTCCCTTCATTGTCTTAGTTTATTTGGACAAAATTAATATTAGTACCTGTTGTTACTACGCCCGAAACACTCATTCGCCTAACTTCTTTTATTAAATCTTGACAAGTTATGAGATTTTAGTTGTACAGAGGCCGTAAGTTTTAGTATTGTTAAAGGCGTAGAAATGGCATCCTTTAAAAATAAATAAATAATTATAAAAAAAAGAATGAATAAAAAATAATAATAAAAATAAATAAAATGAGACGAGCCTCGCCGGAAAAAATGTACAGATTGCGGGGCCCTCACAAAATATATGTATTAAATACTTAGATTCCGGGACGGGCCGTTTAGCAAATTTCACGGCCCTACCAAAAAATAATAATGCGCTAGTTGCTTTAGGCGCGCCTTTAATAATGTTATCTCCCTAAACTCGGGTGCACATTTACGTGACCCAAATCCAAATCTCAACGAAATCGAAATGTGTCTCTAATCACGGGTACATTGACTGTGACGAGGTCCGAGATGCATTTCCATGACGTTGCAAATTCTTTAAAAAATAAAAATAAAAATGAGATGAGCCTCGCCGAATAAAAATATAAATTGCGGGGCCCTCAGTAAATACTTGTTTAAAATTACTTAGAATTCAAGAGGGTCGTTTAGCGGATTTCACGGCCTCCGCAAAATAATAACGCGATAGTCTCTTTAGGAGCGTGTTTAATAGTTTACTTTCTTAAGCTCGGGTGTGCATTTCATGCGACCCAAATCCGATCCCAAAACATCAAATAAAATATGTTCCGGATTATGGGTGCATTTCATGTGACGTAGTCCAAAGACGTGTTTTAAATGATGTTCACATTTCTTTTAAAAACAATAATAGTAAAGCGGTTAAAAGATAAATTTGCACATAAGTTCATACTTGTATAAAATCAGATAATCAAGCCGAATATAACAATTGAGCGACCGTGCTAGAACCACGGAACTCGGGAATGCCTAACACCTTCTCCCGGGTTAACAGAATTCCTTATCCGGATTTCTGGTACGCAGACTGTAATATAGAGTCATTCTTTTCCTCGATTCGGGATTAAAATTGGTGACTTGGGACACCCTAAATCTCCCAAGTGGCGACTCTGAAATAATTAAACCAATCCTGTTTCGATTGTCCTTTAATTGGAAAAACTCCCCTGCGTCCCCCGGGGCGCGTAAAAAGGAGGTGTGACAGCGAACACCCGAGTATGTGATTTATCCGAGGGTGAAGTCTCGTCCGGTTACCTTGCTTGGTATAAAATGAGTGTTGAGTTTGGGAGACCAGCTAAGAGGCCCCACCTCTAAGAATTTGTTGAAGTCTCACAAGAACAATGAGATTGGCTTACCAAAGAAAATGAATACAGAGCCACCGTAAGCAAGTTGCAAGGGCAAATCAGGGATTTTAAATTTGATAGTGGTTTGCAAGCCGCTGCAGATGAGCGTGAAAAGAAGAAGTTGGCCCAAGAAAATGAAGTCCTCCTATCCCAAATTCAAAGAATGAAGATAGCTGCTAAAAACCCGGGAAGGAGCCAAGCAGATGAAAGACTTATAAACGGTCTTAGGCGGAAAGTGTGTGAGTGGCCAGAGTTTGTTCAGAAATTAAAAGGAAAATATGATAGAGTGGTTGCAAATCTAAAGAAGAAGCTAACTACCCTCGAGAATGAAATGGCTAAACAGACAAAGAACTTCAAGGCAGAGAGGGAACATTGTTATGCATTAATGTCCCGACTAGAAGAGGACATGCAACAATTGTAGGAGCAAAGCCATAATGACACCCAAGTTCTTGAAGCTAGATCTCAACAAATTAGGCGCCTGCTCTAAGAGAAATGCATCATTAGAGAAAGGGTTAGAGCAATTGCTGACTACATCGTCATGAAATGCCATGAGTGTGAGTATATAACTCGATCCACCTTCTTCACCGCAATGATGACTTTTGTTCACCAGATAATGGATGATCTGGATCGTCTCCAAGGAGATCTTGCACGTAGGCCAGTGGCGAGAACGACTGATGTCCCGCGGGCCCCTGGAGTAGTTTTGGAGGCACTTATGCATTCCTAATTTTTCTTTTTGAGTTTGTATTTCAGTTTCCTTTTAGAGACTGTTTTGAGTCTGTTTTAGTTTTTCAGTTCTTAGGTATGTATGATGGAGTCTTTTTAATAGAGGAGAATTAGAAGTTTTTATTTTAATAAAAATTTGAAAAAAAAACCAAAAAAATTGTTTCTTTCTTTTATTTCGCATTTATCCCTTGAACTACGTGATGATCTGATTCACGCGGCGTCGTGATACGTAGGCAATCCCCATCGAATCCGGTCATGGTTTTAGATAACTCAAATAAGAGAGAAAATGACGAAAAGAGAAAACAAGAAAAAGAGAGAAAACAAGAATAAGAGAGAAAACAATGCAAGAGAGAGAGAGAGAGTGCAAAGAAAAGAGAGTAAATAATGAAAAGTGCAAAAGAAAAGAAAGATACAAAGAACTGGGAGATAAACAAAAGTCGGGATGAGACACGCAACCATTGCAAAACATGTAGAAACACATTTAATTGTTTAGGTGCATTGCATTCACCAACGTGTGATACCCTATGTATTAATTGTCTCAAACTAATCGGTTTGTTGTGTATGTTTTAAGACCAGGTTCTTTTTTTAAGGTGGTTGGTTTTGTGGTAACCTGGCTTCCCAAACTTTACTTTACAAGATCCAAGGTAAGTGTCGAAATGTCGTTAGAGAGTCATCTACCAATAATTCCCATCCCAGAGGACAGCCCGTTGTCGGTTATCCTAACGTTAGAGTCAGCTACTGCTGAAGAGAATAGGGTATTGCGCCTCCGCATGTTGGAAATGTGGGACTCTTGGTCTAATGGTAGAGAGCCGCCTAGTGCAATACCTGGTTTCCCCGAGCTGATCCCCAGAACAAGTGAAACCTCCAATATCCCTATAAATTACCCAAACACCCCACTCGGATACCCCACCATGTCAGCCCATTTCGCCGGAATGCCTTTTGAGGTTCGCCCCCAGTGGCTTCTAGCATATTCACCGCACCACCAACCTCAACTACGGCACAACCAATATTTCCCAGGCTAAGCTTTGAGCCTTCATCTTTTACTTTCCAAATACCACCATTTCCATCAGACACGGTCATTTCACTACAAAATCTTACCCCCAATAACCTCGATATGAGTTTACCGCAGGACAAGAGAGAATTGTAAAGAATCCCAAACAAAAGGAGATCACTCAAAATATGAAGAGCATAGAACAAAGTCTCAAGAACATACAAGGCTTGAGTGGCCAGAAGAGTGTCTCCTATACTGACTTGTGCATATTCCTGCATGTTTATCTGCCCATCAGTTTTAAGACTCCCAAGTTTGAAAAGTATGACGGACATGGGGACCCCATAGCTCACCTGAAGAGGTATTGCAATTAGTTGAGGGGAGCGGGCGGAAAAGAAGAGCTTCTAATGGCTTACTTCGAGAAGAGTTTAGTCGGAATTGCATCCGAATGGTATATGGACCAAGACATCTCCTGCTGGCATATATGGGATGACTTGGCCCGAGACTTTGTCAGACAGTTCTAGTACAACGTGGACATAGCTCCAGATAGAAACTCTTTGTCTAATTTCAAGAAGAAGTCTTCGGAGAGCTTCCGAGAGTACGCCGTCAAGTGGCGTGAATAAGCTGCCAGGGTGAAACCCCCAATGGATGAGACCGAGATGGCCAGTGTCTTCTTGCAAGCCCAAGAGAATTCCAGAATAAGATGTCCGCTATGGGCAAGCTGTTTGCAGAAGCCATAAAGATTGGGGAAATGCTAGAGAATTGTTTGAAAACAGGTCACATCCTGATCCAGTCGACTATAAGAGCTACTTCTCAAGCAATCTAGAGCGGGTCAGGGGGTGCAACAAACCAAAAGAAGAAAGAGGAAGTGGTAATGATGGCCTCAAGTCTGAGAAACCCCCGTCAACCCCAAGGTTACTTCGGTTCCTCTTCAAGCACCCGGCGACATTATTACCCTCACCAAGATGCGGCATATGCCATGACTCCTGAGCCTTATGCAGTGATGAATGCCCAGCCATACGCTCGGCCACCTAACCAAAACTAAGCTTCACCTCCTAGAAATAACCCTCCTTACCAAGCTCCATATAATCCTCGTCCCCCACAGAATAATTTTCCATTTAACGCCCGTGCCCGTGAGCCACCCAGAAAGACCAACTTCACACCCATCGGTGAATCATAATTCTAGCCTCTTCCCAAAGTTAGTCCAAATAGGTTTGTTTCAGCCCATACCGCCAAATAGGCAAAACCTAGAGTCACCCTCCTACCGACCCGGTACCCGATGTGCTTATCATTTAGGGGAAGAAGGGCACGACACAAAAGATTGCTAGACCCTTAAGAGAGTGGTTGAGAACTTGATAGAGCAAAATCGGGTAGTATTGAGGGATAAGGAGGTCACAATGTAACCAATAACCTATTGCCAGCTCACAACAAATTGCCAGTTATTGGGATGATTTGTGAGGACAAAGAGTTTAACCCAGCTCTGAAAGCTATCATTGTTATTGTCGATGTTGAAAAGAAGCCCAAAACGACAGCGAATCAAGCTAAGGATGAGAAGAAAAACAATTCCACTCCTCAAAGCGTAGAAAAGGTTTTGGAAATCAAGACCGGGGCAGTACCTCCTACATATGTCGTTCTATATGTTCCCAGGGCCCCCAAAAAAGAACAGTTTGTTTTGAGTCCTCCCAAAAGTTTTGAGCAAAACAAGGTCACGCTTACGATACCAAAGATGTACATACCACAGGGGACTTATATGGAACGGGGACCGGTACTTTCACTCAGGGTGACTGAGCTCGTGGTTATCATCCGCGCACCACAGAAGCCTATGAAGGACCCCACTGTCATCCCTTGGAACTACAATAAAGCAGTGGTAACGTATAAGGGTGAGGAAATCATAGGGGAGGTGAATGAAACAAACCCATATGGAAAGTACCTTAATTTGGAAGAATTGGACAAGACCAAACAGAAGTGTTTTCCGCTTAAAAAAACAGTCAGTGCTGAAGAGGTAGAGGAATTCTTCTGAAAGATGAAAACCTCGGACTACGCTGTGATTGATCAACTCAGGAAGTCCCTCTCTCAAGTATCACTTTTATCTCTACTGATAAGTTCGAATGAGCATCAGAAAATGATGATAAAAACCCTAAATGAGGCATGTAATCCGGTCGAGACCACTGTTGAACAATTGGAAAGAATGGCGGAACAATTTTTTGAAGTCAATCGGATCTCATTCAGCCGAAATGACTTGCCTCCGGAAGGGGCTGCCCACAACAAAGCTCTTCATCTAACTGTTAAGTATGAAGAATACTACATGAAAAGAGTTATGTTGGATGGCGGATCTGGGGTTGACATCTGCCCTCTCTCAACCTTACAGAGAATGTAAATTAGGACTGACAGAATTAGACCCAACAATGTTTGCGTACGTGCTTTTGATGGCGTCAAGAGAGATACGATCGGGGAGATTGATTTGATCTTAACCATCTGCCCTGTGGATTTTGAAGTAACATTTGGTTTTGGACATGGACACCTCCTACAACTTTCTCTTAGGAAGGACTTGGATCCATGCGGTAGGGGCTGTACCATCTACTCTCCACCAAATGTTTAAGTTCGAAAATGAAAACCAGGAAATCGTGGTCTGCGGGGAAGATGAGCAATCAATCTACAAGGACCCGTTCGTACCATGTTTAGAGGATAGGGAAGGTAGTGAGCACACAGTCTACCAAGCTTTTGAGATCGTAGTTGTAGACCAGTGTGAAGAAGGAACCCCATGTCCTCAACCCTTTTTGTCAAATGCGTCAATCATGGTCGCTAGTGAAATGATCAAACATGGCTACAAGCGCGGAAAAGGGCTCGGGGAATCTTTGCAAGGCATTATAGAGCCTATTACTTTGATTGTCAGTGAGAAATTCTTCGGTGTAGGTCAGGCCACATAAGCTGACGTAACATGGGCTAATGAACGTAAGAACAATGGGTGGGTCTTGTCTCAGCCGATCCTGCATCTCTCTAAAATATTCGTCAAGCCAAGATACATAGAGGAAGAAGATGAGGCCTTCACGGTCAAAGAAATTGAGGATATCTGTGGGGCAATGAGGCAAATGTTATATGAGACTCATATGGTCCAGCCAGATGAAGGCTCAAGCACTGCTGAGGTGTAGTATATGGGGCCAAATGCCCAACTTCAAAATTGGAAGGCTACTCCATTCCCAGTCAGGCGAGAATTCTGGTAGTTTAGTCTTGCCATCTTTTCTGCATTCTAAGTTATTTTAGGGTGTAACTCAAATATTTTTAGTTTATTGTCTTTTTAAATTCTGATGTAAACCCTTCTATTATCAAATTCAATGAAATAAAATCAATATTTCATCGTTTATGAATCTCTCTCTTTATTTTTTCTGATTTTTGTTATTTTTCTTATTTCTTCTTTCAGTTCTAATAATGCGGACTTAAATAACATGACATGCTTGCGGACTTTATGCCCAGATCCTAACACGCTATCTAACTGTGAAATAATGAATCAAGAACCAAAATATGAAGAGGATGCAGAAAAGACGGCTTTCACTACACCTTGGGGAACTTACTGTTATAGGGTTATGCCATTTGGTTTAAAGAACGCCAGGGCAACTTACATGAGAGCCATGATTGCCATCTTTCATGACATGATGCACTGAGTAATTGAGGTGTATGTGGATGGTGTAATCATTAAATCAAGAATGCAGGACGACCATGTGCAGGATCTAAGAAAGTTCTTTGAACGTCGGCGTAAGTATGACTTAAAGTCAAATCCTGCTAAGTGTGCATTTGGAGTACCATATGGGAAACTTTTGGGGTTTATAGTCAGTCAGAGGGGCATCGAGCTAGATCCAACAAAGATAAAGTTTATTCGGGATTTGCCTCCCCCGAAAACCAAGAAAGAGGTTATGAGTCTGCTGGGTAGGTTGAATTACATCAGCAAATTCATTGCTCAGTTTAATTCTACGTGTGAGCCCATCTTTAAGTTTTTGAAGAAAGATGCGGCGATTAGATGGACAGATAAGTGTCAAGAAGCTTTCGACAAAATCAAAGAATATTTGTCGAATCTGCCAGTGTTGGTTCCACCTGAACCAGGAAAGCCTTTGTTTTTGTACTTGATAGTATTGGAGAATTCTTTTGGATGTGTTCTCGGGCAACATGATATGACCGGGAAGAAAGAACAAGCCATATACTACTTGAGCAAGAAGTTCACTAGTTACGAAGCCAAGTACACTTTGTTGGAAAGAACTTGTTGCGCTTTAACTTGGGTTGCTCAGAAGCTTAGGCATTACCTGTTGGCCTATACCACCTATCTCATAACCAGATTAGATTCTTTGAAGTACATATTACAAAAACCAATGCCCATAGGAAGGCTGGCAAAATGGCAAATCCTGCTCACTGAGTTTGATATCGTCTATGTCACCCACACGGCAATGAAAGCTCAAGCTTTGGCGGATCACCTAGCTGAGAATCATGTTGATGATGAATATCAGCCTTTGAGTACTTACTTTCCGGATGAGGAAGTAAATTCAGTTGAGGTAATTCCAGAAGACATTAATGCTTGGAAAATGTTCTTCGGCGGAGCTGTGAATGCAAAAGGTGTCGGGATTGGGGCAATTTTGATTTCACCAACTGGACAGCACTATCCGGCCACAACCCGGCTTCGGTTTTTTTGCACGAACAACACTACCGAGTATGAATCCTGCATTATGGGCATGAACATGGCAATCAATCAGGATGTGGAAGAATTGTTAATCATGAGAGATTCTGACTTGATTATCCGACAAGCTCAAGGTGAATGGGAAACTCGGGATGTCAAGCTTCTTCCATACAGGCAACATGTGGAAGATCTTAGCAAGCGGTTCAAATTCGTCGAGTTCATGTACATTCCTCGGTTTCACAATGAGTTAGCCGATACACTAGCTTTTTTGGCCTCGATGCTACCGTATCCAGGCAATGTCCACATCGACCCATTGGAAATTCAAATCCGAGAAAGACATGGTTATTGCAATATAGTTGATGTGGAACCAGATTTTCATCCATGGTATCAATATCAAAAGATTTTTGAAAACAAAGGAATATCCCGAGAAAGCCAGTGGAGACCAAAAGAGAACCATCAGAAGGCTCGCCAGTAGTTTCGTCTTGAGCGGAGAGGTCTTGTATAAAAAGACTCCAGATTTGAACCTTTTAAGATGCATGATGCCCAAGAGGCTGGAGGAATCATGAATGAAGTGCACGCATGAGTGTGTGGACCCCATATGAATGGATACGTCCTTGCAAAGAAATCCTTCGAGAAGGTTATTACTGGATGACCATGGAAAAGGATTGTTTCAGTTTTGTCCGAAAGTGTCATCAGAGTTAGGTACATGGTGACCTGATTCATGCATCGCCTTCATAATTGCATCCTATGTCGGTACTATGGCCATTCATTGCTTGGGGTATGGATATCATTGGGCCAATCGAGCCGAAAACTTCAAATGGGCACATATTCATTTTAGTCGCCATTGACTATTTCACAAAGTGGGTTGAGGCAGTCAATCTCAAAGCCGTCACCAAGAAAGCAATGGTGGATTTTGTGCATTCTAACATTATCTATCATTTTGGTATTCCTAAAGCTATCATTATGCTGCAAATTTGTATAGTCCTTTTATAAGGGAGGTATGTGAACAATTTAAGATCACGCATCGGAATTCCACCCCTTATTGGCCCAAAGTTAATGGTGTTGTTGAAGCAGCGAACAAAACATCAAGAATATTCTTAGGAAAATGATTCAAAGTTCTAGATAATGGCATGAAAAGTTGCCTTTTGCATTATTGGGATATCGCACAACCGTGAGCACATCAGTTGGAGCAATGCCTTATCTATTGGTTTATGGAACTGAAGCCGTAATACCCGCAGAAGTTTAAATTCTATCTCTTTGAATCATCGTTGAAGCTGAGATTGAGGACAATGAATGGGTCAAGACCCGTCTAGAACAGTTAACCCTGATTGATGAAAAGTGAATGGCTGCAGTTTGCCACGGGCAGTTGTATCAATAAAGAATGGCCCGCGCCTACAATAAGAAAGTGCGGCCTAGGAACTTTGAAGTGGTCCAACTCGTTTTAAGATGTATTCTCCCGCATCACAAGGAAGCAAAAGGAAAGTTCGCTACAAACTGGAAGGGTCCGTACATTATAAGAAAATTGTTGCCAAATGGGGCATTGTATTTGGGAGACACAGAAGGGAATGGCCCTGAAATAGCTGTCAATGCATACGCGGTCAAAAGGTATTACGTTTAGCCCTTCCGCGGTACAGATATTCTCTGATTGGGGTGACGAAGGCTTTCATTCTCGCTACCCAAACACTGTTAACCTTTTGCAAACCCTTTGAGTCGGTTACCTTTCTTTGACTACCCTATTTGGAACACGAATATGTTTGTCCAAAAAAAACGTTTCCCTGAACTACGTTCAACTTGATTCAGAAAGGATACGTAGGCAGCCTCTCTCTGGGGTTCAGTCAGACCAAAACAAAAATCCACATTCCCCCCAAAGTTAAAACTGGGGCAGAATTTATAATGGTTCGGCGACGGTTCGCCTGAAAGGTTCCAAAGTTGTAATTCAATCCAAACTCTTTTTACCCTAAATACTGTTCGAAGTCCTTCTGATCAATCGGCAAAGATGTTCAAAATGGGAGGGTGTTGCTTACTTGGATTTGATGCAATCAAATGAGAGAAATAAAATAAGAGAGTCTTATTGGTGAAAACCCACACGGGCACCATAAGGCGATTGTGAGCAGAGAAATTGAAATGATAGAGTCTTGTTAGTGAAAACTCACAAAGAGCACTATAAGGCGACGATGAGAAGAATAATGAGAGAGGTCAGTTGGTGAAAACCCGCAAAGGGCACCACTGATCGAAAAAGGAATTCCTTACAACCATTGGCACTAACAAAGTCCTGTCAAGGTTTCTCGGTTTTGAGGTATGAGTTAATAATGGGTTTACGAGAGTTGGATGGTTTTCGCAGATCGGGTATCCATTCCAAGAAGCATATCATGTCTATTGAAGTCTGCATGCACTCCAGATAAGTCCTTCTTTCCTTTCCCCGAAAGGGAGACTTCTCGTTTAAATTCATTATCCTGTCCGTTGTTTACTTTTCTTTGAATCCCTTTCGGTCTAATTCTCCTCCGAAACTAATACAAAGAAAAGATGGCAAGATTGGTTTTACAGGTTTTTATTTGACAAAAGCTAAAATTCAAGAAAAGCACCCAGCCTCAGCAGGTGTACCAAGTCGATCTCGACTGGCCATGATGGCCGATGCTCCAGAGATAAAACTCTTGAAAAGGAAAGAAATCAAAGTCAAGTGCCCATAAAGGCAGAAATAAGATGAAAAGGCCAAGCCCCACACGGGTTAACCATCATGTGGAATTTTGGACAGTCAAGATCTCTGGGTTTAGAAATGAAACCAATTTCCAGGAAGCCAACGAGTAATTGAGATTTTCATTGAAAGAGTTGGGCCAAGATAAAGAGATTGAACCAATCAAGGCCACAAAACCAACCACCATTTCAAACTGACAAATTGATCTTTGTTTGAAAAATAGGAAAACGGGTGCAAGCCAAAGCAACCTTGCAAAAAGCAGGTGCAACCAAAAGAAACTGTGCAAGGGCTAGAAACAGCTTTGCAGCAACAATCCAAAAAGGGAAGTCCCTTTTCAAACTCTTCATTCATTCTCCTAAATAAAATGGAAAGTGAAATAAAAGAAAAAAAGAAGGAAAGAAAAGAAGAAGAAAAATTCAAAACCATGGTAGCATAGGGTCTCCAATCCCTAGCTACGATTTTCCAACATAAGGTCTCATTCCCTAGTCGCTGCCAGCATAACCTGGTAGTTTTTTCCAGTATAGGATCTCACTCCCTAGTTGATCCCCGGCATAACCCGAGGACCTTTCTGGCATAACCCGATGACCTTCCCCGGCATAACCCGAGGACCTTTCCAGCATAACTTGATGACCTTCCCCGACATAACCCGAGGACCTTTCCGGCATAACCCGATGACCTTCCCCGGAATAACCCGATGACTTTCCCGGCATAACCCGAGGAGCTTTTCAGCATAACCCGATGACTTTCCCCGGCATAACCCGAGGACCTTTCCCGGCATAACCCGATGACCTTCCCCGACATAACCCGAGGACCTTTTCGGCATAACCTGATGACTTCCCTGGCATAACCCGAGGACATTTCCGGCATAACCCGAGGACCTTTCCAGTATAACCTAATGACCTTCTCGGCATAACCCGAGGACCTTTCCGGCATAACCCGATGACCCTGCCAGCATAACCTGGTAGTCTTTTTCAGTATAGGATCCCATTCCCTAATTGATGCCACCACAACCTGGTAATCTTTCCAACTTAAGGCCTTCGATCCCCATTTGATTTCATTTTTAGATATAGGGTCTCTACCCCCGAATATCTTTTTCTCACGGATACACAATCCTGATTTTATTACTTTCAATGAAGAAATAGTTTAGATTTTTGTTGCAATAACTCACGAAATTTTCCTAGTGAAAACTGGGGCAGAAAATTTCGTTCTTTTGTTTGTTTTGGTACCTTAAAAGGTTTTTATCATAAGGCACGAGGTTTGAGATGACCATAAGAAGAAGTCTCAATCTAAATAAAAGAAAAGGAAACAAGAAAATAAATTGAGCTCTAAGGGTAGAAGCGGAGATGCGGACTGTCCAAATTGAAGTCACGAGTTTTGCATGTCCCGCCTTAATCCAAAAAGCTGAAGAAGAATGAACCAGCGGTTGCAGCTAACGAGCATCAAGATTCAGGTCAGAGTTTGTAGGAAGAACCAGCCAAGACTCAAGATCAAGTTTTAGAAGGTTTATAGACAGGAATCTTGTAACTCATAGTTGATAGGCTTAGCTAGCTTAGCTTTTCATCTTTCATTTTGGTGTAATAAGAAGCTCAGCAAGCAGAAACAGTAGCAACAGCAGTGAAATCACAGTTTCTCGGTAGTCCCAGCTAGCAAAACTTCCAGAACTACACTGACTTGATTTCTTTATAACCAAGGATATGTAGGCAACCTCCAAAGCAAGGTTTGGTTAGACTTTTTCTAAAAACTGCTTCCCATGGAGTTTCAAACGGGCAAATATCGCTCGTAATTGCTCATTTTATCTTTGCCCTAAAACCCTTCATGTTTTCGAGCAAATAGGGGCAGCTGTGAGCATGTGATTTTTGCCCTATTCAAAATACTCCTATAAAATCAAAGAAATGGATTTTTTCCTAATTATTTGTCATTTTATAGGATTGTTTTTGTAGAATTTTATTAATTGTTTGCATTTTTGTGCACGTTTAATTTTTATAAAAATCATGAAAATGCCCCAAAATGTGAAAAATACCATGCATTGCATTTAGATTTTGCTTTCATATTTTTAGGATTAATTAGTTAATCAATTCCTTTATTAAAATGAAAATCACAAAAAATATCATTCATTTACATTTTTAGCCTTTAATGCTAAATTAGTAATTTTTCCTTTATTAATTGAGGACTAACTAAAAATTTTTGTAAATATTATAAATATATAATTAGTTTAGTTTTACAAATTAGATTAATTTAGGATTTAATTAGAATTTTTAAATTAAAGAAAAGAAAAAAGAAAATAAAGAAAAGGAATTAAGATAAAACAATTGGGTCTTTGATTTTTTGGGCCACCCAAAGAATAAAATTGGTGGCCCAAATCTGATTTTACCCATTTCACCCGAGCCCAGATCTTCCCTATACCCGGTCCACCCCTTTAATAAATTAAACATCGTCGTTTCCCCTCCCCTTAATCCCAGTCGTTGGATCATTTTGATCCAATGGCCCGCAACTGATCTCTTTCTTCCCTTATAATTGTCGGACCAGACCCTCTACCCCCAATACACACACTCATAAGTTAATTACATGATTTGGGATTATTATTTTGGTTTGATTTTCTGTACTGGTCGGATTCAATTAGTGTGTTCAATTGCATAAATTATCAATTAACTTGTTAAAGTGTTTGGTTGATTAATATTTGTTCCTGTCAGTGTGTTTGTTCAGAATTGAAACTTGGGGGGGGGTCTAAAGGAACATGGAAACTTAGGGTATTTAGAATCAGAAATTAAGGTGGCTAGAGGGACCAATTGGGAAGTTGAAAATAGAGGAACTTCAGATAAAATATCAGAAGCTTCTAGAGAGGACTAAAGGTTTTCTTAAAAATCAGAATTTAGGTTAAAATAGGGACCAAAAGAGGAAATTTTTAGAAGTAAAAGGATTTAAAAAGTTGAGTAAATATCTGGTAGGACAGCTGTCCTAACAACTATACCAAGATTGTCAAAAGATGTTGTACTATCTGACCTTTTAGGAATTTAGGGCAGAATATGCCTTTTGATGTTGTTTTTATATACTCTATAAAAGAAAAAGACCTTTACTGATTCTGGACAGAATTTTCACACAAAAGAAAAGCTTATGAGATTCAGAATATCCTTTTCCTTTTAAGACTGATTTTAAGAACCCTAAGAAAGCTTTAAAGGTTCAGCTACTATTCCATTGGTGGCTAGTTCCATTTTTCTTCTGATTTTAGCAAAGACTTAAAAATTTCTTGCTGGGATTTCTAGTTTTCTGGTTCAAGTTGAGGTTGTGCACTGCTGTCGTTGGCTATTACTCATTTCCTGTTGAAGTTCTTATTGTATTCTGTTCTTTGTTGTATCCAGGTACCTCATGAACTTTGGGTGACAAAAGATGAAGTTGTAACCTATTATTTTGAAATGGAACTTTAGATCTTTCCTTTGCTTATGATGTATTTTATGTATTTAGCTTTATAATTTTTTTAAACTTTGTGTAAGCATGCTGAAATTAGTGCTCTACTCTATATCTTAGTTGAAATATTTCTAAGTATGGATGCTCAAATAGTTCAGTTGTTCCCTGTGATGTTTTGATAACTTTGAAATGCTAAGTAGATACATTATCTCATCTAGTCGTTATTGGGAACACTGGATAAGTACTGGGTATGGCCAAAGTAGGCCATGTTTGATTGTGGTATACTTAGTTAAAGTATTTTAGCATTTCAACAGTGTTTGAAGGAATTGTATGTTTAGGTTGCTTCATGAATAGGTTTAGAGTTTAATCTTTCATTGTTAATGGCATGCTAATAGGTTAAATTCATGATATGGTTTTTTATCAGCCTTTGATCTTTGTCCAGAAATTCTGCATTGTTTTGTGTATATGTGACTTAGAGGATATTAAGCCTAAAGTGGGCCTTAATGTCAAAGGTCCTTTTATGTAGTTCCAGTATTTATGTGGTTCTTTCTTGTTATATGTAGAAATAAAGGGAATCAAGCCTCATTAGGGCCTAAACGTTGCAAGTCCTCTTGTTAAAATAGATGGGCCTGATGATGGCCCAGATGAGGCAATTTGTAAAAATCAGACTCAATGTGCACCTGTCCAATTTTTTCTTTCGTTTTGGGCTCAAGTTTAAGCCCAACCACCTTCAGCAAGTTTAGTCATTGAGTTTTCTGTTTTAGTGTAATAAGAAATGGATCTTTAAAGCCTATTCGTGAAAAGCTGGGCCTGGTATTTGGCCCAGTCAAAACCGTGTAGCCGCCTGTACCTCTATCCTCACTTCTGGGCTCAATTTCGAGCCTAGCTCATATCAACCTTATTCCTCTTAAAAGATTTCTTTTTTTATAAAGTATTGGGCCTGCTACTGGCCCAGTTTTTAAAATTAAAGACTTGCCTTATGTATCCCATACATATTTATAATAAATAGATGAATTTCAAATTAAATTTAAATAGTTGCATCCTTAGTTTGCTTTAGTAAAATACAAATCTTTTAAAATAAATCGAGGCGTGCCATTCACAATTGAATCACCTAATATATGGCCCTCACATTAATATTATAACTTAGTGTAGAAAATATTTTGAACATTCGTAGTTTGTTTTAGGCGCGTTTATAATAAAATCATCATAATTACGGGTAAGGTTCCCGTGATGTAGTTGTGCAACCTAATTTTCAAATTCGGGGGTATATTTATGTGACCCGACTACAATTTCTAATAACTTTAATAAATTAAACATGTAGTAGATCGTGGGTGTAGTTCCCGTGACATGATTCACAATGTGTATCAAATAAATAAGTGTACGACAATCGTAACTTGTTCCAGAATAATTACGTAAAATAATTAAAAGCAGTTATAAAGTTAAAAATGCACATTAGATTTAAAACGTGTAGTAAATCAAATAAAATTCCAATTATTAATAGTTTAAGCGATCGTGCTCGAACCATGGAATCCGGAAATACCTAACATCTTCTCTCGGGTTAACAGAATTCCTTATCTAGAAGTTCTGGTTTCGCAGACTTTAAAATAAAGTTGATTCTCCTCCATTTGGGATTAAAAATAAACCGGTGACTTGGGTCACCAAATAAATATCCCAAGTGGCGACTCTGAAATTAAATAATATAATCTCATTTCGATTTATGTCACTTTAATTGGAAAAACTCTCTCATATACCCCTCGGGTGGAAAAAGGAGGTGTGACAGCGAGTTTTATCGGTAAGTTCAGCCCCATCATTGAGTTTGAGTAACTCGGAGTTACTCATTGGTTTTTTAGAACTTTTGCAATCAGACATCAATTATGCACTTAAAATTTGGTTAACATAATTTGCTTGAGAGAGAATAATGTTATCAGAAATTCGAATCACCACAACACTAAGAAAATAATGAAGGTTTCCCAAATCTTTAATTGATGAGAAGCGAGAAGCTAGGGAATCTATAACCTCATTTTACAGTGATAGGATTGTTGCAATGTTGCTGGTGACTATGATGTCGTCAACATATACCAGAATGAACATGAAACTAGCGTGGTTGATCCTAACGAATAGAGAGTTGTCAGATTCAGTCTTGACAAATCCCATGTAGTACCAAGCCCGAGGTGCTTGCTTCAGGCTATAAATTGCCTTGTGAAACTTATAGATATGAATCGGTGGCACAATTAAACCTCGGAGGTTGCATCATGTAAACCTCCTCTTCAAGATCACCTTGAATAAATGCATTGTTGACATCGAGCTAACGAAAGGGCCAGTGAAACCGGAGAGCACCAACAAGAATGGTTCGGACAGTGGTGGGTTTGACTACCGGACTGAAAGTCGAGTGAAAATCAACACCCGGCCTCTGAGTAAATCCTTTGGCAACTAGTCTCGCTTTGTAACGATCAACAGACCCGTCTGCTTTCCTTTTAATCCTGAAAAGCCACTTACATGAAACAATATTTTTAGAAGGATCATTCGGAACTAGTTCTCAAGTAAGGTTATTCAGTAAAGTATCAAATTCCGATTTCATGGCTTTTCTCCACTCAGGGTGTTTCTCGACTTGTTTGAAGGTATGTGGTACAAGTGAGGTTTCTAAGTGAGAAAGGTAGTCAAAAATTTGCTTTGGTTTTTGAATGTTATTCTGTAAACGACTGATAATGAGAATGGGAAGAGAAGGGCAGCGGGAAACCATGGGTTCGACTGGTGGTGTCGCTTGGTGGCTGTCAGTTCGAATAGAGGCAGTAGGAGGAGGTGCCATTATTTTGAATTGGGGTGTTCTGCGGTGATACACTAGAAATGGTGGAAAGTTTTGTGATATTTTAGATGTAGAAATTGGTGAATTTATAGATGTGTTATGGGCTGGTGGTTGACGACCAGTGCTCGAAGGATTCGGAGAATATGGGCATGGACAATTAAACTCCTAGGCAGTGGGAATTATAAAAGAAGAAGGAGAGGGAGGATTATATAATGGACTTAATATTTAGAATTATAACTATATGAATGATTGAGAAATGATAGAAGAAACTTTATTAGAATTAAGTATCCAATCGAATGATTATTACAGGTTTGTTGAAATTACAATAGAAATTACAAATCTACAGAATTAATCTGCAACTTCATTGATGAATTCAACCTGAAAAGAGAAGAAAGAATTAGGAGATGAAGAAAGAAGAAGAAGAAGAAGAAGAAGAAGAAGAAGAAGAAGAAGAGAGAACTGAGAGAAGAAATGAGAGAGAAAGTGAGGGAAATGAATACCAGTCCAAAACTGAATTAGTTAGGCCAGCCCAATTCTGTTATAACAGCCCCAAGTCTTCTAACTGCTTCTAAATTCTGCACCATTGGATAAAATTGTATTTTGATCTTAGCCGTTGGTTTATCTTCTTATCTAGGCCATTGATCTATTATTAACTATCTCCTCTACTTGCCATGTGTCCTCTCTTATTACCCCTTATTTACCCTAACGCTTTCTCATTTCATCTCCTTCAGATCGTCGTTTCCCAATCCTAACAATACCTCCTCATTGAAATTGACCTTGTCCTCAAGGTCGGAACTGAGCTGCAAATGCTGGGAACTAACCTTAAATATACCCCCAATCTTCCCAAGTTGCCTCGTCGCTACCCAGATTAGTCCAATGGGCTAACACCTTAACCCTAATAGCATTATTAAACTTCACCATCCGACGTTTCAAAATGGACAGTGGCTGCACAAGAACACGACCCTCGTTGTTACATATTGGTGGTTGATGGCTGGGCAGTATCAAAGGTCCTAGTCGACACTTCAGCTAAGAGATATGGAAGACAAGATGAATCTGTGAACTTGGAGGCAGATCCAACTGGTAAGCGACTGACCCTACTTTTTTCATTACTGTATAGGGCCCATAGTACTTAGCACATAATTTCAAGTTCTTCTGCATCTCCATAGATGCTTGTATATAAGGTTGAAGCTTAAGGTAGATAAGGTCACCTTTGTTGAGGACTCTATCAGTCCTATTCTTGTCTGTGTAGAATTTCATACGGGCTTGGGCCTATACTAAATTCTCCTTGAGTTGTTATAGCATTTGTTGTCTATTTGCAATACATGCTCCAACCTGGGAATGTGAGGAATAGGGAAGAGAACCCAATGGAATCTGGGATGGGGCAAATCCATAAAGAGCCTGAAAAGGGGTAGTCTTTAGGGAGTTGTGGTAGTTGATATTGTACCACCACTCAGCCAATAGAAGCCATGTAACCCATTGTTTAGGCTCAAAGAACACCATAGATCTGAGATAGGATTCTAAGCAACGATTAAGTCTCTTAGTCTGCCCATCTGTTTGTGGGTGATAGGCAGTGGACATTGTAAGTTTAGTGCCCAAAGTCTTAAACAACTGCTGCCAAAATTGACTAGTAAAAATAGGATCTCTGTCTGATACTATGGTCTTGGGAAGACCATGAAGTTTATAAATCTCCTTCAAGAAAAGACTGGCCACATCCTTGGCTGTACAAGGGTGTTTTAAGGCCAGAAATGTCCATATTTAGTTAGTCTGTCAATAATAACCAGGATAGCATTCTTTTGAGTCGAGGAAGGCAGTCCCTTAATAAAATTCATGGCTATGTCTTGCCAAGGAAACTGAGGAATAGGAAGTGGCTGTAGAAGCCCTGTAGGGTACACATTTTCAGTCTTGACTCTTTGGCAAGTGTCACATTCAGACACCCATTTATTAATATCAGCTTTCATATTAGGCCAATAGAAGATAACTTGAACCCTTTTATAGGTCCCTTGTTACCCAGAATGACCCCCCTAGGGGAGATAAATGTAAGGCCTCAAAAATCTTAAGCCTTAGATTAACTCCTTTGCCCAAAATAAATCTTCCCTTCAAACCTGATAACTCCTTGAGTTAAAGTATATTTAGGTTTGGCCCCAGGTGTTGTGATAAGCTCAATTATGAATTGTGATGCCATGGGATCATGTTCATAAATCATCTTTATCTTTTTCATCCATGTAGGTTCCACAGTAGAAATAGCACAAAATTCAGACTCTTCCTTTTGTCTTCTGGACAATGCATCTGCTACTCTATTTTCAGCCTCACTGTTGTACTGTGTCTCATAGTATAACCCTAGTAACTTGGTTTGACCTTTTTGCTGTAATGCAGTAGTCACTCTTTGCTCCAACAAATATTTCAAACTGTGATAATCAGTTCTAATAATAAAATGACTCCTCTATAGGTACTGTCTCCACTTGTCAACAACAGATAATACAGCTATGTACTCCTTCTCATAAGTAGATAACCCCATGTGCCTAGGGGCTAATGCTTTACTAAAGAAGGCAATAGGTCTGTCTTCCTGCATTAACACTGCACCCATACCCTTATCACAAGCATCAGTTTCAATAATGAATGGTTTGGTAAGTTTGCTAATGTCAGTACATGGACTGTTGTCATAGCTTCCTTAAGCTGAAAAATGCTTGTTCAGCCTCTAGATCCCCACTGGAAGGCATTTTTCCTCAGAAAGTTTATCAATAATTTGCTAATGATTCCATATGACTTGATAAACCTTCTGTAATATCCTGTCATTCTTAGGAACCCCCTCAGGGCCTTAACTGAATTAGGAATAGGCCATATAGACATGGCCTCAATCTTAGAAGGGTCAGTAAACACTCCTTCACTAGTGATAATGTGACCCAGGTAATCCATCTTAGGTTACCCAAAAGAACATTTGGACAGCTTAGCAAAGAGCTGTTCAGTTCTTAATGTCTCCAACACCTTTGTGAGATGAATGACATGAGATGACATAGAAGGACTATAGACTAAGATGTCATCAAAAAATACTAAGACAAACTTTCTCAAGTAGGGCTGAAATACATGATTCATTAAAGATTGGAAGGTGGCAAGTGCATTGGTCAAGCCAAAAGACATGACCCTAAACTCATAGTGACCCAAGTGAGTTCTAAATGCAGTTTTGTATATATCACCCTCCCCCATTCTGATTTGGTGATAACCTGCCATTAAGTCAATCTTAGAATACACACTTGATCCACAGAGCTCATCCATTAGGTCTTCCACTAAAGGAACTGAAAATTTATCTTTAATGGTCATGTTATTCAATTCTCTATATATAATCAATACAAAACCTCCAACTACCATCTTTCTTCTTAACCAATAGCACAGGATAAGAAAAAAGTGAATGACTGGGTTGTATTAGACCATTATGCAGCATTTCATTGACTTGTTTCTCTATTTCATTTTTCTGAAAAAAATTATACATGTATGGCATGATACTGACTGGATTTGCATCTGATTTCAGGGGAATGTGATGGTCATGATTCCTCTTGGGAGGTAGGGAAGTAGGCTCAGCAAATATTTTTCCTCCAGTAGTCACTCTTTGCTCCAACAAATATTTCAAACTGTGATGATCAGTTCTTACAATAAAATGACTCCTCTATAGGTAGTGTCTCCACCTGTCAACAGCAGATAATACATCCATGTACTCCTTCTCATAAGTAGATAACCCCATGTGCCTAGGGGCTAATATTTTACTAAATAAGGCAATAGGTCTACCTTCCTGCATTAACACTACACCCATACCCTTACCACAAGCATCAATGATGAATGGTTTAGTGAAGTTTGCTAATGTCAGTACATGGGCTATTGTCATAGCTTCCTTAAGCTGAAAAAATGCTTGTTCGGCCTCTAGATTCCACTTGAAGGCATTTTTCCTCAGGAAGTTTGTCAATGGTATGCTAATGGTTCCATATGACTTGATAAACTTTCTGTAATATCCTATCATCCCTAGGAACCCCCTCAGAGCCTTAACTGAATTAGGAATAGGCCATATAGACATGGCCTCAATCTTAGAAGGGTCAGTAGACACTTCTTCACTAGTGATAATGTGACCCAGGTAATCCACCTTAGGTAACCCAAAGGAACATTTGGACAGTTTAGCAAAGAGATGTTCAGTTCTTAATGTCTCCAACACCTTTGTGAGATGAATGACATGAGATGACATAGAAGGACTGTAGACTAAGATGTCATCAAAAAATACTAAGATAAACTTTCTCAAGTAGGGTTGAAATACATGATTCATTAAAGATTGGAAGGTGGCAACTGTATTGGTCAAGCCAAAAGACAAGACCCTAAACTCATAGTGACCCAAGTAATTTCTAAATGCAGTTTTATATATATCACCCTCCCCTATTCTGATTTGGTGATAATCCGCCCTTTAGTCAATCTTAGAATACACACTTGATCCGCATAGCACATCCATTAGATCTTCCACTAAAGGAATTGAAAATTTATCTTGAATGGTTATGTTATTCAATTCTCTATATATAATCAATACAAAACCTCCAACTACCATCTTTCTTCTTAACCAATAGCATAGGATAAGAAAAAGGTGAATGACTGGGTTGTATTAGACCATTATGCAGCATTTCATTGACTTGTTTCTCTATTTCATTTTTCTGAAACAAAATTATACATGTACGGCCTGATACAAACTGGATTTGCATCTGATTTCAGGGGAATGTGATGGTCATGATTTCTCTTGGGAGGTAGGGAAGTAGGCTCAGCAAATATTTTTCCTGCAGTAGTCACTCTTTGCTCTAACAAATATTTCAAATTGTGATGATCAGTTCTTACAATAAAATGACTCATCTATAGGTAGTGTCTCTACCTGTCAACAACAGATAATACAGCCATGTACTCCTTCTCATAAGCAGATAACCCCATGTGCCTAGGGGCTAATATTTTACTAAAGAAGGCAATAGGTTTGCCTTCTTGCATTAACACTACGCCCATACCCTTACCACAAGCATCAGATTCAATGATGAATGGTTTAGTGAAGTTTGCTAATGTCAGTACATGGGCTATTGTCATAGCTTCCTTAAGCTGAAAAAATGATTGTTCGGCCTCTGGATTCCACTGAAAGGCATTTTTCCTCAGCAATTTTGTCAATGGTTTGCTAATAATTCCATATGACTTGATAAACCTTAAGTAATATCCTATAATCCCTAGGAACCCCCTCAGGGCCTTAACTGAATTAGGAATAGGCCATATAGACATGGCCTCAATCTTAGAAGGGTCAGTAGACACTCCTTCACTAGTGATAATGTGACCCAGGTAATCCACCTTAGGTTACCCAAAGGAATATTTGGACAACTTAGCAAAGAGCTGTTCAGTTCTTAATATCTCCAACACCTTTGTAAGATGAATGACATGAGATGACATAGAAGGACTATAGACTATGATGTCATCAAAAAATACTAAGACAAACTTTCTCAAGTAGGGCTGAAATACATGATTCATTAAAGATTGGAAGGTGGCAAGCGCATTGGTCAAGCCAAAAGACATGACCCATAACTCATAGTGACCCAAGTGAGTTCTAAATGCAGTTTTGTATATATCACCCTCCCCCATTATGATTTGGTGATAACCTGCCCTTAAGTCAATCTTAGAATACACACTTGATCCACATAGCTCATCCATTAGGTTTTCCACTAAAGGAATTTTAAATTTATCTTTAATGGTCATGTTATTCAATTCTCTATATATAATCAATACAAAACCTCCAACCACCATCTTTCTTCTTAACCAATAGCACAGGAGAAGAAAAAGGTGAATGACTGCGTTGTATTAAACCATTATGCAGCATTTCATTGCCTTGTTTCTCTATTTCATTTTTCTGAAAAAAAATTTACCTGTATGGCCTGATACTGACTGGATTTGCATCTGATTTCAGGGGAATGTGATGGTCATGATTCCTCTTGGGAGGTAGGGAAGTAGGCTCAGCAAATATTTTTCCTGCAGTAGTCACTCTTTACTCCAACAAATATTTCAAACTGTGATGATCAGTTCTTACAATAAAATGACTCCTCTATAGGTAGTGTCTCCACCTGTCAATAGCAAATAATACAGCTATGTACTCCTTCTCATAAGTAGATAGCCCCATGTGCCTAGGGGCTAAAACTTTACTAACGAAGGCAATAGGTCTGTCTTCCTTCATTAACACTGCATCCATACTCTTATATCAAGCATCATTTTCAATGATGAATGGTTTAGTGAAGTTTGATAATGTCAGTACATGGGCTGTTGTCATAGCTTCCTTAAGCTGAAAAAATGCTTGTTCAGCCTTTGGATCCCACTGGAAGGCATTTCTCCTCAGCAAGTTTGTCAATGGTTTGCTAATGATTCCATATGACTTGATAAACCTTCTGTAATATCCTGCCATACCTATGAACCCCCTCAGGGCCTTAACTTAATTAATAATAGGTCATATATACATGGCCTCAATCCTAGAAGGGCCAGTAGACACTCCTTCACCTGTGATAATGTGACCCAGGTAATCCACCTTAGGTTACCCAAAGGAATATTTGGACAGCTTAGCAAAGAGTTGTTCAGTTCTTAATGTCTCCAACACATTTGTGAGATGAATGACATGAGATGACATAGAAGGACTATAGACGAAGATGTCATCAAAAAATACTAAGACAAACTTTCTCAAGTAGGGATGAAATACGTGATTCATTAAAGATTTGAAGGTGGCAAGTGCATTGGTCAAGCCAAAAGACATGACCCTAAACTCATAGTGACCCAAGTTAGTTCTAAATGCAGTTTTGTATATATCACCCCCCCCCCATTATGATTTGGTGATAACCTGCCCTTAATTTAATCTTAGAATACACATTTGATCCACATAGCTCATCCATTAGGTCTTCCACTAAAGGAATTGAAATTTATCTTTAATGGTCATGTTATTCAATTATCCATATATAATCAATACAAAACCTCCAACTACCATCTTTCTTATTAACCACTAGCATAGGAGAAGAAAAAGGTGAATGACTGGTTGTATTAGACCATTGTGCAGCATTTCATTGACTTGTTCCTCTATTTCATTTTTCTTAAAAAAATTATACATGTATGGTCTGATACTGACTGGACTTGCATCTGATTTCAGGGGAATGTGATGGTCATGATTCCTCTTAGAGGTAGGGAAGTAGGCTCAGCAAATACATCAGCAAACTGATGGAGGATTGTTCTGATTTCTATAGGTATTTCCTCTTCTTTTTGCTCTTCTGTAGCTAAAATAGTAAACAGATGAGCCCAAACTGTCTTTCCCTTTATAAGTAGTTGTTTCACCCCATAAGAAGACATACTTTTTAGCTCCCCTTGACTGTAAATCCACTTTAACTCTACTATTTTCCCTTTGTGAGTCACTTCAACCTTGTACTCTATAAAATCTAGAAGTACATGGTTGTGTTTTTTCATCTAGTCTCCTCCTAGAATCATTTCACTCCCTCCCAATCTAATCAATCTCACTGAATCTTCAAACTCTACACCTTGAATCTTCCATTTAAAGGTGGGACAAGTGTGATAACTCATCACATGATTCCCATTAACCATAGTAACCCTCATAGGAGAGGTCTCCTTGATTGCACATCCCATTTTCTTGGTTGTTTCTATGTCTAAAAAATGGTGTGTACTCCCTGAGTCCAACAAAATAGACATATTATTCTTCTTAGACTCACCTCTCAGTTTAATAGTATTAGGAACCTCAGTCCATGACAAGGCATTTAGACTAATTGCCTCATCAACTACTTCCTCATCCTGTAAGTATGGCACTGCTTATTCAATCCCTGCTTCCCCTGGCTCATTTGCCTCTTGATCAGTGGTCGCAGAGATAGCATTTAACTGTCTCTGTTTGCATTGATGTCCGGGGTGATACTTTTCTCCACACTTGTAACAGAGTCCTTGGGCCCTCCTAGTCTCAAATAACTTATTACTTTGATTACCCACTGAACTATTAGGTACTCTAGTGGTTTGGGCAGAGTAACTTGTAGTTAAACTCCGATTTCCCTGTGCTTTTTCCTTCTTGTTCAAGGACTCTATCAAATTCTCCTGATGTCTAGCCATCTCCACAGCCTTACTGAGTGAATATGGTTCTAACAACTTAACAGAATGTCTAATTTCTTCCTTGAGCCCTTCAATGAAAAACTCTTAGAAGAAATCCTCAGGTATAGTCGGATTCCTAATCAATACCCAAGCCTTCAAGTCCTCAAATTGCTCCAAATATTCATTAACAGTTGTCGCGCCCCCTTTTTCTCGCAAAATCGGGCTTGTGACATTTGGGAGGACAACTCGTTCCCTTTTAGGAATTGGGTTTTGGACTTGAAGAGTCTCCGCCTAATGATTAAGTGCATTAGGACACTAAGAAGGGTTTAAGTTTGAAGAACCAGAGTTCGGGTAAGGGCTAGAAATTATCTCGAGGGGAAGGTGTTAGGCATCCCTCAAGTTCCACTAGTGTGGTTCCCGGCCATGTTACAATTGTGACTTTACATGATCAAATAAGCAATTAAGGGCCTCAAATAGAAGAGGATTTTCACATATTATTATAAGCAAACTGAAAGTTTGAAGAGAATAAAGAAAGCAGAAATTTTAAGGAAAATAGTTCAGACAATAAAACAAGTTAAAAAGAAAGGGGGTCCTTGGTTTACAAACAATATGGATCACATCAATGCAATACCCGGTAATCGCTCCTCAGAAGAGGGGTTGCACGTGGTATTAGCGCACCGGTCATCATATCCATATCTACCCTTCCCACCCTGTTAAGGCAGTAAAGCACAAAATGGTGTCGTTACTTATTTCATGCTAGTACTCGCCCCAATCCTATCAATCCCGGAGGCATTTGGGACTATTAGTCCTAAAGGGAAGAGAAATTTGGTTTTCAGAGTTTTAAAAGGATAAAATTCTAGGGCGACAATCAAAACATATAAAGCATGTATGGGATAACACATAACATTTAAAGGGCTCAAACAGGCCTCCTCATTTAAAGAAACAAATTGGCTAGCATGACTTACAAGTACTGGTTATGGTCTGAATTAAATTAAAGAGTAGGATAGGCTGATTCATCACATATTTCTCAGATGAAGAGTCCGAATTAGCCTTCTTGGTTGTAATTTATCAAAGACTGATGCAGTTGATTAATTACCTAATGGTTTGCCTAAGTGAGACCTATAGGCATGATATCTAACAGTGCTTACTCCGATTTTAAAGAAGGCTTACTGATTGTAGAAAACACATAAGTTCTGCGGATGTTAAACGACATTACTACTAATTTTAGACTTGTAGATGAAATAAACGAATCAGATTCAACTGGTTACTCCTATAGGCATGATTTCTAGGCATTGTTGGTTTTAAGACGATTATAAAAGTGCAGGAGTCTTATAGACATGGAATCTAGAATGAAACGTATTATTACTTAACCTACAACTATTTGCCTGATGATAGATGTAAAATGCAGAAGGGCAGAAACTAGAGGCAGGATTTCTATATGACGTGCATAAATGCAGAAAACTATAGGCAGGATTTCTATATGACGTGCATGAATGCAGAAAACTTATAGGCAGGATTTCTATATGGCGTGTATGAATACAGAAACTTATAGGCAGGGTTTTTGATGCGAAAGTGCAGAAACTATAGGCAGGATTTCTAATGAAATGCGGAAGTGCAGAAATTGTAAATAGTAACACCTATGAGCATGTTGTCTACCTTTTTCATACATAAGTGACCCTCCCCTTTTCACTAGAACCCCATAAGTTATTACAACATATTACAGACCAGAATGAATTAAGAAAAGTAAAATTACATCAGAAATTAAGCTACAACCAAGGAGCCTAATTCAGACTCAAGGTCTAACAATATGAGGTGAACCAACTTCCAGGATCAGGTTTCCAAAGCCTTCTCTTATTTGGGATGTGTCAAAGTTCCTCAAGAGCCTCAAATGGACTCCGGACAGTGCTTACAACCCAAATATATTGCAGAATTAAGATCATGGTGCAGTGTGGAAATGCTAGCCCTCATATGTCCCAATTCAGAGGGAACACAAGGTCCCAAAGCAAGGCTCATAAGAGGGGGCAGAACTTAGAATCTAAGAGAAAGTTTAAGTGCATAGAGGGGGGAATTAAGGAGAGCCATGGCAGGCTGGTGGTCATGCCCATCAATTAGGAGTGCTGGCACACCTCTGACTAGCCTATTAGCCACATTTTGAGAGTTGGGATCCATTGAGGATCAGGTTCAGACCTAAGCAGCAATTTGGATGCTGTCAGGCCATGAACCTTAACTCAAACACATAGAAGGGAGTGGGGGTATAGGGAGTTCATAACAAACAACAGATGCAAAGAGAGAGTAGCATATTCAATACAGAACATGAACAACAAAGTAGACAGGAGTGTAGCAACTGTAAAAAAAACACATATGGATGGTGCTGAAATCAAAATTAAGACATACCAGTTTCAGGGAAACAAATAAGTGAAAGCTAAAGTCTTGTAAACCAAATTGCAAGCAAACAGTACAAAAGATCTCAGAAGAGAGTTGAGTATTGAAATCGAGAGGTGTGTGTGTAAAGTATTGAATTTGAAGTGTTGAAATGAAGGTTCAAGGTGTCTTAAGTGCAGAAGGGTCGTGCCCCTTTTATAGTGCAAAAAACAAGTAAGAAAAGGTAAGGGACTAGTTTGCAATCAATCACACAGAATCTCCCTTCAGTTAAGGGATTCTGATTTCAAACGGGTAGAAGACAATTAAGGAAAGAATTGGATTAAAATCTTTTCCAAAGTAGTACAAGAAGGGCAAAAACATAGAAACTATTTAAGGAAAGAGTTTGATAGCAACACGATTTGTGCAAATAAGGAAAGGCAATCAATCATCCGCCAGTAAAAATTAGAAACTGAGTTTTGGTATGAATGAATCCAACCAGAAAAGGTGAAGAAAGGTTTAATTAAAAAAATCAGTAACAATCAATCGAACCTTATTAAAAGGAATTCTGAATCAATCACAAATTGGAAAAATCTCTTTTGAAGGAAGAATTCCTCATATATAAAGCATACAGACATGTCAAACAAGAAAGAACTGTCATGCTAATTAGAAAGAATCTTGCATAGAAAAGTTCAGAGTCACAAGCAAAGAGGCTCAAATTCAGTACAGAGACTCAGACTTAGTTCGAGAGACTCCAGGGTTCCATAATAGAACCCTAGTCCAAACATAAAATCAAACTTGCCAAAACCCCCAAATCCTAGGGTTTTCAACTCGAGTCAGATGCAGAGACGAGAAGACAAATAACCGAAACAGGCTCAGAGGTCTCTTTCAGAGGCTCATGAGAAAACAAACAGGTAAAATAGCAGGTTCGAAACAAGCATAGTGAAAAAGTTGATTTGAGGCATAAAGAACATGTTTTAAGAAAAGCTTGGAACTAAAACAAGTTCAGAAGACAAAGGGGTAGCATAAACTTAAGGAAACAGTAGATGAAACATGTTTAGAAAGAACTCAAACAAAGTATAGAAGAAGGAAAATAAGAACTAAGAGCTTAGTAGAAATTACAGTAAAGGAACACAGGGTTAAATGAACACATAAGATAAACGTGTGAAAGCATGATATAGAAACCAGTAGAGGAAAGAACGGAGCACAGTAGAAGAATATGCATAATAAGGCAAACCTAAGAACACAGGAGAAGGACATGCAAGGTAGAAAAGAGAACATAAAACATAGCATAGACAGATTCACACAAAGAAAAGAAGAGGGGGAGTCAGAAAACATTTTAAATTTTTTTTCAGAAACCCTAAATCGAAGAGAAACAAATTTTGAAAGAGAAGATTGGGGAAAACATTTTAAAAATTTCAGTAGAACACAGACATAGCATAGATCTAAGAAAATAACCAGAGAAAACCTCGAATTGCTTAGGGTTTCAGAGAAACCCTAGAAATGAGAAAGGCTTGGAAGAAAATCCGATCCTGAGTCGAAAAGACTCATACTGCTTGAACACGCCGGAGTGATGGCCGGAGAAGCCATAGATCTACAGATCTGAGAAGGATCTGAAGAGAGCCATCGGAGCCGGACCTCAAAACTTCGAACAACCATGGTTTGTTGGTGGAGGGGGTGAGTACCAACCATCTATGGCCTGAGAAGCCATAGATTCCAGTGGAAACATGGTAGAATAAGGTGGGAGATGGCTAGGGTTTCAGAGAGCTTGAGAGTGTTTTGAGAGACGAAGGGTTTCAAGGCGGCGGGTCAGGTGAGAATGAGGGATATTAGGGTTTTCGTTTTAGGTTTAATTATGGAAGGGTGATTCTTGGCCGTTGATCTTGAGTGATCAACGGTCCAGATTTAAGTGGTAAGTGGGGAACGGGTTGGGTCGTTCGTAATTGGGTCATGGGTTGGGTCCAAATTGAAACTGGGTTGGTTTTAATTTGGGTGGAAGTGGGGTCAAATTGAGGTTAAAATTGAAAGGAAATGAGGCTGTAATTGAAATAGAAATAGGCTAAATGTTAAATAGACAATTTTCCTCTTTTATTTTATAAAAATAGTGAAAAAGACTTTAAAAACAAATTAAAAATACTGACCCAACTAATAACGCATAATATTGATTTAAAAATATTGAAACCAATTTTACAATTATAGAAATGCTATTAATCTTAAAATAGGCTATAATTGCAATTATATGTAATTTAGTCTTTTAAATACAAAATAAATTTGTAAAAATGTACAAAAACTTATCTTAACTATATTTTGGTATAAATATGGGAATAAAATAAATTATTTACCAAAATTGATGATTTCGGGAATAATTATGGATTTTGTACTGCTAAAATGGATAGTAAATTGATTTTAAAAACTCTTCAAAAGATTGGAAAAATACTAAAACACTTGGGTATGCTTATGTATGAATATATGCTATTTTGAAAGTATTTTGTATATAAAACATAGGGAAAAATTGGGTATCAACAGCTGCCCCTCTTTACCCGAGAAGAATGAAAGAGTTGTCGGGTAAAGTTATGATGGCCAATTTTGACCGAATGAAATGATTTGAAGAATTTTGACCGAGCTCTGGTTCGTGAGCTACCTACATATACCTGGTCTTACAGGAATCAGGCCATATGTAGTTCAGGATCCATTGGCGGAATATGCCGATGGAGATTTCGAAAATCGGACGCGATGTTCGGGTTGAGAAGGATGGTCAGAGTCTGATAGGCTACGGGAACTGGAGCGAGATCGCCCCTGCTGAGACGGCTGTTGCTAGCCGGTTTACCTGCAAATTAGCATATATTGTGCATAAATTTAAACGTGATGCAAGTTTCCATTGGACCATCAATGTTGTCTTTGGACGGTTAGGATGACGTCCTCGGACCATGACGTCCTGGGCCATGAAGCGTATAATAAAGGATTTGCAGGCTATGAAATGATGTCCTCGGTCTATGAGAATGATGCCTCTGAACTATGATGCCTTTGAATAATGATATGCAAGAGATAAAATGCGGTCCTTAGGCCATGGCATGGCGTTCTCGGGCTATGCAAATGGTGCCTCCAAACAATGACGCCTTTGGACAATTTGGCGATCTTTCAGCCCATGAAATGCAGAAGGTGGCGATATTTCAGCCGATGCAAGACATAAATAAAAGGTGGCGATATTTCAGCCATGCAGGATGGAGACAGTGCTTAGTCTCGGAAGGCAGAAAGGTAGCCTTATGCAATGCAGGGAAATGCAGATGGAGGTAGAGCTTAACCTCGGAAGGCAGAAAGGTAGCCTTATACAATGCAGGAAATGTGGATGGAGGTGTTGATACCCAATTTTTCCCTATGCATTTCTTTTACATGCAAATACTTTCAAATATCATGTACATACATATATAAGTATGCCCAAGTGTTTTAGTATTTTTCCAATTTTTTAAAAGATTTTTAAATTGATTTATTGCTCAATAATTATTCCCAAAATTATCACTTTGGTGAATAACTTATTTTATTCTCATATTTATACCAAAATATAGGTAGGTTACTTTTCATATATTTTTACAAATTAATTTGGTATTTTAAAAGCTAAATTGCATATAATTGCAATTTTAGCCTGCTTTAAGATTTAATAGCATTTTATAATTATGAAATTGGTTCCAATATTTTTTTCATTAATATTTATATACTATTAACGGATCCAGTGCTTTTAATTTGCTTTCAAAATCATTTTTTACTATTTTTATAAAATAAAAAGGGAAAACTGGCTATTTAAATTTTGGCCTCAGTTCGTTTCAATTGTAGCCCCATTACATTTCGATTTTAGCCTAAAATTGACCCAATTTCAAACTCAAATTCGGACCAGCCCAATTACCACTCTAACCCGACCCAGCACCTATTCAACCGACCCAGACAATAAACCCTTTTAATCCCGGCTGTTGATCATTTAGATCAACGGCCACCGTTGCTTCTTACCTTTTTTAATCCAAACGACCCTAAACCCTACCTTATTCTTTCAGAGACGCCGCCTTTGAATCTCAACTCTCTCTCAACTCACCTCAAACCCTAGCCGCCACCTCTTACTGAAACCCTAATCCATGGTTTCCCAGGCTCATCAGAGGCCTATACCAGCCTCTCATGGCTTCTACGTGCTCGTTTCTGAGGTCCTATGACCAGATCTTGAAAGGTTTCGACCTAGCCTTTGCTTGATGACTGTTCTCCGATCGTCTTCAACCTTTGTCCGGCCAGCCATGGCTATCCGAGTTCGACCTTCGACTCTCCTGCTTAGATCGATGGTTTTCAAATCCTTCCTCATCACCTGGGTTTCTTACAAAACCCTAATCTCTAAGGTTCCTCCGATTTTATTTCAGATCTGCTCCGGATCTATGTGTGTTTTGAACTTGCTAAGCATTTTTCTCGAAGTTTCTTTAATTTTGCTTTCAAAACTCTTTATTCTTCAACTAGGGGTTCATGTTAAGTTATTTCGAATCTCTTCTCTGATTCTCGACATGTTTTGCTGTGTTTTGCTTGTGTTGTTTTTCTATTTGAGTTAGCATGTTGAAAACCCTAATTTTTGGAATTTTGTTTGAGTTTCTTAGTCTATTTGTTTGTATTAGTTTGATTTACCTTGTTTACACCTGATTAGCGTTGAAAACCCTAATTTTTGGGGTTTATTTGAGATTCTGAATTCGCTTGTTTGTTTCACTTGTTTATCGCCTCTAAACTCGACTAATTTTCGAAAACCCTAGTTCTTTGGGGCCTATTCGAGTCCCTTGAGTTTATTCGTGCAATTCGTCTGTCTGAAGTTGCTCAGCCTGATTCTTTTTGTTTCAGCATCTCTCTTTCTTATGTGATTCCTTTTTGTTCTGAGTTCCGACTATCTGTCAAACTCGACTGTGTTTTCAGAAAGGTTTTTACTTGATTCTTCGCATGCTTCTAATCTTTTCCTCTACTACTAAATCACTGAAACCTGACCTACGTGACTATCATGCTATGAATGCTTGCTCTATGCTATTACTGTATGATGTTCCTTCTCGCCATAGCTTGGCCTCACATGCTTATTACTTGTGCACTTCATTTATATACTAAGTCCCTTCTGTGATTGATTTCAAACTCGTGATTGATTTTTCAAAACTTTTCCTTATGAAATTCTGATTTTTTTACTCGCCCGTTAACGGTTAATTGATTCTTTCTCTCTGTTTGGCCTTACCAGATCCTTTCCAAAATAAGTACATTCCTGTATTTAGACTTAATCCCTTACTATATGGTTTTACTGCTCCTTTTATGGTAACAATCATTCTGCTTACAAATTGATCTTCTTTCCTTATATTAATCCTGTTAGTGTCTGTTTGAACGGTAATCCCTTGATTAAAGGGGAATACTTGTGTTAATTGATTCTGATTGTGTTTATTTCCATGTTTGTGTTGAAACCTTATTTGTAACCTTATTCTCTACTCGTATTCAAAACTATAAATACTTGTACCTCTTCTCTTTCAAAAAACAAGTTTGAACACACAGCATAAGTCACCACTTCTTCTCTCAAATACACTTAGGTTTTCTAAAAAAGCATTCGAGTTTTCTCTAAACTCATAAGCTCTCTTCTCTGATTGTGTTTTGGCTGCAAGTATCCTGCTTTTCTTTGTGCTTACTTTTCTGCAACTGGTATGTCTCTTCTTGTTTAAATTCTGCCCCATCTCTTATGTGTTTATGCTTCAGTCTTTTCTTTGTTTATTTTACTGCTTTCTGCAAGCTTGTTATTCCTGCTCCTATATGAATCCCCATCCCTAAACCCTTTGTCTGCTGAGTTATGGTTCAGAAAACACGACAACCCTTGACATTGTTGTTCATGTATATGGACTGGACTCCCTGAGTCCTAAACTCTTTCAATTCCCATTCCTTTTCCCCCTTATATGTATTCTGAGCTTGAGACTTTGGTCTGGCAGTGTCATAATCACTGCCTAGACCATAGTCTGACCTTCAATAGGTCTGTGCTCTTATTTGTTGGTTGAACAGGCTTGGTTAGGGGTGTGCCAGCCTACCTTGTGGCTAGGCATGACCACCAGCCTGTCATGGCATTCCCCAACCCCCTCTCTTGCACTTACACTCATTCTTAGAACGTAAGTTCTGCCCCTCTCTTGTGAACCTTGCTTTGGGATCCATGAGCTCCCTCTGAACTTGGACACTTGAGGGCTGGCTCTTCCACACTGCACTGTAACTCTTTCTAATTAACATCTTGGGTGTAAGCACTGCCTGGAGTTCCTGAAACTCCCTGGATCTCTGAAACACCCTAGATAAGAGAAGGCTTTGGAAATCTGGATCTCGGAAGTGGTTCAATCTCATATTGTTAGATGCTAAGTCTGAATTAGGCTGCTCGGATGTAGCTGTAATTTCTAATGTATTTTTTCATTTCTGTCTTATTTTTTACTGGTCTGTAATAATTTGTACTCATGGGATTTTAGTGAAAAGGGGAGGGGGTTACTTTTCATGTACAAAAGGGTAGAAATCATATCTATAGGTTTAATTTCTACACTGCGCAATTTCACATGTAGAGACCATGCCTATAGGATTTAACTTCTAAACTTTATGCAACTATGCATATAGATACCGTGCTCATAGGGGTTTACATTTCTGCATATAATGATACCATTAGGCAAACTGTAGGCTTAATTATAAAGTTGTATGTAGATACCATGTTTGTAAGACTCCTATTAAAAAGTGTTAAAATCAGTTAACGTATAGAAAGCATGCCTATAGGAACTTCGAGTCGGAACTGTCTCATTTTTTCAAAACAGCACCAATCGTTTAAATTAATATATACTTTGGTAAAACTGGTAGTCTTCTGTGATTTTCTGAACCTCGTAAGTTAACAAATATTTTCTAAACCAAACTGGCATTTTCTGAAACTCACTTTTTCTGATAAGGTTCGTGAAACTCTTTTTTTTTTAACTAGTATGCATGTCTTCTGAAGCTCCTTTCTTTTCTTTTAAATCTTTTTCAAAACAGTACATTCTTTTTCTGAAACTCATTTCACTCTGATAAAAAAACTGGTAACTCTTCATAACTAGTTTGCTTTTCAAAATTGTTAGTTCTATCCAACACATAGCTGAAAGTAGACTAGTCCTTAAGAACTGCATTCGAGCGAGCCTAATGCGGACTTCTTGTCTAAAAGTATGTGTTGAACCAGTCCGCTTATCGCTTTAATTTTAAAGACCAGTACATGCAAGACATGCTAAACTCTATGGCTTATCTGACTTAAGGAGGTTTACTTGAGCCTTACTTGCTTATATGCTTCCCCTTTTACTTGCATTATGTGTTTTGATTGACGCCTAGTGTTTTGTCCTTTGAAAGCTCTCAAAATGCCCCAAATCCCTTTCCCTTTAGGATTAGTAGTCCTAAATGCCTCCGGGACTGATAAGATTGGGACGGGTACTAGCATACAATAAGTAACGAAACTTTCCGCACTTTAATACCTTAACGGGGTGGGATGGGTAGAATATGGATATGATGACCGGTGCACTAATATCATGTGCGACCCCTCTTCTGAGGAGTGATTGCTGGATATTGCATTGATGTGATCCATATTATTTGTAAACCTAGGACCCCTCTCCCCTTTACTTGTTAATTTTTAAGTTTTCTTATAAATTAATTTTCCAAACTCTCTACTCCTTCAACTCTTAAACTTGTTTGCAAAACTATGTGAAAAGTCCTTTTCTTTTCTACTTGTCTGCTTAAAGTCACAATTGTAGCATGGTCGGGAACCACACTAGTGGGTCTTGAGGGGTGCCTAACACCTTCCCCTCGAGATAATTTCTAGCCCTTACCCAACCTCTGGTTCTTCATCTCAATTATTTCTTAAAGTGTCCTAATGAACTATAATCATTAGGTGGCGACTCTTCAACTTCTAAACCCAATTCTCGAAAGGGAATAGAGTTGTCCTCCCAAATGTCGTATACCCGATTTCGACTCTTAGAAAAAGGGGCGTCAATAGGCGGTAGAGATTAACCTCGAAAGGCAGAAAGGTAGCCTTATGCAATGTAGGAAATACAGATGGAGGTAGAGCTTAACCTCGGAAGGCAAAAAGGTAGCCTTATGCAATGCAGGAAATGCAGATGGAGACAGAGCTTAGTCTCGGAAGGCATAAAGGTAGCCTTATGCAATGCAAGAAATGCAGATGGAGACAATGCTTAGTCTTGGAAGGCAGAAAAGTAGCCTTATGCAATGCAAGAAATGCAGATGGAGACAATGCTTAGTCTTGGAAGGCAGAAAGGTAGCCTTATGCAATGAAATGCTGATGGAGACAATGCTTAGTCTCGGAAGGCAAAAAGGTAGCCTTATGCAATGTAGGAAATGCAGATGGAGACAATGCTTAGTCTCGGAAGGTAGAAAGGTAGCCTTATGCAATGCAGAAAATGCAGATGGAGACAATGCTTAGTCTCAGAAGGCAGAAAGGTAGCCTTATGCAATGAGTAAAAAGGGCAAAATGATGATAGAATTTTCTTAGCTGATAGCGGATCGAGGCATTGTGACTGCTGGGGATACTGTGTCTGCTGGGGGTACTGCGTGCAGATTGCAGCTGTGAGTAAGTGCAATGGTTCTGGGAGTTATATTCCTGAGCAATGTGAGTCTCGTGAGTGTGTAGTATATTTTATGATTTTGCAACTCAAGCGCCTGCATTCAAAGAAAAATCGTTAGTTTGTAAAGGGGGGAGGTTAGTTCGTATTCTCGCTGGCTCTGCTTGACCTGCTCGGCTCCGTTTCGATGCTATTGGGCGTATCATTGGGGTAGCGTTGCTAAATGAAGCAACTTTGGTAACAGACATGCATGATTTAGTAAAGAAATATGACAATAAATACATAATTAAGAATAGTTTTCTTTAGATGAACTGAACACTACGACGTGGTCCAAGATACTGCAACTTCTCTCGCTCCGGAATTTTGAGGGTCCTTCTCAAAATTCTGCCCCAGTTTACTGTGATGCTGCTTCCGACGGCTGTTTGCGTTGAATGGCTGAAATTACTTTGGAATTTTGAGGGTCCTCCTCAAAATTCTGCCCCAGTTTCCAATAGCGAGGGGAAATGAAAATTTTATTGAATTATGACCGAACCCGTAGGGCTGCCTATGTATCCCCTCTTAAACGGGAATCAGGTCAGGCGTAGTTCAAATTACATCATATGAGGAAAGCATAAAAGTCACACATAGTATCGCTTCACTGCATCTGAATTGATCGGCTTCGGCCAAACTTCACTGTCCATTTCCGCAAGTATGAAGGCTCCTCCGGTGAGGACTTGGTGAACCATATATGGACCCTGCCAGTTGGGAGAGAACTTCCCTTTGGCCTCCTCTTGATGTGGGAAAATTTTCTTTAACACCAGCTACCCCGGTGTAAACTGTCTCGGCTTGACTCTTTTGTTGAAGGCTCTGGACATTCTGTTCTGATAGAGCTGACCGTGGCAAACTACATTCATTCTCTTTCCATCTATAAGAGCTAGCTGCTCGTAGCGACTCTCTACCCATTCTGCATCATCAAGTTCGGCTTCCTGTATGATTCTTAAGGAGGGAATTTTTATCTCAGTGGAAATGACTGCTTCTGTACCATAAACCAATATATAGGGAGTTGCCCCGGTTGATGTGCAGATTGTGGTGCGGTATCCCAACAAGGCAAATGGTTACTTCTTATGCCATTGCTTATGCTTTTCTATCATCTTCCTCAGTATCTTCTTGATATTCTTATTGGCGGCTTCTACGGCTCCATTCATCTGAGGTCTGTAAGTTGTAGAATTCTTGTGTTTGATCTTGAAGGTTTCACACATGGCTTTCATCAGGTCGCTGTTGATATTGGAACCATTATCAGTGATGATTGACTCCGGAATTCCGAATCGACAAACAATACGGTCGCGGACAAAATCTGCTACCACTTTCTTAGTCACTACTTTGTACGATGCTACTTCAACCCATTTGGTGAAATAATCAATTGCCACTAGATTGAACCTGTGCCCGTTTGATGCGGCAGGCTCGATAGGTTCGATAACATCCATTCCCCAAGTGGCGAACGGCCATGGAGAGCTTGTTGTAGTAAGCTCGTTTGGAGGCACATTTATCATGTCTGCATGTATCTAACAACGATGGCATTTTCGGACATACTGGATGCAGTCTGTTTCCATAGTCATCCAAAAATAACCAGCTCGGAGTATTTTCTTGGCTAAGACAAAGCCGTTCATATGTGGACCGCAGGTCCCTGCATGAATTTCCTCCAATAGCCTGGATGCTTCCTTTGCATCGACACACCTCAATAATCCCAAATCAGGAGTCCTCCTATACAGGATTCCTCCGCTATGAAAGAAGTTGTTAGATAATCTCCGAAGTGTGCGCTTCTGAGTAGGATTTGTGAGTTCTGGATATTCTCCTTTCGTCAAATATTCCTTGATATCATGAAACCAAGGTTTTATGTCCGCTTCTTCTTCTACATGAGTGTAGTAAGCTGGCTGATCATAGATCTTTACCATAATAGGATCAATGAAGTTCTTGCCGGGGTGTTGTATCATGGACGATAGGGTATCCAATACATCAGTAAACTCATTCTGAACTCTGGGAACATGTTGGAACTCTGTCTTTATGAACCTCTTCCTCAATTCCTGTACATGATGCAAATAAGGGAGTATCTTAGAGTTCTTGGTTGCCCATTCTTCACGAACCTGATGTATAAGCAGGTCTGAATATCCGATCACTAGCAATTCCTGAATATTCATGTCAATGGCCATCTTGAGCCCTAAGATACAGGCTTCGTACTCGGCCATGTTGTTGGTGCACGGGAACCTGAGCTTGGCAGACACCGAATAATACTGGCCGGTTTCTGATACTAGGACCACTCCTATGCCAATTCCTTTGAAGTTTGTTGCTCCGTCTAAAAATATTCTCCAACCATCATAGGGTTCTGCAATATCTTCCCCTATGAAAGATACCTCTTCATCAGGAAAATACGTCTTTAGAGGCCTGTATTCTCCATCCACGGGATTTTCAGCAAGATGATCTGCCAGTGCTTGTCCTTTGATTGCCTTCTGAGTCACGTAAACAATGTCGAATTCACTCAGCAGGATTTGCCACTTGGCTATCTTTCCAGTGGGCATGGTCTTCTGAAAGATGTACTTTAAAGGATCCATTCTTGATATGAGATAAGTATTATAGGCACAGAAATAGTGCCTCAACTTCTGAACTACCCAAGTCAGGGCACAACAGGTGCATTCCAATAGAGAATATCGAGCCTCATACAGGGTGAACTTCTTACTGAGGTAATAGATGGCCTGCTCCTTTCTTCTCGTTTCATCATGCTACCCTAGGACACAACCGAAAGCTCCATCCAATACTGCGAGGTAGAGTAATAGGGGTCTACCTGGCTCAGGCGGGACCAAAACTGGCGGCATTGACAGGTATTCCTTGATTCTGTTGAAGGCTTTCTGACAATCATCAGTCCATTTGGTAGCGGCGTCCTTCTTCAACATCTTAAATATTGGCTTACAAATGACAGTGTATTGAGCTATGAACCGGCTGATGTAGTTAAGCCTTCCCAAGAAACTCATAACCTCTTTATTGTTCTTCAGTGGTGGCAATTCTTGGATGGCTTTGACCTTTGATGGATCCAGTTCTATTCTTTGATGACTCACAATGAACCGAAGTAGTTTTCCAGCAGGAACCCCGAATGCACACTTGGCGGGATTCAGCTTCAAGTTGTACCTTCTTAGTCTGTTGAAGAACTTCCTCAGATCTTCCATGTGGTCATTGGATCTCTTAGATTTGATGATGACATCGTCTACATATACCTCGATCTCTTTGTGTATCATGTCATGGAAAATAGCAGTCATGGCCCTCATGTAGGTGGCCTCAGCGTTCTTTAACCCGATGGCATCATCTTGTAACAATACATCCCCCACGGCGTAAGGAAAGCCGTCTATTCCGCATCTTCCTCATCCATCTATATCTGATGATACCCAGCAAAACAATTAACGAGTGACTGCAGTTCATGCTTGGCGCAGTTGTCAATTAGAATGTGTATGTTCGGCAAGGGGAAGTCATCTTTCGGATTGTCCCGGTTGAGATTCCGGTAGTCGACATAGACACTAACTTTCCCGTCCTTCTTCGGCACTGGCACAATATTGGCTAACTATGTTGGATACTCTACTACCCTGAGAACCTTGGCTTTGACTTTCTTGGTGACTTCTTCCTTGATTTTCAAACTCATGTCAGGTTTGAACTTCCTGAGTTTCTATTTTACTGGTGGACATGTCGGATCGGTTGGCAGTTTGTGAGCTACAATAGATGTACTGAGACCAGACATGTCATCATAAGACCAGACGAATATGTCTTTATATTCCCTTAGAAATTTCGTGTACTCTTTCTTTTCTGATGGTGATAGATGAACGTTAATTCGTGTTTCTTTGACATTTTCTGCATCTCCTAGGTTGACAATCTCAGTTTCGTCCAGGTTAGACTTAGGTCTATTCTCAAAATCCTCAACCTCTTTAACAACCTCTTTTGGTATATCATCTTCTTCTGAATCCATATCCGTTTGTTGCATTGCCTCGTCGCACGTCACAATCGTCGGTTCATCAAGATAAGTAATAGTAATGCTGTGTAAATAAAGTAAACGATAAAAAGTAATAAGAGCAAGATTTATAAGAAACTAAAATGCTTTGATAAATTTTTATAATTGTTTTGAACATTGGAGCTCTTATTTCAATATTAAAAATGCAGAAAGAAAGTCAATTAGCGAAGAAATAAAGATAATGCATGGTGCTTTGTTCAGCCTTGCTACCCCGAAGCTTTCCGGGCCCTGGTGGTTCTAATGGACCAATTATTGAGGCGTGATACTCGGTTCACAGCTTGTATAGAAGGGCTTTCCTCCCTCTCCCCCTCTAAAATGACACAACAATCCATATTATCATCTTTCAAAAACAAATTCCTCATCGCCTCCAGTGCTTCCTCTTCTCCTGACCCATATATGACATTGGCGGGCTAGAAAGTCTGTTCCAAGCGAGGTATTGGATGCTCCAGTGGGTAGTAGGGACTGCGCCATGGTGGCGACCAGTGGTTGAATTCCTCCCAAGTGTATTCATATCCCAAACCGAAAGTGGTACCGTGTTTCTTCAACTTGATAGGCTTAGCGATTCCTTGGAGATTCTTGCCAAGTCCCTTGCCAGGTTCGTATCCACACCAATTCAGTATACTTTCAATTTTGCTATCCCACCATTTGTCCTTGTCCACGGTGTTGACTCGTTCAATGTGATGGTAGGTTTCTCCTCCTATCTTCCTTCTTCCTCTAATTGCTGGGATGGTCTAGCGACTGTATATGGGATTGCTATCGTCGTCGTGAATAATTACCTCTTGGTGATTCCACTCGAATTTCACTACTTGATGTAGGGTTGATGCTACAGCCCCAGTGGCATGGATCCAGGGTCATCCCAATAGCAAGTTGTAAGATGCTGGGACGTCTATCACTTGAAAATCAACGTCGAACCAAGTCGGTCCCATTTGCAGACACAAATTGATTTCCCCAATAGTGGACCTTTGGGATCCATCGAAAGCTTTAATATTGATGGCTCCATCCTTGATCTCATGTAGGCTCTTTCCCAATGCTCTTAGAGTCACCAATGGATAAATATTAAGGCTGGACCCTCCGTCAATCAGGACTCTGGTGATGAAATGACCTTCGCACTGCACGGTGATGTGCAAGGCCTTGTTGTGGCTTAACCCTTCAGGTGGTAGCTCGTCTTCGTGGAAAGTGATTTTGTGACTCTCCAATATTTGCCCCACCATGTTTGCCATTTTTCCTCCAGTTATGTTGCTGGGTACAACAGCCTCGCTCAGTACCTTCAATAAGGCATTCTTATGTGTGTCAGAGCTTTGTAGCAGAACCAAGATAGATATTTGGGCTGGCGTTTTGTTCAACTGATCAATGACCGAATACTCTTTGGCTTGTATCTTCCTCTAGAGATCATCAGGCCCAGTTTCAATGACGGTTGGTCATCCAGAGGCCTGCTTACTGGACTCGGTTAGGTGTTTTGGGGTATAAACCCTGCCGATTCTTGTCATACCATATGCTGCAATTGCTTCTCCAGATTTGGTTTTCCCTTTCCTTCTTGCCTCGGCGGTGTAATCCCATGGTATGGCCTTTGTATGGAACGATGTTACGGCTGTCATAGCCACCAAAATGGGTACCTTTGCCTTGGATGGTAACACAACCATTTTGAATGGTACAGGTGTCTTTGGAGACCCAAACTCGACCTCAATAGGTCCTGGCGTCTTTGCAGAAGAAGGTGCTTCAAACTCAAGTGGTATGGACATATCTACTTCAGCATTTTCAGAAGGCTGGATCTAGACCACAATCGGATTAAGTGTGATCGTTGGTTCCTTTGGCTCGTCACCTTCAGCGATCAATCTGATTGACCCTTTGGGGTCCCCAATTGTCCTCTATCTCAATCATGTGAACACCCCCACCCTTGTGGTCAGGCAGAGGGTTGTTGCGAACATTCGGAGCTGGCTCCTTTGCTATGATGACCTTGTTGTCAATCAAAGCTTAGATCTTATCCTTTAGAGAGCGGCACTCATCAATGGTATGCCCCTTCATGTCAGAATGGTATGTACAAGTTTTGTTTTGGTTGACCCATTGGGAGGGGTTTACGGCAGGGATGGGGGGTGATGTAACCAGCAGCTTTGAGCCTTTCATACAGTTGGTCGATAGGTTTGGCAATGGCAGTATACTGTTTGAGGGGTCTGTGGTCGAATTTTGGTCGGGGTCTAGGAAAGTTTTGGCGGGTGGGAGGTGGTTGATAGTGAGAGGGTTGAGTATTGTAGGCTTGATAGACATGTGAGGGTTGTGAATATCTGGGCGAAGTGTGCTGATATGTGGGAAGTGGAGGTGATTGGTAAGTAGGTGGTGGAGTTTGGTAAGAGGGCGAGGGTGCTTGAAATTTGGGGTAGGTTGATATGTGAGTGGAGGTATTGGGTAGGCTTGGTATTCAACTGGGGATTTTGTTCTTTGTGCAACCATCACGGCACTCACGTCCCTTTTCTTGGACGTGCCATCAGACTGTAGAGCCTTGTTGGTGGCCTGCAAAGTTTCAAAGTTAGTGACCATACCACTTTTGATACCTTCCTCGATCCTTTCCCCTAGCTTGATGATGTCGGAAAATTTCTGGCTTTCAATCAGCATTAACCTTTCATAGTACTGTGGGTCTTGAGCTCGGACGAAAAACCTGTTCATTTGTTCTTCTTCTAAAGCCGGTCGAACCTTAGCAGCTTCTGATCTCCAACGAGTAGCATACTCACGGAACGTCTCAGTGGGTTTCTTCTTTAAGTTCTGGATGTAGAACACGTCTGGTGCATTTTCCGCATTGAACCTGAACCTGTCCATGAAATTGGATGCCATACTTACCCAATTTGACCACTTCTTAGGGTCTTGGTTGATCTACCAAGACAAAGCATCTCCTTTCAGACTTCTCATAAAGAGTTTCATGAGAATCTTTTCATCCCTTCCTACTCAGACCAGCTTGTCGCAATATGTCCTCAAATGGACTTTGGGATCCCTTGTGCCATCAAACATCTCGAACTTGGGAGGTGTGTACCCCTCAGGAAGTTCGATATCTGGCTGAATGCAAAGATCCTCGTAATTCAGTCCCTCAATCCCCTTGCTTCCTTCGACACCCTAAACTCGGCTAGTCAGCTTCTTGAGTTCCGCGGCCAGATTTCTGATAAGAGAGTCAGACTCTGGCATGCTTGAAATAGGTTGAGTATAGTGTGGTGTGGTTTCCACATAGATGGAGGTGTTGTGGGGATGATCATTTGGGTAGTTTAGTGGTTCAGGAATGAGCAGTGGGGTGTTGTCTGAAGTGTGGCATGTGTTGCAGTGGTGATAGGGAGCGGGTTGGTTTTGTGGTTTCGGGATGCTTTGTGGAGGTGTGGGGTTTTGAGTGTTGGCAAAGTTGACATTTGGGGTAGTGAGGGAAAATGACAAATTCGCCGAGTTCCGAACTTGGTCCAGTTCTTCCTGAAACCTCAACAACTTCTGTTCGAGCTGGGAGGCACTTTCCTTGGAAACCTGAATACCCTGAGGAACCTCTACCCTTTCAACTGAGTTCTCTTTTCTGATGTTGCTCAAATCTTCCATCTTTCCCTTGTTCTTGTTTCTGATAGGACTCGGAAGAGGAGGAGGTGGAGGGCCCTTAGATCTTGTGGAGTATGATGACGATGCCAGAGTTCACGAACTAACCTTTGGGGAGGGGAATAAACAAAAGGTAAAAACAAAAAAAAGGTAGCAAGTTAGTGCGGATTATGAGAAGAAAACGCTGCAATATTTAAACACATAGTGCAAGAATATGAATCGTATCCTAATTTGGGAGCCTCGTTGTGCCCGATATAGGCATAGCGACAAGTTGATTTGGAGAACTTATAATGCTAAATGCCTAATTTTATTGATAAAAAATAAGGCGAATCCCAAAATGACACTAAAATAGCAGAAAAATAAAATGTTACTAATGGTCGTTGGTCTTATTACATTTTTAAAACAAAAGAAAAGACTCCTAACTACTTGGTCCCAGAAGGACCTTCCCCAGACTTGGCATCTTTAGCTCCATCGAACAGCTTCACCAGCTCACATAGTCCCAGCAGCAAATAGGCTCTAGCCAAGTCTACTCTTCGTTTCCCTCAGCGTTCTGGTAGTTTTCAATCCTCTGGATGAACTTCCTTTCCAATTCCACTAAACCCCGCTCCAAATACCCTAGTCACTTGTTGGTGCTGACAACCATATCCTTCCATTCTTTGATCAACTTTTGATAGGCTTCTTGAATCTCCTGGTGCTCACTTTTGCATTTCTGTATCCTCTTGCACAATTGGTTGTACTTGACCTGTGCTTTAGCCTTTTCATCGATGATCCTATGACCTCGAACAAACCCAGGTTGGCCCAGACCATTGTGATTATCCTCCAGCCATCCCGAATAGTATGGGGTGCAGCCAGCATGGTATCTATCTGGCTCGATAGTATCTCTTCCTATGATGATCTTCCAATGCCACATATGTTGAGCCTGGCACTTATAAGGACTGTCATCAGCTTGGAAATCAGCCCGGAAGTGACTCATCTTGTCGACTCTTGGTATAACCTGCTTCCTACCAGCTTGTCTCATGACCTGGGGGGGGACATAAGGGTAAGTTCCTCTTAAACCGACCAGTATCAGAAATGGTGCGTCCCTGGATTGGGCGATGAACTTGTTAGTAGGGAACCATTCGAACATCCATTGTATTTTATCCTCAGTCAGATTTTCAAACAGATTCACCCATCTTTTGGCATCTTCTGGCTGAGCGAACATGTCGGGCATATAGTTTATTCGCCTTGGTTGATGGAAGGCTATATGATCGTCCCAGTCTCTCCGTTGAATCTCTTGTCGATATTCACCCCTTTGGAGATGCTCCATGAGCCAGATCTGGAGTAGCAAGTTGCAGCCTTCGAAGTATGGGGCTCCTTGTTGACACTGCAAGGCTCGGTACATTTCTGCAACGATCATGGGCACTATGCTAAAGGGTTGCCCACCAATTCCCTCCATTAAGGTTTTAGTGACCATAGCTAGCCTGGTGTGAATCCTTGCTTTCTTCATAGGAAACACTATCATCCCCAAGAAGCAGAACGTAAAGACAAAGACCTTTCTGTGGATATGCCCCAATGAGGTGAGGGCGAATTCATCTGGGTAAGTGCAGTAGGACTTACTATGGTCGTACCTTTCGTACAGATAGTCGAAAGGAATGTAGGAATCCTTCAAACAAGTCAAGTCTGTGTTTTTCTTTAGCCCCATCATTTTGAGAAAACCCCTACCCTTGCGATTTTCCGGCATAAGCAAACTCAGAGTCTCCCACGGAATACCAGCTAATCCTCCTATTTCCTCGAGTAGAGGTGTCATCTCAATCTCCCCGAAGCGAAACATAGACCTATCACAGTCCCAGAACAGAGTAGCAGCTTCTATGATTTTGTTGTTGGGTTGGACCTCCAGGAGAGAAGGCAAATTTCCTAGGTATTTCCGGACAAGAGCCTGATCACTGGAGTGAAGATCCTCCCACCAGCTTAGCAACCTTGGGTGGATGTTGGTGACCATGCCAAATCTGGGGACTTCATGCCTCATTTCTGCAAAACAAAGTGTTAGACCCTTACCCCGCCGGACTCGACTATTTAAACCAATAATTAGCATAAGCAGCATTTAGTTCTCCAAATAAATGCATAGAATATGGTAATGTCCGTTTGGGTTCCCAGGGAACCCAATGGACTTTGGACAAGGCTATCTTAAAGAGTTATTATGTGGACAACATAACTGACTCGGCTAGGTTTTGACAGTGATGCATGCACAATTAAACAGAGTAGGGTTTCTATAAGGTATTAGACTGGTACCTTTGAGCGGACAACTCAAGAGGGAAAGGCACGGAACCGTCGACTACAACGTTGATCGACTGATTTTACCGCAAATACGCCTTTGACAAATTTAGGGGGTAATGATATCGGAAGGGCGCAACCACTCATTATAAATGTTGATATGGTATTTTGTTTGGCACGAGTGGAATATGATGATTGAATATGCAGTTACAAGAATAAAACAAGTTGTCATGTATTTGCACGTTCATAAAGTAATGATTACAATAATTGCTCATAATTACAACAGTATTAAAGGAAAGCATTAAAGAAAAGAAACAATGAGCCAAGTCAGTTTCGTAATAGAAGAGAAATAAAGACATTAAATAAAGTCAAAAAAGAAGCAGTAAAGTCACAAATAACATGAGATGGTAAAAGCCTAAAAGAAGTATCCCCAACAGAGTCGCCACACTGTCGCACCCCCTTTTTCTCGCAAAATCAGGCTTGTGACATTTGGGAGGACAACTTGTTCCCTTTTGGGAATTGGGTTTTGGAACTTGAAGAGTTGCCACCTAATGATTAAGTGCATTAGAACACTAAGAAGGGTTTGAGTTTGAAGATCCAGAGTTTGGGTAAGGGCTAGAAATTATCTCGAGGAGAAGGTGTTAGGCACCTCTCAAGATTTACTAGTATGGTTCCCGGCCAAGTTACAATTGTGACTTCACAGGATCAAATAAGCAATTAAGGGCCTCAAATAGAAGAGGATTTTCACATATTATTGCAAGCAAACTGAAAGTTTGAAGAGAATAAAGAAAGCAAAAATTTTAAGGAAAATAGTTCAGACAATAAAACAAGTTAAAAAGAAAGGGGGTCCTAGGTTTACAAACAATATGGATCACATCAATGCAATACTCGGCAATCGCTCCTCAGAAGAGGGGTTGCATGTGGTATTAGCACACTGGTCATCATATCCATATCTACCCTTCCCACCCCGTTAAGGTAGTCAAGCGCAGAATGGTGTCGTTACTTATTGCATGCTAGTACTCGCCCCAATCCTATTAGTCCTGGAGGCATTTGGGACTACTAGTTCTAAAGAGAAGGGAAATTTGGTTTTCAGAGTTTTAAAAGGATAAAATTCTAGGGCGACAATCAAAACATATAAAGTAGGTATGGGAGAACACATAACATTTAAAGGGCTTAAACAGGCCTCCTCATTTAAAGAAACAAATTGGCTAGCATGACTTACAAGTACTGGTTATGGTCTGAATTAAATTAAAGAGTAGGATAGGCTGATTCATCACATATTTCTCAGATGAAGAGTCCGAATTAGCCTTCTCTGGTTGTAATTTATCAAAGACTGATGCAGTTGATTAATTACCTAATGGTTTGCCTAAGTGAGACCTATAGGCATGATATCTAACATTGTTTACTCTGATTTTAAAGAATGCTTACTGATTGTAGAAAACACATAAGTTCTGCGGATGTTAAACGACATTACTACTGATTTTAGACTTATAGATAAAATAAATGAATCAGATTCAACTGGTTACTCCTATAGGCATGATTTCTAGGCATTGTTGGTTTTAAGACGATTATAAAAGTGCAGGAGTCCTATAGACATGGTATCTAGAATGAAACTTATTATTACTTAACCTACAACTATTTTCATGATGATAGATGTAAAATGCAGAAGGGCAGAAACTAGAGGCAGGATTTCTACATGACGTGCATGAATGCATAAAACTATAGGCAAGATTTCTATATGACGTGCATGAATGCAGAAAACTTATAGGCAGGATTTTTATATGGCGTGCATGAATACAGAAAACTTATAGGCAGGGTTTCTAATGCGAAAGTGCAGAAACTATAGGCAGGGTTTCTAATGAAATGTGGAAGTGCAGAAATTGTAAATAGTAACACCTATGAGCATGTTGTCTACCCTTTGCATACATAAGTGACCCTCCCTTTTCACTAGAACCCCATAAGTTATTACAACATATTACAGACCAGAATGAATTAAGAAAAGTAAAATTACATCAGAAATTAAGCTACAACCAAGGAGCCTAATTCAGACTCAAGGTCTAACAATATAAGGTGAACTATCTTCCAGGATCAGGTTTCCAAAGCCTTCTCTTATTTGGGATGTGTCAAAGTTCCTCAAGAGCCTTAAATGGACTCCGGGCAGTGCTTACAACCCAAATATATTGAAGAATTAAGATCATGGTGCAGTGTGGAAATGCCAGCTCTCAGATGTCCCAATTCAGAGGGAACACAAGGTCCCAAAGCAAGGCTCATAAGAGGGGGCAGAACTTAGAATCTAAGAGTAACTGTAAGTGCATAGAGGGGGAATTAGGGAGAGCCATGGCAGGCTGGTGGTCATGCCCATCAATCAGGAGTGCTGGCACACCCCTAACTAGCCTATTAGCCACATTTTGAGAGTTGGGATCCATTGAGGATCAGGTTCAGACCTAAGCAGCAATTTGGATGTTGTCAGGCCATAAACCTTAACTCAAACACATAGAAGGGAGTGGGGGTATAGGGAGTTCATAACAAACAGCAGATGCAAAGAGAGAGTAGCATATTCAATACAGAACATGAACAGCAAAGTAGACAGGAGTGTAGCAACTGTAAAATAAACACATATGGATGGTGCTGAAATCAAAATTAAGACATACCAGTTTCAAGGAAACAAATAAGTGAAAGCTGAAGTCTTGTAAACCAAATTACAAGCAAACAGTACAAAAGATCTCAAAAGAGAGTTGAGTATTGAAATTAAGTATTGAAATCGAGAGGTGTGTGTGTAAAGTATTGAATTCGAAGTGTTGAACTGAAGGTTCAAGGTGTCTAAGTGCAGAAGGGTCGTGCCCCTTTTATAGTACAGAAAACAAGTAAGAAAAGGTAAGGGAATAGTTTGCAATCAATCGCACAGAATCTCCCTTCAGTTAAGGGATTCTGATTTCAAACAGGTAAAAGACAATTAAGGAAAGAATTGGATTAAAATCTTTTCCAAAGTAGTACAAGAAGGGCAAATACATAGAAACTATTTAAGGAAAAAGTTTGATAGCAACACGGTTTGTGCAAATAAGGAAAGGCAATCAATCATCCGCCAGTAAAAATCAGAAATTGAGTTTTGGTATGAATGAATCCAACCAGAAAAGGTGAAGAAAGGTTTAATTAAAGAAAATCAGTAACAATCAATCAAACCTTATTAAAAGGAATTCTGAATCAATCACAAATTGGCAAAATCTCTTTTGAAGGAAGAATTCCTCATATATAAAGCATACAGACATGTCAAACAAGAAAGAACTGTCATGCTAATTAGAAAGAATCTACCATAGAAAAGTTCATACTCACAAGCAAAGAGGCTTAAATTCAGTACATAGACTCAGACTTAGTTCGAGAGAATCCAGGGTTCCATAATAGAACCCTAGTCCAAACATAAGATCAAACTCGCCAAAATCCCCAAATCCTAGGGTTTTCAACTCGAGTCAGATGCAGAGACGAGAAGACAAATAACTGAAACAGGCTCAGAGGTCTCTTTCAGAGGCTCATGAGAAAACAAATAGGTAAAATAGCAGGTTCAAAACAAGCGTAGTAAAAAAGCTGATTTGAGGCATAAAGAACATGTTTTAAGAAAAGCTTGGAACTTAAACAAGTTCAGAAGACAAGGAGGTAGCATAAACTTAAGGAAATAGTAGATGAAACATGTTTAGAAAGAACTCAAACAAAGTCTAGAAGAAGGCAAATAAGAACTAGAGCTTAGTAGAAATTACAGTAAAGGAACATAGGGTTAAACGAACACATAAGATAAACGTGTGAAAGCATGATATAGAAACCAGTAGAGGAAAGAACGGAGCACAGTAGAAGAATATACATAATAAGGCAAACCTATGAACACAGGAGAAGGACATGCGAGGTAGAAAAGAGAACATAAAAACATAGTGTAGACAGATTCACACAAAGAAAAGAAGAGGAGGAGTCAGAAAACATTTTAAAACTTTTTTCAGAAACCCTAAATCGAAGAGAAACAAATTTTAAAAGAGAAGATTGGGGAAAACGTTTTAAAAATTACAGTAGAACACAGATATAGCATAGATCTAAGAAAATAATCAGAGAAAACCTTGAATAGCTTAGGGTTTCAGAGAAACCCTAGAAATGAGAAAGGCTTGGAAGAAAATCTGATCCTGAGTCGAAAAGACTCATACTGCTTGAACACGCCGGAGTGATGGCTGGAGAAGACATAGATCTACAGATCTGAGAAGGATCTAAAGAGAGCCATCGGAGTCGGGCTTCGAAACTTCGAAAAACCATGGTTTGATGGTGGAGGGGGTGAGTACCAACCATCCATGGCCTGAAAAGCCATGGATTCAGGTGGAAACATGGTAGAATAAGGTGGGAGTGGTTAGGGTTTTAGAGAGCTTGAGAGTGTTTTGAGAGACGAAGGATTTCAAGGCGGCGGGTCAGGTGAGAATGAGGGAGATTAGGGTAGTTATTTTAGGTTTAATTATGGAAGGGTGAGTCTTGGCCATTGATCTTGAGTGATCAACGGTCCAGATTTAAGTGGTAAGTGGGGAACGGGTTGGGTCGTTCGTAATTGGGTCATGGGTTGGGTCCAGATTGAAATTGGGTTGGTTTTAATTTGGGCGGAATTGGGGTCAAATTGAGGTTAAAATTGAAAGGAAATGAGGTTGCATTGAAATAGAAATAGGTTAAATGTTAAATAGCCAATTTTTCTCTTTTATTTTATAAAAATAGTAAAAAAGACTTTAAAACAAATTAAAACTACTTACCCAACTAATAACACATAAATATTGATTTAAAAATATTGAAACCAATTTTACAATTATAGAAATGCTATTAATCTTAAAATAGGCTATAATTGCAATTATATGCAATTTAGTCTTTTAAATACCAAATAAATTTGTAAAAATGTACAAAATTTTATCTTAATTATATTTTGGTATACATATGGGAATAAAATAAATTATTCATCAAAATTGATGATTTCGGGAATAATTATGGATTTTGTACTGCTAAAATGGATAGTAAATTGATTTTAAAAACTCTTCAAAATATTGGAAAAATACTAAAACACTTGGGTATGCTTATGTATGCATATACACTATTTTGAAAGTATTTTGTATATAAAAATTCATAGAAAAAAATTGGGTATCAACAACAGTTCATTTTTATTCTATGTATTTAAATTCACCAATAAGGTTCAGTTTACTGTTAGATGCGCCTTCAAATCTATTACAGATTTCTATGGTAAAATCTACCCATCTAACTATACCCTTGCTAACATGACAGGAAAAGAACCAGGATTCTGCCTTACCATTAAGGTAAAGAACAGCTTCCTCCAGTTTCTGTTGTGGATCAGTTATGTAATTACACTGAAAGTACCTCTCGAATTTACGCAACCAAGAACAAGGGTCTACTCCCTCAAAATATGGGATTTCCCACTTGGAATGAGAGAAGTTCCCTTGAGATCGACCAAATAAAGGTTCACCATTTTCTCCAGCTCGAGCATGACTACCCGACCCCATAATCTGCATTCCTTCAGTTGGTGCACTCCCCAGGATTCCTCCTTGTGGAACGATCATCTTCTCCAACAACTTATCGATTTTGTTACCTAATTCATCAATTCTCGAATCATTAGATATCATGTACCTTTGTAATTAAGCTTCCAACTTTTTAACTGATTCATCTGTAGATTTAGACCTTGTTTCTTCTTCTGTCATCATGATTTGGCTAGGAAAGTGCTCTGATACCAATTGTGATGGACTTACTATTTAGAATTGTAATTATATGAATGATTGAGAAATAATAGAAGAAACATTATTAGAATTCAGTATCTAATCGAATGATTATTACAAGTATGTTGAAATTACAATGAAATTATAAATCTAGAGAATTAATCTGCAACTCCATTGATGAATTCAACCTAAAAAGAGAAGAACGAATTAGAAGAATAATAATAATAATAAGAAGAAGAAGAAGAAGAAGAAGAAGAAGAAGAAGAAGAAGAGAGAGAATTGAGAGAAGAAACGAGAGAGAGAGTGAGGGAAATGAATACCAATCCAAAACTGAATTAGTTGGGCCAGCCCAATTCTGTTATAACAGCCCAAGTCTTCTAACTGCTTCTAAATTCTGCACCGTTGGATAAAATTGTATTTTGATCTCAGCCGTTGGTTTATCTTCTTATCTAGGCCATTGATCTATTATTAACTATCTCCTCTACTTGCCACGTATCCTCTCTTATTACCCCTTATTTACCCTAAAGCTTTCTCATTTCATCTCCTTCAGACCGTTGTTTCCCAATCCTAATAGATTACCTGGAGTAGAAGTTTGTGAAGAGTCTGAATCTGCTTCTGTCACTGGCATACTGGAGATGGAGGAGTGTATTAGCCTGATTGTTTGGTTTACAGGAGGAGATGACGTTTGGGGTTGGGATTCTGCAACTGGAATTGGTGTTTTAATTGGTTGGGGCAAATCTAAAATATTAGAAATATTAGGGGTGGGATTGGGTGAATTAGTAATTGTACTAGTTGTCGATTCTATGTGACTTTTTTGAATTGCATTACTAGAGAACAAATTTTTGAATAAAAAACTATTTTCAACAAATTGTGTAGCTTGAGGTAAATAAATTTTTGATGAGATTGGATCACGGCACTGGTGGCAATAATGGGATAATGAAAACCGAGATAAACACATGGGGTGGATTTTGGTTCAAGTTTATTTTTGGAGTATGGTTTAAGCCATGGATAACATAAACACCCAAGAAATCTTAGGGAAGCATAGTCAAGTGTCCTACCAAGAATTATTATTTAAAAGTGTGGTAGGGAGTCAGTTAATGAGAATAACCACATGGTGACAGGCGAAGGACCAAAAAAATTATGGGAGAGACGCCTCATGTAAGAGTGTTCGTGCAACGCTCAGCAAGAGCAACTCTTTGAGGTGTATAGGGTGGGGTGGAAAGGTGTCTGATACTGTGAAGCAAGAGATAAGAGTCAAAACTATTATACTCTCCTCCACCATCAGTATAAAGCGATAGAATTTTGATATCGAAATATTTTTCTATCAAAGGATGGAAGTTTTGAAAAAATTCTCTAACTTCAGATTTATTTTTAAGTATGTAGAGATAAGTGTATCTTGTGTATTGATCAACAAAAATACAACAATTTTTTATCAAGAGATAACATAGAAGAGGGTCCCCATAAATCACTAAAAATAATTTGAAGAGGTTTAGAGTTTTCTAGAATTAATGTGAAACGGATGTCGATAGGCTTTATTAGACAAACAAGAATTACAATAAAGAAACTTGGCTCGCTCAACAATTGGAAGTGAGAATTTATTTAAGACGTATGTAAGAACTCTAGAGTGTGGATGACCAGTCTTTGGTACCAAGTGGTCAGCAAAGTTGAAGTGGTAGATATGTGATCTTGTAGATGTGAAGTGGACTAATCATATAGTTTATTTTTTGGTCCGGCCGCATTCCAACAGTGTCTGCATTTTCAAATCCTTCACAAGAAAAGAAAAAGGAAAGAATTCAATAGATGTTAAATTGTCCGATTAAATTTGGAAAAAGAAATAAGATTATGTTTGATAATTGGAGCACATAGAGTATGAGTTAACTTAAAAATATTATTTGATGCATTTAAATGAGTAGAACCGATATGTGAGATGGTAATTTATTACCATCACCCATAGAGACATCCTCGTTATCGTGGTATGGTTGTAGGTTATGTGGTTCAATTGTGATATGGTGTGTGGCACCAGAATCCAATACCCATGGGTTATTGGTAGTGTTAAAGCCTGTGATATAATTGGCTTTGGACTCAAAATGATTATGTGACTTGGATCAACATATATTTGCAGTATGGCCAATCTTGTTGCATAATTGACAACGAATAACACCCATTGGGTTATTGTTTGGGGTTGCCACTGGATAGATGTATTGGAGCGAGTATTTTGTCGCCATGGTTGGGAGTTGTTGTCATAAGATTGGCGGCGATTGTTGCGATTGTTGACATTGTTGTTCGGTTTGTTGTGAGTAGCAACCACTGTTGTGATAGGACTATGAGTTTTCTTAGCTTCCTCATGTCGGATAAAGAGCTCGTAGTCAAGAAATTTTTCATATAGTTCCTCATAGATGATTGTGGTGTCACGTGCTCGTATGGCACCAATATCTCACGAAACTGAGGGCCAATTCCACTAAGAATCTTAATAATAAGTTCGGAGTTAGTGACCAGGGCACCTGCAGTGGCAAGTTTATAGGAGAAGGACCGAATACGATGAAGGTACTCAGTAATAGGAATGGTGTCTTTTGTGATTCCTGCAAGTTGATCATGAAGACTGAAGATCCGAGTCTAGGACTTGTTTTCACAAGCAGTGTGCAAGGAGTCCCAAGCCTGTTTGGATGTGTTAGCAGCTGTCATGACCCAAATTCACATGACTGGCACCCGGCACACTATACGATCCGAGCAAATCAACCCATATGATGCACCCAAACTAATATGCATGAAAACTAATTAACTGCGAAAGCTCTTTGAAAAACATATATATTTTCAAGTTAAACGATGGAAAGTTTTCCAATTCAGAATCATACATGAAGTCTTTCATAATAATAATAATGAGACTAAGTAAAATAAATATATTTTCATGTACGTCATGTACAACCCCATTACTACAACTTTTCACGACTATCTATGGAGCCTCTATACCAAACGTATAACTAAATACTTGGGATAATGCTCGACTAACTTAAATTAATAAAATAACATGATAGCTGCCACGAAATAGGTATAGTGCCTCACCATATACCTAAGGAAGAGAGTCATCCTAGTCATGTCTGCATACCACGTACCATACCTCATCCTGAAATATGTAATGGAAATGGGGCCCTAGAGGGGGCCCCCTAAGGGCTAAGTACACAACAACGGTACTCAATAAGTGTCCTAGACTCTCTCTAACTCAAGTTCATGGGACAAGATTTTAAAAAAACTATGCAACCATTATTTGATATAAAGTGATATACAATTATATAAATCATGTTCTTTATCATTTCAAAAGAAAATACAAGTAAAGTATAAACCATGATATGGATTCTTAAAACATTTATATCAATCCAAGATTTTGAATAAAAATCATACAAAACCTTTTCAATTTCATTAAGTCATTGAAATCACTTTCGGTTCCTTAGGCCTAAACATAAGAAAGTCTTCTTTATCTTTCACCGGGAGTACTATACCGACACCGACATAATAAACAATCACTAGGTGATCATTCTAGCAACAAGTATTTGACCGTACTTGTCTAGGCGACTTTTCGTAGTGCCGTACGAGTCGACTTAACCTCATTACTTTAAGAAATGATCATTTTTCCTCTCAATGTGGGACTTCATCCTACAAACCTCGGCTAAATCTTGGAATGCGTCCCTACACCGGCATGTGTAGTTTTGTGGTAACGAACTTAATATTCGAATCAATCTCGGTCATCTCCACTAGTAACTCCCAAAACATTTGAATATCAAAAGTAGATTCATAGTATAATTGCATCAAAGGATATATTTTTATCAAATCATGATTTTCATAGCCAATCCAAATGATTTGAGAAAAATCAAATGAATAACCTTTTTCCTGTTAAAGCCTTTAGCAATTAATACCAATCTAAAAATACAACAAGTGCTTCCTTTGTTGAAATTTCAAAAGACAAACATTTTTCATGAAAACATATCTTTAGCCCTCAAGCATTTTATACTCTCATCAACAAATAAGTTTTAATAAAACTTATAAAGTTTTCCTTAAGTGTCATCTTGCAAATAAATTTTTTAAAAATAAGATTTTTATCATCACATGACACTTCAAAATCAACAAACTTAGAAACACATGGTGACATCCTTCCCGCTTGTCCCCACAAGTACGGATGCACATTTATAAGTAATATCATGAATTAACAAATCACCCCTTTCGAGAGAATTCCTCAAGAAGAGTAAGTCATAATCAACTTACCTCAACCTTCAAGCTCCAAAAATACTACAACGCTCCAATTGATTAAAATTCCCATCAATTACCCAATATCATCAAGTCACTATTCATTGTCTTCTCCAATATAACCCTAGGTTCATTAACACCCATTTCAAGAACTAGTGTTGTATCTTATCCAAATGGTGATTCTCGATTCAACTCTTTCATCAATGAAGTTATCAAGTCCATAAGAAACATTAAAAACTCAAGATATATCCATTTATATCAATTCATCACTATTCATCTTCTTTTTTGCCCAAATATCATTTTCAAGACCCACCATTAGGGTTCATACAATATTCCGTTACAAGTTCAAATAAAACTTATAAACATGCTACCCATACTTCAATATATCATTGATGGTAGGCTAGAAACTCGTGTTTAAATCGTAGTATTGCACTATAATTACCGCATTTACATGCGTTAGAGTTTAAATGATAGTGAATTATACTTATTACGTGTTTTATGTCTTTCAGGAAATGATTTCGAGCTATTAAGGTAATTTGGAGATAAATCGAACAAGTTGTGGCTTTGAATTTGGAGATAAATCGAACAAGTTGGAGCTTTGAAGTCCGAGTAGAAGCCCAAGAAATTAAGTCGGGATCACGTTTGGGGGTCGAAGACCAAGTCCAGGTGTCAAAAAGTGGACGAAACCATTTACTCTGAGAAAATATCATTGTCGTGTCGCATGGTACAACACGACTGTATAAAAGGACTACCTGTCAAAAAAGTCTGCTCTCTAAATATCCTTACAAGTGCATCGCATGGCACGGCGCGGGTGTACAATTTTGTTAGAGTTATTTCTTCTTTTGGCTAGGAAAGGGTAGTTTCATCCGGGCTCATTCCTACGGGGTATAAATACACAAAAAATACATCTTTGAAGAGACTTTTGACCTACGAAAGGATTGAGAAGCAACTAAGGCAATAAATTCATCAGGACTTCAACCAACAATCGGTGCAATATGGGAGTTTGTATTGAATCATTATCATTGATGTCTTCTATGTTTTTATACCTCATTGAGATGACGTTTTCCATTGCAATGGAGTAAATTCCATTAGGGTGTTGACAGATATGGTATTTTGATAACTTGATCAGGGATTTGATTCTTGATAATTGTTGGAATTAATTGATGGAGTTTTAATTCGTATTGTAGAGTTATTTCTTATTTTGCTTAATCGAAAGAGGAGCTTGATATTGAATTTCTTTACATCTTATGCTCTAGTTTATTATAACGATTCAAATAGGTAATCGAAAGAGCCTATTGAATTGTTAGTCGAACTAGAAAATAGGGGAATATTAGTGAGAACTTACCCTTTAGACTATAACCATAAGTTTATTCATTGCAATTGTTTACCGCGCTTCAATTGAATTAATTACTGAAATTAACGTTTAATAAAAAAAGGAGCATAAACTTCAAGTGTAATCTAATTATCTGTTAAATTCGTGAGAATCAACAGTATTATAGAGTGAACTAACTCAAGAATTGGATCCCGAGTCAATTATCTTGCACTTATCTAGTTAATTACCCTTATTTCTCTCATAGATATTTCGTCATTGCTCATCTACTGTCTTTTGTTATCAATTGTTAATTGCTTAATTTTTAGTAGTTAATCATAGTAATATTCATCAATTCAAGTGTTAATTTTCCTGGATAGTAATCAACTAAAGATTATTCCAACACTGTTTAAATCCAATCCTTGTGGAGACGATAATTAAACTATACTATCTTTGACTAGCGAGCAATAATTTTGTGTTGTATTTTGCGCTCGTCAAATTTTGGCGCCCTTGCCGGGATTGGCAATTAATAGTTTTTAGTACTAATTCAGGAACCAATTTTTACTTTAATGTATTCACGGTTTCTTGCTTGTGTGCAGGATACAGGTTTGATTTCTCTGGTGTATGACTCGATCTTCTTCAAAGGAAGTGATACCCTACAAACTAGAGTTGGAGAAACACTTGCGACAACTAAGAAAAGAAAGAAAATTAACAGAAAATTTCTTGGTTCATACTTCGGCTCAAGACAACATGGAAAACATGGAGATTGATGGATTATACTTAGCTGCAAGAGAGGCAGCACAACAAGAAGCTGCACGGATAGCAACTGAGGCAGCCCTCGTAGCTACTGATGACACTATCAAAGATGGTGGGGGTCAAAGATTTTCTGAACCAACCCTTGGTTGAAGATAAGTTCGAGAATGCATCACCTAGGCCTGGAAGATCATTGGGTGACTATGCCACACTAGTCTAGATCAAGGACTGTCAAGTGTCAAACCTCCACCCATAGCATCAAACAACTTTGAGTTGAAGCAAGGCTTGCTTCAAACCATCCAAAACAAATGTATCTTCAGAGGGAAGGTGAATGAAGATCCTAACACTCACTTGATGGACTTTGAAGAAATCATGAACACATTATAGTAGATTGGAGTATTAAAATATGTGATCTACTTAAGGGCATTCCCCTTTTCATTGAAGGATAACGCGAAGCATTGACTTCTTAGCTTACCCACAGGGTCGATTAGGACATGGGAATATATGACAATAAATTTTCTTGACACGTACTTCTCAGCTACAAAAACAGGAAAATTCATAAGGGAAATCCACCATTTCAGCTAGAAGGGGACAGAAACGATTTTCGAAGCTTGGGAAAGATTCAAGGAGATAGTCAAAAAGTGTCAGCACAATGTAATTGATTTGTGGATGCAACTCCATGATTTTTGGGATGGACTGACACCTTCCTCGCGACGAACTTTGAATACTGTATGTGGAGGTCCAATAATAAAGAAAACTCAGTAGGAGGTTGTTTTAATTCTTGATGAATTATCTGAGGATGATAACAAGTGGCCTACTGAGAGTAATGACAGAAGAAAATAAGTTGGGGTTCACCAGTTGGACTCTAACACATCCATGCAAATCTAGCTAGACACCATGGCCAAGGAGATAAGAAAGCTGACATTGGCCAAGGTACAGAGTGAGCCGCAAGCAACAAGTGACTTTTGTAGAATGGGACACCCTACACATGAGTGTCAAGCTTCAGCTGAGGAAGTAAATATTGTGGGGAACTATAATAGAGAAAACTACCAAGGTGGGAGCAACTATAATGCTATGGGGAAAAGACATCCAGGTTTTTCATGGAGTTCATCTAGTGGGAGTTTGAACTCATGGCAGCAAAATAATCCTAGACTCCAGGGTCAAAGACCACCAAGTTTTTAGAACCAGTAGAGATGGCAGTACCATCCACAATAGTCAAATCAGTCTAGTATGAAATATCTCATGAAGGCATTTATCGAAAAATCAGATGAAAATTTTGAGAATCAAGGCAGAGCCATCCGAGAATAGGGCACGATCATCCGGAATTTAGAAATACAAATGGGATAGATTGCAAATTTATTATCTAAGATGGCTCTCGGTACTCTACCCTCTGATACTGAAAAGCACCCAAAGGAGACAATGAAAGTTGTAGCTCTGAGAAGTGGCAAAACATTGGCTGACCAGTGGTGAAAACTAGGCCCGAGGTAGTGAACAAGCAGACCAAGACATTAGAAGAGAAAAAGAGTTAAGAGCAGAAAGGCCAGAGTAGTGGGGTACAAAATGAGATTGAAAAAAGTAGACATATGCCAGCTCTACCATTCCCTCAAAAGATGATGCGGGAAAAACTTGACAAGTGTTTCGGGAGGTTCTTGGAGATTCTCAAGCAACTTTATGTGAACATTCCATTCACAGAGGTACTCACTCATATGCCTGCTTATGTTAAGTTCTTGAAGGAAATCTTGTCCAGCAAGAGGAAATTAGAGGAGACAACGGTGGTCAAGATGAATGCCCACTGTAGTGCCATATTGCAAAATAAAATTCCTCAAAAGTGTGGGGCTCCAAGAAGCTTTGCCATACCATGCTCGTTGAGGAGTCAGAAATTTGACAAGGCCCTCTATGATTCTGGTGCTTATATAAATCTAATACATTTGTCTGTGTTCAGGAAATTGGAAGGTGAGCTTAGAATGATCAAATCAATACCAGTGTCCATATAACTAGCTGACCAGACCACCATTTTGTCTGAAGGAATCATTGTGGAGATTCTAGTACGGGTGGACAAGTTTGTGTTCCCCGTAGACTTTATTGTTTAACCTAAAAATGGTTTTCAATGTCAAAATAATAATTTTATATGACGGGCCACAAGCAACCGATTCAATCCGAAAGATATAAAATTTCGTTAATATAACGTGATAGAGAAGTGGGAAATAAATTCAATGACAGATAATATAATAAAAATAAAGTAGAGAAGAAAGAATTCTTATTGAATGATCCTTGATAGGATAATGAGCCGAACAGAGCTTGAAGGGCCGAATTATGGCTAACTTGAGAGCAATATACTATAAATTACAATGTATAGAATTATAGAGAAGAAAATTAGATTCTCCTGATGGTGGTAAAAGTATGTCTATTTATAGGGCTAAATCTAAGTAACTAGTTTCCTTGAATTATGGGTCCATTATGAGCATTTACTCAATCCATCCATTACTTTGGAAGACTTGTAATAGCTGTGTAAATGCTGGAATTCCGTAACTGATGAGTTAATTCTATAACTGATGAGTTAATTCCATAACTGATGAGTTAATTTCGTAATTAATGAGTCAATCTCGTGCATGTTGAGTCAATCCTGTGCCTGTTGAGTCAATCTCGTGCCTGTTGAGTCAATCTCGTGCCTGTTCTGGGCTATTTCATAATGATCAGTTCCGGGATAACAGGCACGGTATGAGTATGTTTGGTCCGGGGGGTGTTTCACATATCATCTTTACATGTCATTCTTCACTTTTCTTCAAACTTTACTGACACGTGTCGCCATTTAATAGACCCACATGACGAGTTTAATTTTTACTAATACAGATAGTGCCCCCACTTTCCGGTTACTCACTATGATATGACGGGAAGTGGAAGATTTTATCCTTTTCATCCTTGCCTCTGCCTCATTAAAAACCTTGCCAGAAAAACCCAATAGGGATAAAAACTGGACGAAGGAAAAAAGAGTGCAGAACTTAGATATTCAGATGATAACTCCATCGTTGATGTTCCTTTCGTCAATAATCGGTTGGTTTACCCCTTTCTTGTTTCGGGGTTTGAAGACAAATCTTTGCCTTATGTTTGCAAAGTTTGATATATATATTTCGGCTTTATTTTCTGCCTATTTTAATGTTTGGGTTTTTGTTTTACCCTTTAACTTTGCATTAAAAATGCTTCAATGCTCCGTAACTTTTTTGAATAAGCACGAATGATAAAAGAGGGCCATTTTATGAATGACACTTAATGAAGAAGATGTTTCAACTTCATAATGGTGTAAATATACAAAAGAGGGAGGAATTTTCACATGTTTTTCTTTAACAATGTTTTGAAGAAAGTTTTTACATTTAACTTTCATAACATTTCGCATGTGTTTGTGTATCGTCGATAACTCATTTTGCAACTGTTTTTTCTTTTAACAGATTCAATATAAGCTTACAGTCGTAACTGTTGCAACAGTTTTTTTTTAATTAGTACAAGGATATAACTATTTTTGTTTACAACAGTTTTAAATATAAGGGTATGAATTTTTACCCATAACTATTTTTGTTGATAACAGTTTTCAAATGAATACAAGGGTAATGCTTTTTCATCCGTAACTGTTTTCAGTTACAACAGTTTTTGAGTAAGTACAAAGATGTGCATTTTTACCCGTAACTAATATTCTACCTTTAACCTTTTTTAAAACATTCGTTTATATTTACGAATATTTTTTCAAAGGTTTTCGAGTCAGGATTGTGTTTTTGGCACGTGACTTTGCTCTTAACTTTCAATTTGTTGGGTAGACCTTAGGCTTGACTTGAATTTTGAATTTTCTAGTCTTCTTTGCCTTCTATATATATAGTCCCCAAGTGTTAGAGCTTTGAAGTATAAAATCTCGAGCATTTGATTATTCCTTCCACGTGGTCCATTTCCTGAAAAGGAAAAACATACGGGACTCGGAGGTATATATTTAGATGATGACTGCTTAACCCCCTTTTTTACCAAAAGGGTTGTAACCTAGACCGGGATTAATACAGTGTTCCTCGTGTTTTTCGGGTCTAATATCATCATTTGGTATTTTAGAGAATTTATCCGAGTACTAATTTTTCTTGGCACTTTAGAAAATTATTTGAGTGCTCATACTTAGTCTTTTAGACTTAAAATATATATTTGGATGCATCGTTACATGTGCGATGTCTTAATGTTGCACCTTTGGGTGTCTAACTTTTATATAAAAGAGGGCTCTTTTATATACTTTAAACGCTATGAAGAGGACGTCTCCTTTTCATTCAGGCGTAAAATAGGATCGATTGATTTAAGTAGAGTTTTAGTCTGAAGGAATATTAATCCCGATAGGATTTACAAGAGTATTGACCCCATTAAAGTTTATGGGAGTATTGACCCTGGTAAGACATTGAGTTTGAGGGAGTATTAATCCCAAATAAATATATATCTTAGTAGATTTGTCCTGAAGAGACATTTAATCTGATTGGATTTTGAATCTAAATTGGAGTATATGAACATACTTCCAAATAGAGAGGGACACATGTCCGAAATAATATTTGAGATTTACGGAATAATCGATCCGAGTCATAATACAATTAGCCATTAAGAAAGGCGTAGATATTTAGCTTGAATGGTTGTTGTTGGACCGAATATAAATCACATATTTGTTCAAAGTGAACTTTATTCTGGTGGCTTATTTGCATACATTTATCTTGACTTAGATGTAACACTCTCGTTTTTTATCGTGGGATTCTTGACTCTGACATGGAGTTCTTGATCCTTTTTATGTACGTGTAGTATATGTATTTTTGAAAAACTCATTCAACATTGTTTGAAGTGTTTATGCTTGATATGAGTAATACAACTAACTGAGTTGAGCTGGTAAATAATGTCAGGTCAAATTGACTAATCTTCACGTATGAGTAATTTCCCTAGTGTTTGAGTTTTGACGTATGAGAACTCAAACACTGGGATCATAATTTGACAATTCGCGGTCTAATAGTCCCCGGCATGATAGTTAATTTCTATATTGATGGACTTTCAGATGGTCCAGTTCCAACATAGGGACGGTACCAAAGCTCTTTTTATCAAATATTTTGTACCCTGGCCGGGAACTACGGAGGTTCCAAAATGTTGTCGAGGATCATGCCATATCTTGATTTGAGTTATTCATACAGAATTAATGAGTTTTTGATTTGAAGCCTTATTATCGGAGTAATTTTCACTGCTTTCTTTATAAATTTCTCGCATCATATATTTTGTTTGTTTGGTCCATGTGGCATATTAGCTGTTGGAGCCTTGAATATTCTCAAATATAATTCTCCTCCAACAAGGCAGGTAGTACGGGATGAGACACACTCAGAGTTATCGAGAACATGCTTATCTTTGGGTAAAGTCCCATTCTGCAAGTAATATAAATGAATTTATTATGCCAATTCCAAATTATATTAGTCAGGCTTACCTCATTTTCATTCTAATTGATGATAGATTAGGAATCGCATAAATAAGAGATGGCTCGATCCCGAGACTGTTTGATCCGGAAACGATATTTCTCAATAAGTGCCCGGGGCTGCTTTCTAAGTCAGTGATATCAGCAGTAGATCTGAGACTAACACATCCGACTCAATTTTCTTGGGCTGCATAGTTTTCTTGGATTTGATCAATCGTTAAATCAATATTTTTGCTTTGAGTCCCCAAGCTAATTTAAGCCCTGTAGCATATGCTTCATACTCGGCTTTGTTGTTAGTAATAAAATAACTTTTATGAATTATCTAACTACTTTCCCTGATAGGCATTAAGCATTGCCCCTAACTCGAGAGGTTTAGTACTTGTGGACCTAATTGTGTAGAAGGTTCGGATCCTGAGAATTATCCCAGAAATAACATGTTCGAGTAATATGTTCAAGCTAAGATTAATCATGAAATCTGCTAAATTTGTGATTTTAAAGTTGTACGTGGCTGATAAACAATATCATATTCACTTAGTTCGACTACTCATGTAGCTAGCCTTCCTGACAGTTCATGTTTACGCAAAATATTGCGTGATGAAAATATAGTGACTAAGGGAATTGAATGACATTGAATAAAGTCTTAGATTTAGAGCATCAGAGATAATTTGGTGTACATGCAATCATCTTTCTCCTCAGAATTTTGAAAGTAATGATGTGTTGTTGTTAGATAGCAAGTTCAAATGATTCGACTTTTCGGACTAAACCGCTCTTTCAAAGATCTGTAACTTTATCTTTTTATGATTTGACTCTAGTTTCTTCTTTTGCTTGGCTGGATTATACCGCGGGTCAATATTTAGCATATAAACATTTTCTTCCGGTGGTACACCTGCTATGTTAGCATGGAGGCAAGCAAAGCAATTTTTGTTAGCATGTAAAAGTTTGATCACCTTACCTTTAAATTCCGTGTCGAGTTTTGACCAACGTAAACCTTCCTATTTGGGAAGTCAATGATAATTTCTAGTTCTTCAGCATTTGACCTTGTGGCTTCTGATGCCTTCGGTTCAATGATTGCTTCCGAAAATATTTGTATAATTGTCCAAGGTTATTAATGAACCTTCCTTCCTCGTGTCTATTCCATCCCGCAACTATCTCTTCTTTTTCAGTTGTTAGGTGTGGTGTCTTTGTAAGCAATCTCGTAGATGTTTTACCCATGTTCTTCCTAATCTTCATTCTTTTCCTGTGAAATTTTACAATTTAGCAAGGTAATTCCTTGCCTGTTCGGGTAGAGCCTGATCTTTTCCAGCCCGTGAAGGAAATCTCGTATCTCTTTGCTCGGACCTGTTTTTTAGATTTTTGCATTTAGATTCGAATCACCCAAGAATCACATCCACTTGATCTCCGGACCTATTTTTTACTTTCAATTGAATGAACGTGTCTTCCTCTATTCGAAGCTTTGTATTATATCGAATGTAAATTTTACTCCTCAGTTCTGGGAAGGTCCGGCGTTATTCTTCTTAAATCGGATCCGGAATCACCTCGGTTTGATTTTCGAACCTGTTTTTGGACATCTTATTAGTGTCGATTCGACTTACCGTGTCTTCTCTGTTTAAATTTCGGTGCTGCAACGGTTATGCATATCATTCTCGCAGGACAGATAGGAATTTCCGGAGGTGTTCTATCCGCTCGTTCTATTCCTTGATCTGTTTCTGCAAGGTTAGAACTAAATTTTGCAAATTAAAATTACCTGGCGTATCTGAACCTCCTGTTCCGGAATTGTTTCGTATAGATCCGTTATAATCAGTTCTGGTACTGATAGTTGCGGTACCAATATATCGATGTACATTCTCCATTCTTCTCTGCTTGTTGCTTACATATCATTATCATGGCTATTCTTCCCTTTTTATTTTGCATGGTAAAGCCATCTCCAACTTGGTTGTCCTCGACTGTGTTGATTGGTAAATTTTGGCCATGATGAAGGTTTAAACTGAAAACAAGCGAATATTAACAAAAATTGTTGCTATCTTTGGATGAATAGCAAATTTGCTTGAGTTCCCGGTAATAGAACCAAACTGTTTAACCTAAAAATGGTTTTCAAGGTCAAAACAATAATTTTATATGACGGACCACAAGTAACTAATTCAATCCGAAAGATATAAAATTTCGTTAATACAACGTGATAGAAAAGTGGGAAATAAATTCAATGACAGATAATATAATAAAAATAAAGCAGAAAAGAAAGAATTCTTATTGATTGATCCTTGATAGGATAATGAGCCGAACAGAGCTTGAAGGGCCGAATTATGGCTAATTTGAGAGCAATATGCTATAAATTACAATGTATAGAACTATAGAGAAGAAAACTAGATTCCCCTGATGGTGGTAAAAGTATGTCTATTTATGGGGCTAAATCTAAGTAACTAGTCTCCTTGAATTATGGGTCAATTATGAGCATTTACTCAATTCATCCATTACTTTTGGAAGACTTGTAACAGCTGTGTAAATGCTGGAATTTCGTAACTGATGAGTTAATTCTATAACTGATGAGTTAATTCCATAACTGATGAGTTAATTTCGTAATTAATGAGTCAATCTCGTGCCTATTAAGTCAATTCCATGCTTGTTGAGTCAATCCCGTGCATGTTCAGTCAATCTCGTGCCTATTCTGGGCTATTTCATGATGATCAGTTCCGGGCTAACAGGCATGGTATGAGTATGTTCGGTCCCGGGGGTGTTTCACATATCATCTTTATATGTCATTCTTCATTTTTCTTCAAACTTTACTGACACGTGTCGCCATTTAATAGACCTACATGGCGAGTCTAATTTTTACTAATACATTTATTGTGGTGGATATAAAAGTGAACAATGAGGTGCCTCTAATTCTAGGGAGGCTATTTTTATGTATAAGCAAAGCTATCCTTGATACCTACAAGGGGCAGTTTATGCTCAAAGTGGGCAATGAAAAAGTGGTGTTCCAGATGAAGAGGATGATGAAATACTCTAGTGATGAGGTGTTTGCCTACTCGTGCTTCAAGCCTAATGTTGTTGGGGAATTGGCTGAAAAATATAAGTTTAACAAGATTGTGGGGGATACTCTAGAGAGGTATATTACTCAGTCTAACAGAGTGGAGGATGAAGATCCTGAAATGAAGAAAGAGGCTTAAGCCCTTGAAACTGAGGATCAAGCGGTTAATGAGGAGGAACTAAAAGAGGAGGCTCCTAAGCTTATTGCGGAATTGAAAGTCCTCCCTACTCACTTGAAATATGATTTTCTTGAAACTATTAATTTTTCTGCGATTATTTCTGCTTACTTGATAGGTACACAAGAGCAAAAGCTAGTGGAGCTGATGAAAAAGTACAAAAGGACCATTGGCTGGAGTATAGCTGATATTCAAGGAATCAGTCCAGCCATTTGCATGCATAAAATTATGTTGGAAGAAAATAGCAAGCCAGTGGTGCAGCCCCAATGTTAGCTAAATAAAAATTTGGATGAGGTAGTGCCCAAGGAGATCATCAAATTGCTAAATGCGAGAGTAATTTTTCCCATCCACCAGTGAAAGTCATACCTAAAAAGGGGGCATGACAGTGGAGAAGAATTAAAACAATGAATTGATCCCAACAAGAACAGTCACTGGGTGGAGAATGTGCATTTATTATAGAAGGTTGAATGATTCAACAAGGAAAGACCACTTCCCATTTTCCTTTATTAATCAAATGCTCGAGAAAGTGACTTGACATGGATGCTACTGTTTCTTGGATGGGTACTGAGGCTACAGTCAGATATCCATTGCCCCATACGATGTTGAGAGACCACATTCACTTACATGTCAGGTATTTTTGCTTACAGGAGGATGTCATTTGGGTTATGTAATACACCTGTCACTTTTCAGAGGTGCATGATATCTATATTCTCCGATCTAAATGGGAAGTGTCTAAAGGTATTTATGGATGATTTCACCCTCTTTGGTGATGACTTTGAGGATTGCTTGAAGAATTTGGAGCTTGTGCTTGAACATTGTGAAGCCACTCAACTGGTTCTTAATTGGGAAAAGTGTCACTTCATGGTGAAAGAGGGAATTGTGCTGGGCCAAAAAGTGACTGGACATGGCATTGAAGTTGATAGAGCTAAGGTTTATGTAATTGATAGGCTCCCTCCACCGACTTCTGTGAAGAGCATAAGGAGATTCATGGGACATGTTTGGTTCATAGGAGGTTCATTAAAAACTTTTCCAGCATTACCAAGTTGTTGCCATCATTACTAGCGAAGGATGTCAAGTTTGTTTTCACTATGGAGTGCTTAAGAGCATTCGAATTGATAAAGGAAAAGCTTGTGAGTACTCATATTATGGTGACACCTGATTGGAGCTAGACATTTGAAATAATGTGTGACGCTAGTGAAGTGGTTGTGGGGGGTAGTTCTGGGGTAAAGAAAAGGATAAGATGTTTAGGCCCATATACTATACAAATAAGACATTTAATGATGCTCAAGTCAACTATGCCAATATTGAGAAAAAGTTCTTTGTTGTGGTCTTTGCTTTTGACAAGTTTAGATCATATCTAGTGGGGAGTAAAATGATTGTACACACTGATCACTTGGCCCTAAGTCCAAGCCACGTCTGATGCGGTGGGTGTTGTTGCTCCAAGAGTTTGACTTGGAGATAAAGGATAGGAATGGCACAGAAAATCAAGTCGCGGATCATCTATCTCGACTTGAGAGACCTCCAGTTGAAACAGTTAAAATAAGGGAAGAGCTCCCTAATGAGCAGATTTTCTCCATTGTTGCGGTCTCTGAAAGGCCTCCTAGGTATGCTGATGTAGCCAACTTTTTGGCTAGTGGATGGTTGCCTTGTGACCTCTCTCGTGATCAAAGAAGGAAGCTTCAAGGTGAGGTATAAGTTATTTTTGGAATGACCCTTTCTTGTTTAAACTATGTGTAGATGGCGTGATTCGAAGATATGTGCCTCAAGGAGAGATGGCAAGCATTCTGTCTCATTGCCATGATGGATAAATTGGAGGACACTATAATGGAAATCTCAGTGTAGCAAAGGTCATGGAAGTCGGTTTCTATTGGCCTATTTTGTACAAACACACATGGGCGTATGTTGCTGCATGTGACAAGTGTCAAAAGTAAGGAAATATTAGCAAGAGGGATGAAAAACCTCTCAACTCCATTCTGGTATGTGAAAATTTTGACGTTTGAGGCATTGACTTCATGGGCCCATTACCAATGTCTCATTCTTATAAGTATATCCTCATAGCCATTGACTACGTCTCTAAATGGGTCAAAGCAATCCCTACTAGGACAAATGATGCTCGTGTGGCGTGTGAGTTCTTACGAAAGAATATATTTACCTATTTTGGGACACCTCGAGTGATTATCATTGAAATTGATCGCACTTTATGAACAAGCAGTTTGTTGCATTGCTGTCTAAGTATGGGGTCAAACACAAAATAGGGACCCCATACTATGTCCAAACTAGTGGGCAAGTTGAAGTGGCTAACTGTGAACTTAAACGAATTCTTGAAAAATGGTTAGTGCTTCTCATAAGGATTGGTCTGTAATGTTGGATGAAGCTCTATGGGCGTACAGAACTGCATTTAAAACAATCACAAGGACTTCACCATTCAAATTAGTGTCTGAAAAATCATGTCATCTACCTGTTAAGATAGAACATAAAGCTTATTGGGCAATTAAGATGCTTAATCTTGATCTTAGTCTTGCAGGTGAACACATGTTGGTGCATATGAACGAGTTGGAGAAGTTTAGACTGGACGCATATGAAAATGCATAAATCTTTAAGGAGAAGACAAAGAGGTGGCATGATCGCCTGATTAAGCTAAAAGAGTTTCATAAAGGGGAGAAAGTTTTACTATACAATAGTAGACTTAGGTTGTTCCCCAAAAAATTCAAGTCAAGATGTACATGTCCATATGTGATGAAACATATCTCATTGTATGGCGCCATTAAGATCCAAGATAAGGAAGGGAATTAGAGCTTTAAAGTGAATGGGCACAGGTTGAAATTGTACCTGGTTGGAGGATTTGACAAGCAATCCTCTAGCATCGTGATCAAATGAGCCTAAGTGACAGAGTTAAGCTGACGACTATAATTCAAAACTACTTCTAACCTTTTTTCTTGCTTTTGTAGAATAGTTAGATAATTGTAGTATAGGATTATTAGACTTTAGGAGTTTTGATAATTGCTTGAACAGGTATGAGCATGGATTGGACACATAATAAATACACAGTAGAGTTGGGGTGCAATCCGTAGGCTCAAATGTGAAAAAAATTGAAACTCTGAGAAAAATGACCTAGCGCGCTACATGGGGCGCTGCATAGGGCACCGTGCTAAGCCAATGGGGTGTCTCTGTCAGAATTCAAGCCTCTAAACTTCTCCACTACCGCATCACATGGGTGACGCGGTTGTGCAAATTTTCAACCAAAATTTAAAAAAAAACTAAAAAATTTAAAAAACATAACGACCAACCCCCACCGGTATACAGCCCCCCCCCCCCCCCCCATATCTCTCATTCTTTCTTCTTAAACATTCCTCTCTAACTCACCCCCTAAATTCTTCTTCTTCAAATTTCTTCCACTCAAATCCTATCACTCCCATTCACCTCAAGGTAAGTTCTCTCTCCTCTTCTTCTCCCTTTCTTTTAGTATTTATTTGTAATATGTAGATAGTTTTAGTTTAATTTAACTTAACCCCAGGTAGTTAAAGTTTTGATAATTTTCTAGTAATTTCACATTGTCTGGCGGAATTTGTGCTTGGAGTTGTTGGGATATTTGATATTATTATCATTGTGGATTTTTTTTTGATGTATTTTGACCGTGTTGGAATAATTTTATGATGAAGTATGGTGGAGGCGCCCATATGGCCAAAAATTGGTAAAGTTTTGTGTAAAATTTGTGCACTTTGTGCTATTATGAAGATGTGGTGATTGTGTTGGGTGGTGTGTTTATGTAGTTGTATGGTAGTTTTAACCCACTTTGAATTGAAATAAGATGGTAAAATATTTGCCCACAATGTGTTTGTTGAAATGCTTTAGTGACGTAAATTTGTGTTAGTGTTGCTAATTTAGAAGGGGAGTGCTTTGTGGGATGTATTGCTAGATGATAAGTATGGGGAGGGGGTCATGTTCTTATGTTGTGAAACTTTAACGTGTTAGTCCCGAGTGCTAATCGATTGACCACCCCATGCTAATGTGTTGCGAAGTGCTAATTGGGGTGCCCGATTAATACTAAGTACTTGTGTAGTGTTGTATTTTAACTTCTTAATTTTGTTATTGTTAAATTAGTATAACTTCTTATGTTTCTTTTCTTAGTTACTAGTGTAGCTTCTTGATTTTATATTTACACTAGTATAGTTCGTGGTTTTGTTGTTGTAATATTATGTTGGTGGTTGGGTGAGTTATTGATTACTTGTGGCGTGCTTTCAATGGGGTAGTATGAGTCCCCGATATACATTATACTTGTGAACATGCTAATAACATAAGTGTGGGGTGGTTACCCCGTTTGGTTTTGCCTTTTGTTTTAAGTAATGTGGCTAATTGTGTTCGTCTTGTGCAGGTACAATGTCTCGTCGTCCTAGCAAACGTGCTAACACAAATTCCTCCGAGGTTGCTTCTAGTAGCCGTAAAGGAGGTAGGTGGGCACCTCCCCTCGCCCCAGTGGAGGAGGAAGTGGAGCGCATTGATCCAGATGCGTATGTAGTACCGAGCTGCAAGTATAGCATTTGGGTTGTGCCAGCTCATGCTAGAAATTGGTGTCGGACCTTTGTTTTAACGGTGATCCCTGACCTAAAAGTTGGCATTGATGATGGCAAGCTATCTAGGAAGTACTCGGGGATTTTAAAAACATTAGATACTTGGGTTTTGAAAGCTTGTTCCATCCCAATGAGTCAGTGAACGTAAACATGGTAAATGAGTTCTATGCTAACTGACAGCCTAAAATCAGTTTGGATGTGGTGTATACGGTGCAGGTGAGAAGAAAGATGATCCTCATTTCCTCACAGGTGATAAATAATATTATGGGGTTCACAGAGCACTCTCATAAGTTGTTCCAGAGGTTACTGCGTCGGCCCCCTATCTTGATATTAGGCTCCATCTGTGTGGAGCTGATTCTTCTACCATGTGGACGGGGGATGCTAATGAGTTCCACAAAGACATGAAGAAAGAGCAATTTCCAGTATCCCTCTAGGGTCATTCTCCAGTTGATTAATGCAAAGATCATGCCTACCCAAAACGACACTAATGTCTCCAAGTTGAAGGTGTGTCTCATTTATGCCATCTTGACTCAAATAAAGTTCGATCTGGGCAAGATTATGCTTGAGCACATAGCTCGAGTACGACCACTTAGGGACCGCCACCTGTATTTCCCAAGCATGATCACTCGGCTTCTATGGACGCACCATGTGGAGGAGGAGTTCCATTATGATCGGATGATTCCGGCAATGCGACCTCTTAAGGCCTTTGATGTCACAACTGTGATAGGCCCCCTTCTACTGATGTTCATGTGGATCATAGATTACTTCATGTCGAGGAGACGCTACAACTGCTATTTGCTAATATGCGCCTTCGCTGCTCGGGAAAAGACTGACTTGGCAGAGCTGCAGGAGGACCACTCCGTCTCCGAGGTCACTCAGTAGTGGTTGGCTTGGCCGATGGAGCACAGATGCCACCGGATGAGGACGTAAACTCTGTACCTCCGATGATGAGGAGTTTCTACCCACCTTTGAGGGTGTTGATGAGGAGTAGGCCAAGGGCCTCAGGGAGTTACCTTTTTACTCTTGTTTCTATTGTTTTGCATTGGAGACAAAGCAATTTCTTAAGTGCGGGGTGGGGTGCTCCTATTTGTTTGTATTTGTATCTATTTTCTATTTATTAGTTGGTTTTGTTTGATTTGTTTCTTGCTTTCTTAGTCAATATGGTTTGTAATTATAACTCTAAATTCTATCGGCCTGTAATAGTTAGTAGTCATAATTGTTTAGTTTCGACTCTTTCAGACGATAGATTTTGTTGACTAACTTCTTGAGGGATTTGAAGTCGAACGAGAAAAATACAAAAAAATCAATATATTTGAAAATCCAAAAATATGTCTTTTATTTTTATTTTAGTTTACTTTCTTTGGTAGTATAATAATTTCTCCTTGGTTTTTCTTTGTGTCGTGGTTCTATCCAACAGTTTTACTTGAACCAGGTGTAGTTAATTTTTTTTAGGAATATAGAATCTTGAGTCATAGCGCTAATTTGAAGCAATTTTTCTTGACTGCATATGCCTTGAGAGTGGTAAGTGTCTTAGTTGTGATGTCTAGGCTTAGTTCTGGAATCACGAATAAGTACCTTAAATTGTCTGATTGTGACTTTTCTTAACTACTTTGACTAGAGAGTTAGGATAGATCCGATCCTAACTGAGTTATGTGCCAATGTGAGAGTGAGGTTTGTGTTGATATTCTATGCATGTCAATTGATGTCTAGAACTTGCCACGTGTATTTGCAAAGCGAAATAGTAGTCTTGTCAATCTAGGAAGTGGTATAGGCATCTCTTTGTTGAGAGAATTATATGTTTGTGACCCGCCTATTTTTTTGGTATCCTAATTAGCTCTTTTGAGCTTGTAGTCCTATTTTCTTTAGCAACTACACTACAAGTCTCATCCCTTTGTTTGAATTGACTATCTGGTTGAACTGTTTACCCCTCTTGAGCACTTGATATATTTATAAGCTTGTTAAAAGGTAAGTGGAGGTATGGTTAGGTTTTTGAGTGAAACTATAGAAAAGGATAAAGATAATTTTTTGAAAAAATTGTGAGAGCCACTTGTAGGGAATTTAAAAAAAAAAGAGAAAGAAAAAAATTCTAGTGTTTGTATATATTATAAAGAAAATTATTCCTTGCTAGTGGTAAATCTTGCTTTGTCTATGCTTAAAAAAATTGGGAGCTTGGTGTTAATATGAAGTGAAGGTTGAGGTTTGGTTCAATACAAGTGTGGGGTTTGAATTGTTAATGTATATGTATTAAAGTGCTCAGGGAAGTATAGTCACTATATCTATATGTATCCTACCTGTCTCGCACCTACATTACAACCAAAATAAAGTCATATTTGATCCTTGACTGAATGAGCTCAATTAGTAGAGTATTACACTACGGGGCAAATCTATGGTACATTTTCTGTGGCACATGAATTTTATTTCTGAGAGTTAGTGAATTCTTTCTATCTTGAGTTCCTATTTTTCTTGAATTTTATTGTGTGTGGAACTACTCTATATTGTTTGTATGAGGGCACATGATCTTGGCATGATGTGTTAGGGAAGTTGTTTGATGAAAAGGTAGTCCCTATGTAAAGTGTAATTTGATTGCCTGAGAACGAGCAATAGTCTAAGTGTGGGGTGTTGATGGTAGGCTAGAAACCCGTATTTTAGTCGTAGTATTACACCCTAATTACTATATTTTACGTGCGTTTAAGCTTAAATAATAGTGAATTACATTTATTACATATTTTATGCCTTGCAGAAAATAATTCCGAGTTATTAAGGTAATTTGGAGCTAAATCAAACAAGTTGAAGCTTTGAAGTTTGAGTAGAAGCCTAAGAAATTAAGTCGGGATCACGTTCGGGGGTTGAGGACCAACTCCGGATGTCAAAAAGTGGACGTAACAATTTACTCTGAGAAAACATCACTGTCGCACCGCATAGGGCACCGCATGGCGCGACGCGGCTGTGTAAAAGGGCTGCCTGTCAAAAATTCTGCTATCTGAAAATCCTCACACGCGCGCCGCATGGCGCGGGCGTATAATTTTGTTAGAGTTATTTCCTGTTTCAGCTAGGAAAGGGTAGTTTCGTCTAAGCTCATACCTACACGGTATAATATACCAAAAATACGTTTTTGAAGGGACTTTTGACCTACGAAAAAGAATGGAGAAGCAATTAATGCAAGAAGACACAAGAATTTATTTCAACCAATGATCGGTGCAATACAGGAGTTTGTATCGAATCATTATCATTGATGTCTTCTATGTTTTTAAACTTCATTGAGATGACTTTTTCCATTGCTATAGAGTAAATTCCATTAGGGTGTTGACAGATACAGTGTTTTGACAACTTGATTAGGGATTCAATTTTTGATAATTGTTGAAATTAATTGATGAAGTTTTAATTCGTATTGTGGAGTTATTTCTTATTTTACTTAATCGAAAGAGGAGCTTGATATAGAATTTCTTTATGTCTTATGCTCTAGTTTAAATTTGTGATTCAACTAAGTAATCGAAAGAGCCTCTTGAATTGTTAATCAAACTAGAAAATCATAGAATATTCATGAGAAGTTACCCTTTAGACCATAACTATCATTTTATTTGTAGCAATTGTTTACCGCGCTTCAATTGGATTAATTACTGAAACTAACGTTTAATCAAAATAGGAGCATAAACTTCAAGTATAATCTAATTATCTATTGAATTCATGAGAATCAACAGTATTATAGAGTGAATTAACTCAAGCATTGGATCCCGAGTCAATTATCTTGCACATGTCTAGTCAATTACCCTTATTTCTCTCATATATATTTTGTCGTTGCTCATCTGCTGTCTTTTGTGATCAATTATTAATTGCTTAATTTTTAGTAGTTAATCGTAGTAGTATTCATCAAATCAAGTGTTAATTTCCTGGATAGTAATCAACTGAAGATTATTCGAACATTATTTAAATCTAATCCATGTGGAGTATTCGAACACTATTTAAATCCAATCCACGTGGAGACGATAATTAAACTATACTATCTTTGACTAGCGAGCAATATATTTGTGTTATATTTTGTGCTTGTCAATCATATAAGTGAAGCTCAAGTGAAGGGATTACCTCTTTTCCTCTTTCTGGTGTCCTTGAAGATTCAATACATTTCCTATGAATTTTGATCCATGGATGTTGTTAAAACTAATATTAAATGGTGTTATGCAACCACAAATGCATCTTAAACACTTACCTTTGTATTGATGAGGGGTGTGCTCCTCCTTCTCTCTAGAATCAAGACCTAGCTCAAAAGTGAAACTTTATTCTCTCTCCCCGAATTGTCCATTTTTATAATTTTGATGACATGCATAGCTACGCCCTCTTGCAATATAGCTACGCTCACTTCTCTTTAGCTCCCCTTACTTTGACAAGCTTGCTGGAATCATCTAAGCTTAAGGTAGCGTAGCTACGCACAACTCGAGTAGCTACGTGTCTAATGTGCTACTACCTTTTAGTAAAAAGATCATAACTTCTTATAGGAATATTCAAATGACGAACGCTTTGAAGCATTGAAAACTAGACTCATAGACCTTTAATTTGACCGTACACCACATAAATCTTCATATATTGGGAGTTATGCTCGTCCAATGTTGGTTCTTGTGCAAACACATTTGAAACTTTAGCCCATTATACAATTTCCAAATTGACTTAGCCTTAGGGTTCTTCTTAGACCATAAATCATTATTAATATACCTCATACACATATTACCATGATCAATTGATATCCTTCATATTATTAGTCATGTTCATTCCCGAATTAATATAATTAGCACATATCAATCTTCTTAATGGTCTTAAAACACTTCAAATTTTTCTGGGGTGTTACACCAGCAGCAAATGTGGAAGCAATGGTAGGGTCAACAAACACCATAAGAACATTCTGGATGAGTTGATCCTGACGGAATCAAAGTGTATAAGCAGGGTTTGGGGTTGTATAGGTGCCAAAAGTAGTGATCGGTATAGGAATCTAGGTAGACCCGTCAAGGTGACCATAGAGGTCATGGTTGTGCATAAGCATAGAGAACTGAGCTTTCCAAGTGGCAAAATTGTGACTGCCACTGGAGCCGTCAAAATGGGCTTGGCCACAACCCAGCCCGCTACTTGAGTAGTGTTGGGATATGATTTTTTGAGCCCATTTAAAATTGAGACTTATAAGCCCGGCCCAAGTCAGCCCACTGGCCCTTGAGGCTTGACCGAGGCTGGACCTGGGCCGGCCCGTGGGCCAAAAGTTAATTAAATTCAAATTAACTAACTATTAAATAATTAATATTTTAAAAAAGTAAAAACTAAAAAACTATTAACTGTAATTCCTATTCCCAATCTTAGACTGCTCATTTACTTTTCCATATCAACTAGAATTTAGATTTTTGACATGCATGTAATGTGACAAAATTAATTTTTCTTTTGCTTAATTAATAATGAACTCGAAAAGTTTTAGGTGGCCAATAATAATCTTTTTTTCAAAAAAAAATATTACTTTAAGTGACCAATGATTAGTTTGGATTACTTTAATATATTATTAATATTTAAACTGCTCTTCAGTATAGTAAAAGATCAGTTTTAAATACAAAAACAAATTGACCACTAGCAAATTTCATGAATTTTAAAAATTTTATGGACTATAATGATGAAATCAGCAAATGGTGTTAATCCTATATTAAAAAACCTCAGTATATAAACTTATTGAAGCAATCCTCGAATCTGAGAAAAATGAAACAAAAATATTAAGAAAATATTCATGTAACTTTAAAAAAGAAGAGCTAGAGATTTAGAGAATTTACATTTCAATTACGAAATTTCTCGTCAAATATCAAGCTGTGCTAAGGTTGGGCTGACCCGTTTTGACATCTCTAACTGCCACTAAGTTTGATAGGTAGTTGGGAAGCAGGGTTGAATTGGACGATGGTTGTGGTACCGGTAGTGTTGTCGGCATTGACAACTCTTGGAGTGTTTTCATCTTTCGTCATTGGAGGGTTTGGTGTGAAAAAAAAAATTGGATCATGCTCGTTAGAGTTGTATAGGCTCTAATACTATATAAACAGTCAAGAATATGATGGAAAATTGTATCTATATTGAATGCCAAGCTCAGTTTAAATACAAGTCTTCCTAACAGTACTCCTTGAATTAGGAGACTTATTTAAATCAAAACACTATCAAGAACTAACTAACTAAATGATAAATATGAACTAAAAGAATAACTCTAAATCTATATCTAATCTAAGGATAAGCATGAAGGCTAAGAACTAATCCAAATGAATAAACAATTGGTAACAAGTGTTGTTCCAATAGATTCTCCAATAGAACTTGTGTTTTCAGATAAAGCAAGGTGACAACATAGCAGAAGGGATCATTGTACTTGAAGAACAATTTCGCCCTTAAGCGAGGGAAATTGAATCTTTAATTTAAAGTTGCATGCAATATTTTGCTACATACAATTTTCTATATAAACTTATGATTAATCATGCTCATTATGCATCTAATACTGAACTTGATACAATATTTGCATATTTTTATATATATAAAATGAGCGGAGCTAGTCATGCAGTTGCAGGTTTGACCGAATCCAGTAATTTTGGTCCAAATATTGTATTCGTCTTAAGAAATCTATTGAATTATACACAAATTGCCAATTTAGAACTCAATAACTTAAAAAAATAGAATCTGAACCCAAAGGCTTCAAATAGTGACTCTCTCTCTCTCTCTCAAATAGTAATAACCTTAATCTTTTTTATTGAAATTTTATGAATCTCCAAATACTAATGTTATATGAGATGCAGGGGTGGAGTCAACTATTCTATTACAGATTCAGCCTAACCCAGTAGATTTGGTACAAACATTATAGGAGTATTTATTTTAAGGAATTCATTAAATATATCCAAATTAATAATTTAGAACCCAATGACTTAAAAAAATTACAATCCCGATCCCACACGATTCAAATCTTGACTTCACCAACATAGTGAGATTTTGTAAGATCACTTACCACACAAGAGGTAAGTTAACTAAACAATCTAATTCACCACAATTTAGAAAATTTTACGTACACGCTAAATATAATATTTAAGCAATAAGGATAAAAACTTGTTCATTTCAATGGTAGCTTATCATGTTAAATAGTATAAATTATAATGAGGCGAAAATATATACTATATTAACTAACTATAGTTAAATGAGGAAAGTTCATGTAAACACCCGTGGTAATTTTTTGAGAAATTTTCACAAATCACTATTATTTAGTGGTCATTAGCTAGCTGTAGCTACCATTTAATATATTACTTCCTATAGCTATGTTTTCATCAGTTTTGCTAGAGTGTATTCGATGTATTTAAGTTATTGTATTCATGAATACAATAGCAAACTTCGGTATGAAACAAGGGAGTACAACTAGGCACTTATTGCATTCGACTGCATTCACGATATGTATTTGTGAATACGGTAACATAAATAGCCTAAATCGTAGTCTATTTAGCTGTTTTTAAACGGAAAGTGAATCAATTAACACAAATAGGCTCATAATATAACTCAACAAACTCAATTATAAATCTGAATACATAAATACATTTGAATACATAAATTATATTAATTAAAAAAATATATGAATACATTCATGGAATATAGCGAGACAGTGAATACAAAAAATACATGGAATACAACGAGATACATTGAAATACAATGAAAAAAAGAGACAATGAATAGAATGAAATACGTAGAATACATCGAGATACATTGAAATACAATGAAAAAAAAAGGTAACAGACTCTTCAAGTTGCTCAGCCCCAAACTCCGTCATCTTTGTTCAAGAATAACTCTAATGTCGTCTCGTCGATAGCAGATTTCGAACCTCCATTGTCAGCCCCAATTTACCCTACGTCAGATTTCGACATTGATAGGAAACATAAGGAATTGATTTCTAAACAGACTCTTCATCCACTAAACATAGCTATACGATATTTTTATTGTCAGCCCCAATTTACCTTTCAATAGCAGATTTTGAACCTCCATTTTTCTCTCTAGGGCTTGATTTCGACACTGATTCAGAACCCTAGACCACTGACAATGAAAATTTCGTTCGACAATGGAGATGAATTAGTGGAGAATCATGGTTGTATTTATGGAAAAAGACTGGCGTTGAGAGAGAGCGGGTGGAGAAAAATCTGAAAGAATGATAGAGAAAAATAATACAAAGCGTATTTTATGGCTTAAGAGGAGAAGATGACCATAAATAGATATTTGATTATAAAATCAAAAGGTAGCTATAAAATATAATTTTTTAAAAAGATATTTATTTAAAATAAATAAGATATCAACCTTTGCTACCGAGAAAAAAATTCCTAATTTTTTTACCTAAGTGTATGGCACATATATTTTTTTTTTACATAAAACGTACTATCACTTAATTTTAATTTAATCATTACTCCAACATATATTCTTTCTTCAATTATAACCTAACCTGTAAAACTATGATGTGGCGCATGTAGCAAGTTCTTTTTCCCTTATAACTTTCTCCATTTCTAAACTATTCCCGTCACTCTTTAGCGAACGAACTAGAAAAAGTATAAACCCTAACGAGTAGGGAAAAACCCTAGAAAGTTCCACTTGTACCCAGGCTTCTGCTTCTTCGGCCATTTGCTAACTCACCAAGTAGCCTACTTTCTCGCTCAATTGATCTCTCTCGCCATCAACAATGGCGTCTATGATGGTAAGCCTCGATACTTTTCGACTGTATTAATGCTCATTCTAATTACTGAAAGAATAAAAGGCTCCGACTAGTGCCGGGTAATGCGAGAAATGTAGGCAACTTTCATTTTAAAGTACAAATCTGAGTAGAGCTGTTGTGGAAGTGGAAGTTCCACAAGTTGTAACAAGGTGAGTGGAAGTTGTGGATCTAGGATATTAAGTACGTGTCTGTGTGTGTAAACAAAGACAGAGACAGGTGACGAAAGGCTGTCGATGTGGCAGGGGAGGTTGCCAACTATGTCAATCCACCCATAATTGTAAATATTGATGTTTTTTTTCATCATTTTGATCGGAACAGCTGAACATTTGTTGCGTTTGTTCTTTAGTTTGTCCGCAGTAAATTCAGATTAATGATGATTAATGTGGTAGGTTCGTTACCATGAGAATATACAAAATGTTTATGGTGAAGGTTTTGTTTTACATTTTGAAGGTTAGGCTTTTGTGAATATGACTACTGTAGGATCGGCATTAATTAGAATGTGCAGACTTCTGTTTCCAGGTTGTTCTACTGTTACTACTTTGTCTTAGAAGACAATTTTTATCAGTATTGGAATGAAATGGGTCCAAGTAGATGGGAATTTATATAGAGGATTCGATAGCCAACTCCAACTAATACGGAAATGGGGCACAATTAATTGGTTGATTGGATATACCTATGTGTTACTGGTGTATTTTTTCGTTTATTGTTCCCTTTTTTCTTCTAAATCATTTTCTGATCTGGTGTTGTGGCTTTTGAAATAACAGCAACCTCAGATCATATTGCTGAAGGAAGGGACTGATACGTCCCAAGGGAAGGCACAGTTGGTGAGCAACATAAATGCTTGTATGGCTGTGGCTGATGTGGTGCGTACCACCCTTGGTCCTAGGGGTATGGACAAGCTGATCCACGACGAGAAGGGAAACACGACTATTTCGAATGATGGTGCCACTATAATGAAGCTTCTAGACATAATACATCCCGCTGCAAAAATACTTGTTGACATCGCCAAGTCCCAAGACTCTGAGGTATGCTGTAATTTGTAATTTTGCTGCCTCAGAACTCATGCTATTTGTTGCTATTATAACATCAGTTGAATAGTGTAGTTCTGAAATTCAAAGTTGATTGCAGTGCTTTTACTTCAAATGTACATAGAGATGTGGCTCATAAGTTGGACTGTATGTGCAGTGTAGAACTTATGAGCTCGGGAAATTTGATGATTGTACTGCACAATGTGTGTTGGCAGTTAGTTTTATGGTCGTCATCCTGAATACATGCTCTTTTAGAAGATAAAGTTGGTAGAAGAATTTTGAGCCGGAGAGCTGGAATATGGTAAGCTGCGAAGGATGCTTGTTAAGTACTTATCACCCCGAAAAAAATGAAGAAAGAAAGTGAATGGTTTGTTAAGTTCTAGAATATCTATTAGCATTTCTTTTCTTTAGATCACGTGGATTTTCCTTGGAAGCAAATTTTAGGAATTGCGGACCTGATCTTATGTTTTGAGCCACTTTGAATAAGATGCAGTAAACTGGTCTTCTTTAATTGTGTCAGCTGGTTCTTCTGTCAAGGTAATAAAGAAAAGTGGGTCTGAAAATAGGTTGCCACATATTTCCTAGCAAAACAATTTTGAAGTGAGAGCTTTGGTATAAGGGAGAATGACTTGATTGCCTGTTTTGAATAATTCCTTTGAATGTCGAGTTCCTACATCAAATGACCTTAAATAACCACAACATGGGCCCATTGCATAGTCTTGGGGCCTGGTGACAAAAGTATTTCACCTAGTTTGGCTGATTGCAACTTTAGATTCATGCAGACATATGGAAACTTAGTGTTGGTTTGACATCTAAATTGTCAATTTACATGGATATGAAAGCAGGTGGGCATCAGTGTAGTAAGTCATTTTTTGGGGGATATTGAAAAGTTTGCGAGCACGGGTTCACGTGAAAGTAGTGGAGTAGTGGACATGTCTTACATGGCATATGATATCATCTGTGTTGTTATTATGTTGTTTCATCTTAGTGGGTACACGCACTTCTTTTGCTGATAATACATGAAATGTAAAGAAAGCAGCTTCGTTGTATCATTATCTGGCCAACTGATCACACTCAATGCCAGAGGAGGACAGAAGCATTTCATTTTACAGTTTTAGAGTATTAACAAGTATTAGGAGGAAAAGAAAGAGATAAAAGAAAGAAAATGGTGTGCATTATATGGAATTTTGTTGGGCATTGGCTTCCAAGCTGATAATCTAGGTGGCAACTATAGGTTGAAATGTCATAAAGAAAAGGAAGCTGCTCTGAAAATGATTAAAAGTGCATTATAACAAGAGGGAAAAAGGTGAAGTGATGGTAGAAAAATATTATGAAGTTCACCTAGGCTTCTTTGTCCTAACCTCACAATCAAAGTAGCTTTTAGCTTAAAGAAGCTTAGAGAGTAGTAAATGTTATAAACTCATCTTTTTATACTATGGTGATCATATCTCTCGGCCTTTTGATTAAGACCGAGGGGAATATCTTATAACCATAGTGCTCTTTGTTTGATCCAGTCGAATGCAGCTTGTCCACAAATGAGTCAGGTCTTGTAAAAATTTGGAGAATAGGACAGTAAACTAACACTTGAAGATATAGTATTGCAATTGATTATATGATGTAAATCCACAACTTGTTGATTTGGTCTTTTGACTGAATGGAATCCATAATAAGCTGTGTTATAAGATTGTTTTATTGTTGCATGATCGTTTAGTTCGAGTTATTTCTGTATTTTTGAATTGACCTGAACAACATATACGGATCCCCCCACCCCTTCTTCATTTCTAGTGCCTTGTCGATGTCTGCAGGTTGGTGATGGAACCACTACAGTAGTTCTGCTTGCAGGAGAATTTTTGAAGGAAGCCAAGCCTTTTATTGAAGAGGGTGTCCACCCTCAAAATCTTATTCGCAGTTATCGAACTGCTTCTAATATGGTAGATTTTTCCTCCTCCTGTTTGCTCATTCCTCTGTCTTTCTGCTTTTGCTCTGTTCACTGTCCCAGATGGTTTAGTCATCATAGTTCATTGAGTAATTTGATATTGATTATATAGGCAATAGAGAAGGTAAAAGAATTGGCTGTTAGCATTGAGGGAAAAAGTTTGGAAGAAAAGAAAACTCTGCTTGCAAAGTGTGCTGCTACGACTCTGTCGTCGAAGCTTATTGGAGGTGAAAAGGAATTCTTTGCACCCATGGTTGTGGATGCCGTTCTTTCAATCGGAAATGATGATAGGCTGAACATGATTGGAATTAAGAAGGTGCACAATCTTGCAACTGAATTTTTTTTTCTTTTATAAGGCTTTGATTGCTTAATTTCTGACTTTGTGGCGGTGGCCTGTTGGTTCATTTTTTTGGTCAGAGAGTTAACTGGTACTTTCATAAAGTATCAGAGTTCAGAGAACATTTTAGAGCTTATATTGATCTGAGTATCCATCTGAATGTTGTAATGTTGTTCATGGGTTGTTTAATCTATAAGCTATGAATTTATAGAAATATTTTGGTGCAGCTCCTTTTCTATTTAAAGTACTGTTTCCCTGCTCTTTTAGTTTTCATACTTTCTGTAACAGGTTATCTGATTTTCATCAGATCAAGAGGCTAATAAGATTTCTGTTAAAAGTTTTACGCTCTGAACCCCCTTTGAATTGTTAGGCCAGGATTTAGGGTCCCGTGTCTTCCCTTATCTTCCCCTCTTTTTTCCTCCCAAGCCAGAGGGTTTACAAGCTTAATTGTTTACTCCATTTAACTTGTTGATAAAAATGTGTAATGGGCTAGTTACCCCTTTTGGCTGCTCTCTGTAGTAATAAAGTTGCTGAAACATTGTGGCAAACCTAAGTTGAGTTGTTACAGCTAAACATTGCTATAAAGGGTGAGCTCATATCCCCTTCACTCTCCCTGAAAATAAAGGAATCCTAGTAGAGAAGGAAAAACAGTCTTATTAGAGGCTCGTTTGAGGCGCGCTTAAGTGCTGAAGCTAAGTTAAAACCAAAACCATGCACTTCACCTCGCTTAGGTGGCACTTTAGTTTAGGCACTGAGGTAGTTAAGACGTGCACCTCATCGCTCATGAGCTCAGTCTTTAAGATGGTAGTATTAGACATTATATATAGTTGGTAAACTGATTACATTAATTGTTTAAGAATGTTGTGAACAAATATTTAGTGATTAGGGTTGGCGAATCAAAATTTTTGATGAGAAAACAAAAAAAAACATCTTTCAGCGAGATCCAAAATTTAAAATTGTTTTTAACTTGATTGACATGGTTTTTACTTCATATATTTCACTTAATTATAGTTGTTTTTTTGTGTTGTTGTTATTTCTCTTGCACTACATATATATGTTATCTTTCTTCATTAGTGCCTTTATTCATTAAAGCTCATACTTTAGTTTCACTTTTCGCTTAAATCCCGCAATAAAGTTAGCGTTTTACCTTTTACGCACTTTTCAATTCTCTTGTGGGAAAATAACAAAAGATTTGCAATATGCTAGACGTATGGTTGTAGCCCAGACTGCTTTAGTGGATAATTGGAGCATTAAATTAGAGAATATCATTGAATCTAACTTATTTATCAAAAAAAAAAGGTTCACCAATAAAAAAGAAAGTAGAAAAATGTTCGACAATGTTGTCCTATGTTGCACTGCTTTTGCCAATATCTTTATTCTTTAGCTTTGATATGTGTTAGGGGGTGGAAGAAAAAAGTGATGATTTATTCTTTGAGTAAATTGAAATAGACCTCTGAGCAAATAAAGAGCATATATGCTGTTGCATTACAACTTAATTAGAGACTACAGAAATTTTACTATCGACTCTACAATCTCATTTAATATTTTTCTGACCTTTTCCTTTTCTCCATTTTGTTGATGTGTAGGTGCCTGGAGGTAATATGCGCGATTCTTTCCTTGTAAATGGTGTTGCCTTTAAGAAGACATTCTCCTATGCTGGTTTTGAACAGCAGCCAAAGAAGTTTGTGGACCCCAAGATACTTTTACTGAACATAGAGTTAGAGCTAAAATCAGAAAAGGAAAATGCAGAGATAAGGTAGTATGTTTCAGACATACTTCTGATTTTGTTTGAGAAGAAATGTGTAGTTTCTCCAATTTAATATTTTCTTTCATAAGTTTCACTGTTCTGTATGTGCTTACTCCACTTCATCTTCTGTATAGGCTTTCAGATCCAGCACAATATCAGTCAATTGTTGATGCAGAGTGGAATATCATTTATGACAAGTTGGATAAATGTGTAAAGAGTGGGGCCAAAGTTGTGTTGTCTCGACTTGCTATTGGGGATCTGGCCACACAGGTTGGATACAAACTTGCCTTACAGTCCATTGCTTTAATTAATGATCTTATCTTCATATGGATTCTTCAGAGAGCTAGAATTTAGAGAGTTAAGTAAATGCAGTAAATGTTGCAGCCTGATCTTTGGAGAGATATAGTCATGCTGATTTTTCTTGAGCATGGAAGTTTATTACTTTATTCCATAATATCAAAGATTTTGAAAGATGCAGATATGCTTAATGAACAAAGATCGAGTATGTGCCTCCCTCAACATTCTTTTTTTTTCCTCTTTTTTTTCTTGACTCATTGGGCCTTCCTCACCTCTTAATTTTGGCTGGAGAGGGAGGTTTCAGTAATTTGACGACAAGCCAAATTATCTAGAAATTGACAGAGTTTCCGTGAGGGAAAGTAGAAACTATAGTATCTCCATCTGGTGCTTTCCATTTAATTGATAAAATTCTTATAAACTGTTGAAGTTTTGATCAGAAAAAGAGAGTTTTCCTTGATGCATAATTACTGAACTCCAAGTTTTTGACATGACTTGTTTTCCTGCTGGTTGCTGCAAAGAGATGTAAAGAAGAGTTAAATGTACTTTTGGTTAGCGCTATCATCTGATTAAGGCTACATTTTCTACATTTCTGCCAGAACCATCTCACTGACGCTTATTTTGGCTATAGGAGATTATTGTGAAGATTATGACTAATATTCTTTATGTCTTTTATGTGCCCAGTATTTTGCAGATCGGGATATATTTTGTGCTGGTCGTGTCGCTGAAGAGGATCTGCAGCGGGTAGCAGCTGCTACTGGGGGAACAGTACAGACAACTGTGAACAATGTCATTGATGAGGTTTTGCCCTTGTACCTGTTACCTATAATCTTACTGTGACAATTGTAGACACCTCCCATAACATGGTTGAATTATATTAGATTTTGGTCAATAACTTTTACTTCAACCAATTGGATTATTATCTAGGTTCTTGGCTCTTGTGAGCTTTTTGAGGAGAAGCAAGTTGGAAATGAGAGATTCAATATATTCAGTGGATGTCCCTCGGGCAAGACCGCCACTATTGTCCTTCGTGGTGGAGCAGATCAGGTTTTTGATCACTTCAGTTATGCATACGCCTATTATTTGATTCTTTGCTCCTAATTTTCTTTTCAATGATCTGTAGTTCATAGAGGAATCCGAGAGAAGCTTGCATGATGCTATTATGATTGTTAGAAGGGCTTTGAAAAACTCTACGGTCGTTCCCGGAGGTGGTGCTATAGATGTATGAACGTTCTGTAACCTCCTGGAAAGATTTCATTGTGATAATAATTATACCTTATTGATTGAGAAAGCCCTTGGATGCAGATGGAAATAAGCCGTTTCTTGAGGCACCATGCTCGAACAATTCAAGGAAAATCTCAGCTCTTTATAAACTCTTATGCAAAAGCTCTTGAGGTAGGGATTCTTCTTTCATTTCGCTTTGACAGAGATATTATGTTCTATTTTTCCTAGAATTAGCTAAATGTATTTGTATGTGCTATTTGAATGTATTTCCAATGTCTGGAATTTTCGCTCTTATATACTTCACTTTTGTGATAAGGTTCCAACATCAATTGCTAGCTTTGTCAAGTTACCCTGGAGAACAGGAGAAATAGATACACCACTGATAACACAAAAATAATGCAGAAATAAATGCTAGTGGTCTTTTCAGTCAGAGAAATGCAAGGGTGATTGTTACATGCTAGAAACTCCGATAATAAGAACTAGATGTTAGTGGTCTTTTCATTCAGAAAGAAATGCTAGGATTTATTTTCAGTCTGGTAAATGCCAGAAGCCCTGACAATGCAGCATGGTAAAAGCTGCTTTTTCTTTTGTCTGTGGTCCAAGACTTGCAGGAATTTTGAATCAGTGCACGGTGGGATGTAAAGGGCAGTTTGAGGGATTTTAATTGTATTATCCTTCGGTGCCACTTTTATTCTCTTGGAGGTCTTCTGATTGGTGCTTTCCCTTTATCATAAGATCACTTTCTTCTACTTTGGTATATGTTGGCACGCTAGTCTACTTTGATCATTGGTTGTGTCCTAGACCTTCTTGCATTTGTCTAACTTGATAATTGGTTTTATATAGATCTGCTTTTAATGAGAATCTTTGTTGGTCAGATATATTTTTACCAAAGAATTGTCTTGTTTGATTCCAAAAGAAGCCTATTGTTTCTTGCTGTAAAAACTCTTTTAAGCTATTGATATTGCTCCTCCTATGTGGTAAGATATTTGTCTGTATTATCATTCGTAGTTAGCTTGGGCTGCCGATGCTAGTAGGTCTTTGAGATAGTCTGTGGTGTTCTTTTTGTGGATAATTTCTTGATATTGCTTACTGTGAGGTTGTATGGAATTTTTTGATTTTGAAATGTATCTCCTATTCCTTATAGAGCACGTGTTCAATTCTGTGATACCTTATTAATTAGTTAAATTCTGTGATACCTTATTAATTAGTTAAATTCTGTGATACCTTATTAATTAGTTCTGGCATAATGCAGATTATTCCCCGTCAGCTATGTGATAATGCTGGTTTTGATGCAACTGATGTGCTGAATAAGCTCCGACAAAAACATGCTCTTCCATCTGGTATGCCTACCAATATTTTGGGGGCTATATAACAACAGTAGCTTATTGAAAAAGTACTAGTAGGAACAGTATATTTTTTATGTTTCCAAGCGTACTAGCCATTGTTACGAGAGTTGATAGTTTTTTCTGGAATGGCTTCTGGTAAAATTTTGGGGGTTCTTTTCTTAGAGTACTCAATGTAAATGATTTTGTCCAAAAAAGAAAGAAAAAAGCATACTCCTTAATGATATTGCACTATGCTGGACAGGTGAGGGTGCACCTTATGGAGTCGACATCAATACTGGTGGCATTGCCGATGCATTTGCCAACTTTGTTTGGGAGCCAGCAGTCGTGAAGGTTAGTTACATTCACTGTTTTTTGTTGATAAATTTAGTTTAGCTTGTTATTAATCAACCACTCATCTTTTGGCACTTGTTTTTACTGAAGCATCAGTTTTTAAAATGAAAATTATTTTTTCAATATGCTTAACAACAACAACAAACCGAGTAGTTCCCACAAGTGGGTCCCAAGTTATTCTTGTTTCTTAAAAATACTTTATGATTTCTACTTTGTCCAGATAAATGCCATTAATGCAGCCACAGAAGCAGCATGCCTCATTCTGAGTGTGGATGAGACAGTGAAGAATCCTAAGGTAATTTCGACTTTGTGAAACCACTCTCTCCCCAGTTTGTCTACCACTATGGACATAATAGACGGTGCATATTAGGGTTTTCCAGTCTCCCTTTTTTCTGCTTTGTTAAATCTAAAAGTTGTTAAGTTGCTTTAAGAATCAGAACAAAATTCACAACTTCCAACGTTGGAGGAATTTTTCTGCCTTCCCTTGTCGCTCAGCAATTCTTGCTGGAAACAAATACCCTAGTAAATAGTAATAATGCAGTAGCTCTTCTGAATTTTATTGATTACGGGGGGGGACTTAAGATCCTTTTGGCCAAACCTTAATGGCAAGGTTGTTAGTTGGTACTTTGCATTTTAGGGCTCGGCAGGTGTCAGAAAGATGTGGATGGAGAGAAACTCTATATGGTGCCATTTAGCCTTAAGCCGACTAAGTCAAAGCAGTCCTGTCACTGTGTCTTGCAGTCTGAGCTAGACGAGAAGCGACTGTAATGTGTAAAGGTGTTTTTGAGTGCTCCTACATCTCTCCACTTCTTTTTTTGATAACTTAGAAACCCTCGAGGGAAAGTTGGCGTATGGTTCGAAACTTGGTGGATAATGAGCTTGGTCCTTACGGTTTTCCTCGTAAATACCAGGCTTTTGTCTGCGGCAGGGTTTGAACTCGTAGCATGCACCTAACTTGCGAATCATGCGCTGCTCTACCACTAACATGCAGTGTCTACCTCTGCTGTGGTCTAAGAATCTCTGGGTCTAAAAAAAATCAAATTAGTGTAAGCTAGTCCTCTTCAAGCTGACAATCTGCCTTTATGCATTTTTTGTGTTGTTTTAGGTGGAGTTTAGTGGATTACTTTTATGTTTTTATCTTTGCTCATCAGATTTTCTTTTTTGCTTGTGATGTGTTCATCGTACTTGTATGTGTCCTTGCTATGCTAGAAGTAATTCCTATTTCCTGACATTGCAGTCTGAGAGTGCTCAAGGAGATGCTGCTGCAAGCGCTATGGGTGGTAGAGGGCGTGGAGGTGGTCGTGGCCGTGGAATGAGGCGGCGATAGATTTCACAAGTTCCTTGCAGATTTTGCTATGATTTTCATTTAGACTTTTTTGCATTGTTCACTCCTGCTGAGATGAAATCGAAAGGAATGCAAGGAAAAGAAAGGTGGGAAGCAAGGGGGTTGACCCCTTGATGGTACGCCATCTTTGTATGTGATGTGATTCCCAAAATTGGTCTCTAAATTCTGGCTGATGAGTTTATTTTTATTTGTGAACTAATTTCCCGGTTTTGCAACTGTCATATTTCCGTTGGCTGCTAATGTAATGTATTTCTAGTTGTCTCCCCTGTCGTATTGAAATCAGTGCAGAACTCCCTTGTAAGCCAATGGAGAAAAATGCATCCTTGACCGAAATGTTAAAATTTGGAAATTGTTTCTTTTGTAGTTGCCGAAAGAGATCAAAGCACTATTATGTTAGTGATCTGGCACATCCTGAGAACTAAAGCATCTCCGCTGTCAGTTTTTCAATGTGCGAAGCCTGCTGGTGGATATATGCAGAATTCCTTTGAGGAATAACCTCCATCTGATCGTGAAAGGTTCACAGTTATACTAAATAAGAAGGTTTAAAACTAACAGCTTAAAGACGGCAAATTCAAAAATGAAATACGATCAATGCAACTCCAGACAGCTATTGCTGCAACTTAGAGCATTGTCTAATTCCAATGGCATGTATAGGATAATAGGAAAAGAAGCCCATACGGCAAACGGGATTTTGCAAGTAACTATGAAATAAATTAGTAGAAAGTGGTAAATCGATCTTTGTTTGAAAAATTAGAGATGTTACCTTAATATGTGGGAGTATCATAGAGCCATTCGGTCTAAAATTGGAAACAGAAGGATTGTGCATATTTTCAAGTTATGTTACTCTTCATACCACGTTCCAGCAAACCAATTTACTGTTTAAGTTCAAAAAAACTTCGAAGTATGATACAGCATCCTACATTGAGCTAGCTTGCAACTCCTTTAATATCTTTGACGGACCATATAGCGTTCAGAAGTATCCATTCACAAGGTAAAAATAGCACGGTATAGTCAGTTTTCGGACTGGTCATTCAAAAATAGCCAGCGTTTACCAAGTCCATAAAAAATAGCCACTATTTTGCTGCAACAGAGACTGGTCCAGCATAATATACTGGAGTTCGGTACACCTGTGTATGAACTCCAGCATATTATGTTGGACCAATATACTTTGCTGGCTCCAGTATAATATACTGGAGCACCGGTGCTCCAAACTCCAGTATATTATGCTGGACCGGTATACTTGCTGGAACTCCAGTATATTATGCTGGAGTTCTAGTGTACTTATACTGGAACTCCATCATATTATGCTAGAGTTCCAGCATACTTATCCTGGAACTCCAGTATAATATGTTGGAGTTCAAGTATACTTATACCGGAACTCCAACATAATATACTGGCGTATTTTTCAGGTTTTGAACAGTGTTTTCGCTCAAATTTATCTTTACATGAAAAGTGGCTAAATTTCGATTACTTTTGAAACTGGGCTATTTTTAAACGACTAATTGTAAATCTGGCTATTTTTGAATTTCTCCCTTCACAAGTTATACCGGTGAAGGGCTTATAGCATTGTGAAGTTCGTGCACGACAAAAGATCCATCACACATACATTGATTTCTGAACTTTATAAAACCTAAGTTTACAAGTCAATTTTTTTGATAAGTTTACAAATCACATATTTTTTTCCATATAAAAGCATACCTAGGGTTGTGCTGGAGTATGTACATGATTTAGACTTTTGAATTTATCTATCTATACTATATTAAAAGTGGGAAGCCCTTAAGTCAAAAATTAAATTATTTTTTTACCCTTTTAAAAATTTAGTTATCCTACTTTTAAAAAAAAATATAATATTTAAATAAGAAGAAGGACAAAATTATTCTGAAGAGTTGTGAATGTTAAACATTCCATATTAATAATGAAAAGTGTCGTTTAACCGTGCCCTTTCTTGCACTCATTTACAAAGAACAAAATTGAAGCGCAACCCTCCTATATATAAAAATCCATCTAACATTTCACTTGTCACAAGACTTGTCTATAAACCCTTTTTGTTATTTTCGACACTAAATTCCTACCACTTCCTTTTGTGCTCTCACTAGGAGAGCTTCTGTTGACAGCAATAACGCTAGGAAATTACCTGATGAATCTTGCCGCTGTTTGTGGCTGAAAATGATACAAAGGGTATGAATTCTTTGTTTTTTATATCCATAATTTTGTGTTGTTTTGAATTATTGACTATTTTTCGTGTGTATTAAATCAAAGTAAATTACATTACTTGGTATCTGTTGAAGTACGACTTTGTATTTTTTCTTTGCATATGCTGGTTTAATTTAGTATCCATAGATTACGACCATAATAATATGTTTCTGGTTCAATTTCTTTCCTTGGTCAATTTTGGAGATTAAGAAAGAGAGATAAGTATGATCTCCTTATGTTTTTTCCAATTATTTGTTTACGTGAAGGAAAAAAATTATCACATTAAAAATGGGAATCCCACAATTTAAAAGTTAAATTATTAAAATCGTTGATATTCACATAAATATCTTACTTATAAAAAAAATCTTAAAAGTCCAAAATGATGAGCTGTAACCGTTGGCATAATTTAGCATAAAATGGATGGCTATTGGCAAATATGTCATACGCGCGCTGTAACTTTGTCAAGGATGTTATGATATTATAAAAGTCACACATGCCATTTCTCCAAAGGCGCCGAATTAGAAACGATTAGTTTTGGAAGAGGCATTTATGTTCCTATATCATTTTCTAGGCAAGGACAACTCTAATTTCATCCATGAAAAATACGAAAATGGCTTTCAATTGCGCATAATTTCCCTTTAAGCAACTGAAGTACAAATGTGGAGAGAAATACTATCTTTAGAATACTTAAAACTCCTCCAATATTATACATAGGGACAAGGACGTTGCGGTAAGTCTCTAACATGGTTTTCCTTTTCTTCTTTTCTTTCATTTTTTTTAATTTCTTCTCTTAGAACTATGGAAAGTAGAAAGCACATCAAAGAAGGATGGGAAGTTCGCGTGGCTAAAGAGACATCATCAAAGTGTTGAATCAAAGAAAATGCACAACAGATAAGGAAACAAAGAACTTTATTGTGTTAGAACGGAGGAACCATATAAAATTATGCAAGAAAATGCTTGAAACAATTCCGAATTGGCAATTGCCTTTTGTTGGAAATTAAATCAAGATTAGTTAGTATTCCTAAGTTGTCTAGGATTTGATATTTGGTAGTTTATTTAATTCATGTCTAGTTAGGTTTTGTTTACCAATTTTATATTGGAATAGGTTTTTGTTTTGTAGTATTATAAATAGGGATGCTACTACATATTTTCTATTGTGGAGAGGTAGCTACGACGTAGAGAGATTCAAGAGTTTATGAGTTGTGAAAAACCCTCCTACCAAGTTCTCTCCCTAGTTTAATAAATTTTTTCTATATAGCTTTTGCTAAATTTTTTGCTTGTGCCTAAATTGTTCTTCGGGGTATTTCAATCCTTCAAATTGGTATCAGAGCCTGTGTGAGATTCTGTCAGAGCCGATAGGAGAACTAAAAAAAAATAAAAAAAATATGGATAGTCTGTTACCCAATTGTCCCGTTTTTGTGTTTGATGACAAAAGTAATTTCGAAACTTGGTATCAACAGATGAAGATTTTTTTAAGGCTATTGGATTATGGTCCACCATCAATGAAGGATTTGAGGAACCTCCAGAAGGCACAACACTGACGGGTGATGCAGTTATGCAATTGGAGAAGAAGAGAAAAGATTAGGGAAAAGGGTCAAAATTGCCCTTCTACTAGTTTATTGGTTCCTTGTGCCACCCGTTACACTTTTCGACCATTCTCGTCCCTACCGTTAACAAAGTTTGCAAAATTATCCCTAACCCTAACGTCCCTCCACTGTGGCAGCTGACTCCTCTAATATTTTGTCCATGTCAGCTGCCATGTCAGCAGGTCCCACCAAATAAAATGCCATGTCAGCATTGACCTCTCACTTAAACTGTCAACTGGACAAGGTCAACCCAAATTCTAATGACCCGTACCCATTTCCTTGACCCAACTATCACAAATAAATAGGTAGAATCTGAAATTAAGGGGACTAAAAAGAACAAATGAATTGGTAAAATCTGGAAGTAAGAGGACTAAAAGGATGGATTTTATGTTTGGTAAAATTGGCTAACGAAATGGATGATTTAGTTAAATCAATTTTTTTTAGAAATTGCTGAGGAACGAAGAGGTCGTCGAATCAGTGCAGTTGAAGAAATCGCAAGACTCACCGCCTGATGATTTCTCACTCCTCTTAGATCCTCCACGGCTGAGCCACCGCCATCGCTGCCATCGACCGATAATCTTGAAAACACTCAAGCCCAAGAGATCTTCATATGCTTGGATGTTGATTTTTCAAGTCAATTTTTTGTACCAACATCGTGAAAAGACTTAATCTTGAACTGGTGTTTTCTTATTTTTTCTAATCCATTTTACAGATTGGGAGTATTTAAATTTAATTAGGAGGAAAAAATCTAAAACCCCGTGAGTAAAATAAGCCCAAAAGATCCCCATTTGCTTGTAAATTGATAGACTTTCTTTGTACGAAAATCTTGAAAAGATCCAATCTTGAAGTGGGGTTTTGTTTTCTTAGTCTTTTGAGATCAATTTTTACAGATTTGGGAGATTATAGGTGAAGAATCCAAACTTCAAATTCAAAGTGAAGAGGAAACATGAAGAAGGAGAAAAGAGACGAAGAGGGGAGCCAATACTATGGAGGTTAGTTCTGCCCTCTGAAAATTTTTCGGTGAAATGCCATGGTTTCCGGCGATTTTGGTATGAGGTGAGGGAGAGAAGATGAGAGAAAGGGTGGAGAGGTGAGGAGTGGGGGGTCATTTATGTTAGGGTTTTAATTTGGTGGGGTCGATGACATGGCAGCTGACTTGGCAGCTGGCATGGACAAAATATTATAGAGGTCAGCTGCCACATTGGAGGGACATTAGGGTTAGGGGTAATTTTACAAACTTTGTTAACGGTAGGGACGAGAATGGCCGAAAAGTGTAACGGGTGGCACAAGGAACGAATAAACAATAGTAGAGGGACAATTTTGACCCTTTTCCCTTTAGATTATAAGGCACGCTACTATCTCGCCATAAAGGTTGACTTGTATGTATCTAAAAAATATTTACATGCAAAGTCATCAAAGGAGGCTTGGACAATCTTGGTGAAGGCACATCGAAAAGTTGTTGACATAAGGAAAGAGAAACTGCAAGAGTTTAGGAGTCAATTTGAGTTGGCTCGTATGAAACCAACAGACTCTATTAAAGAATTCATTGCAAGAATTACTGAAATAGTCAATGGTCTAAGGACCAATGGAGAAGTATTGGAAGAAGTTAAAGTTGTTGAGAAAATATTACAGTCACTTAGTTTAAAGTTTAACAACAAGAAAGCTACTCTTGAGTCTACTAAAGATCTTAGCACTCTAAGACTTGATGATTTAGAAGGCGAATTAGTGATATATGAGAGATCATTGAATCAACTCAAAGATGAGACATTAGATGATGCATCGCAAGAAAAGGATGATCAGCCAATTAAAGAAAAAGAAGACATATCAAAGCCGACGGAGATAAATGAAGAAGGTCAATATTCAGAAACAGAGGAGAAAGGAAGAGAAGGTACATGTAAGTTTTGTTGTGATAGAGAATCTATTGAATGCGAAGAAAAGTCAAATAATATTCAAATTGATCTGCCAAAAATTTCTCCAATTGCTAAAAAGGAAGATGTGGTTGTAAGGGACGTTCGTCCAAAAGAGGTTGGTATTTCACCTGAAAAGTTATTTGATAATATTGAAGATGGAACTATTAACGAAAAAAGCAAGATGGTTCATCAAGAGAAAGTCTTTGATGATTGCACAAGATTGAGACAAAAATAGTTTGGGATCCAGCACTACAACACATGATTATAGATATTGAAGATGAAATAAATTTTGTGTCATTGTTCAAGATTACATGTTTCAAGGAGCAAGATGATATATCTAATAGGTGACATTACTCTACAACCTATTGAATGTTCAATTTGAGTTAATTGGGTGTACAAGTCCAACTACAAGGCAACTGGAGAAGTAGATGATTTCAAAGTAAAGAAAAATTATATTGATGATATTTTGAAAGGATTTACCATGGTTAAAGACAAATCATATATGGCCAATATTGAAGGAAAACTGATGTTAACTAAAGACGATACTCGCGACTTTATATATGATATGAAGACAAATCATATATGATATGTTGCATCAACAAATCATATATGGCCAATATTGAAGGGAAACTGATGTTAACTAAAGACGATACTCGCCACTTTGTTGATGCAACATATTTTAGAGAATTGGTGAAGAATCTAAAGTAATTGACTTCTATAAGGCTTGATGTTACTCATGGCATGATCAAGTTTGAAGATCTTGGTTTAAGGGAGGCTGTTGGAAATTAAACCAAGATTAATTAGTATTCTTAAGTTGTCTAAGATTTGATATTTGGTAGTTTATTTAATTCATGTCTAGTTAGGTTTTGTTTACCAATTTTATATTGGAATAGGTTTTTGTTTTGTAGTATTATAAATAGGGATGCTACTACATATTTTCTATTGTGGAGAGGTAGCTACGACGTAGAGAGATTCAAGAGTTTATGAGTTGTGAAAAACCCTCCTACCAAGTTCTCTCCCTAGTTTAATAAATTTCTTCTATATAACTTTTGCTAAATTTCTTGCTTGTGCCTAAATTATTCTTCGGGGTATTTCAATCCTTCAAATTTATTATTGCAAATAGTTTCATAGCTCTCTAACAAATTTGTCTTCATCTAATTTTCGAAATCATAAGAAAGGTAATTTGTTATGCAAACTCGGTTAACTTGAACTTCTTTATCTGTAGCTTTCTTCGATGTCTACAATTTCGTCCAGTGTGTGTGTCTAATATTTAACATGTATATACAGCCTTTAGAACTTTCCTCCACAATTTGCCAAGAACAAATGCACTGAAAATGTTAATCCTATTTTAGTGTTGCTGCAATTGTACTTTTAGTTTGTGCGCTAACTTCACTACTCAGATCTCTAAGATTTTTTTGCACTTGCATTGCATATCCATATGACTAGCCCTCAATAAAAAAATTCTGACTGGTGTTTTCTTTGAAGAGAGTTACAATAATGATCTCTTCATCTTTCATTATATTCTTATAATTTTGGTAATAATTTTCGTTGCTAATTTGTTTCTCCTAAAAATGGATTTACATAAATCATTACTAATTAAATTAATTTGGTGAAACATGATCTCTTAGTAAATTTGTGATCAAGTAGTTGCTGAAAATTTAAGACTAACAAAAATCTGCTATTGCAAAATCAAAATATTTTTCATTCAATATGAATAATGAATTTAAAATGGTGGACTGAAGCTAATTAACGATTAACATGACAAAGTGTTAACAATTGATTAAACTTTAATTGTTTATCTTCGTAGATTCAACCGATATTCAATTACCCTCAACGAACAAGTCAGCATATAATTCGCAAAAAATTATGCTTTATTCGTTCGTGTATAATTATTTATTCAAACTTTTATTTTAATTATATTGATACTATTTTATGAAAATCATATACTATATGACTCGATATACATGTGCAATGCACGTGCCGAAAAATATTATTTTAAGTAATATACTTTGTAATAATGGATGCCTTGAGTTGGAAGTCCATGGGAAATAATCAACGTTTCATGGGGGATGTTTCAGTATTGGATAGAGTGTTTGCTTGTGTTGGTTGCACAATTGTCATTGCTTGAGCAGATCAACGCCTGCCAATATGATAATCCACATTTACTTGCACTTATGGAGAAGGTTCAGAAGGATCAGGCTTCTATCATGGTTATTGGTCAAGTAGATGCATGTTATATGTTCATTACAAAAGTCATGGTCATGACTAAGCTAGCGAAATGGATGAAAGGGATATACACCATAAACATCATCTATAAGGAAATAGTAGGTGAGATACGCTTCATTACGTTTATGTACCTCATACAAGCAAAATAAGTAAAAAGCATCACATGCATATATCTAATTAAACTCTGATTGTTCATCTTTGTAGGTTCGAACAATATATTCAATCATCTTGACCTCGACAAACAAGCCACCAATACGTTGATCCATATTGATCATTTAGAGAAACTTACATCTTATACTTTCCTATATAATTATTTACTCAAAGTTTTATTTTAAGAATATTAATATTATTTTATAAATGTACTACATGATTCAGCTTCCAGAAGAACTAGTTACAGAATAATCATAGGACAACACAAGGGTGACTAAACCAATTCCACTCGTTTACTAATGTTTTCGATAAGCTGGTTAGCACTCAGCACAGCGTTCTCAACGGGAGTTCTACGCTTGACAAGCTGTCTTGGATTTCTACATGTTTGTAATATATCTGACATTTCTTCAGCTTTGTCGATGATGGATTTTCTTCTCGTATACGAAGAGTCTCCATCTTCAATATATGTGTTGGGCAACTTCTCAGAGTGGGGTGTAGAAACCATCATGTCTCTAAGTTTCTGTACCTTTTCAGTCATTCCTTGTTTTTTGAGATCATTGCACATTCTCTGATATGTAAGATATTGAGGAACTAGTCCTCTCCGAATCATGTCACGAAACCACTCAATAGCATCATCAAATCGATGCATCTTGCAGAATAAATGTATAAGCATGGTACTTGTAGCCAAGTCCAAATCAAAACCCTTTGCCCTCATCTCTTGGATAATTTGCATTGCCAGATCCAACCTATCCTGCTCACATAGCATCTTTACCAGCAGATGGTATGTTAGTCGATCTGCCACGTATCCAGATTCAATCATCTTGGTATAGAGGTTTAAGCCTTCTTCAATCTTCCCAAACTTGGACAAGTACCGAAAGAAGTAATTATACGTTGTTGCTGTTGGCATAAAACCTCTATTTATCATCATCTTAAGAATCTTACTAGCCCTGACAAGATCTCCTGCCTTGCAATAACCTTTCACCAATGAATTGTAAGTTGATAGAGTTGGACCAGATTCCAGAACCGACAGCCTCTCCATCATTCCTGATGCTTCCTTGAACCGCCCAGCTTCCCCTAATGCATCTATTATTGGATTGTAGACAATTGCATTGGGCTCAATTCCTTCCTCTTTCATCTCACCAATCAATTCAATTGCCATCTCAACTCTACGCATCCGGCATAATCCTTCGACAAGGGTACCATAAGTTACAACATTAGGTTTTATGCCCTCCTTTTTCATCTCAGCCCACAACCGCTCAGCTTTCTTGATCTTTCTTGATCGAAACCATCCATTTAACAATATATTATAGGCCCGAATAGATGACGACCAATTTGAGTCTTGTCCTTTTCGTCTATAAAAATACTCAGAAGCTACCTTCACATGCCCCTCTTTGCATAAAGAATCTAATAGTATCTCAAATAAGTTGTTCTCCAAGCCCGCAGCGTGTAAAAAGTTTATATTTGAAGAAAATTCATATGTTCGAATTGCTGGTAAGAGCATACCTGCAAAGACAAAAGGATCACAGTACTCATCAGATGATTAGAACTTACATATGTGCACCAAATATTGAGTGGCCAAAGATTCAAAATGAACTGACTTAGAAATCACTTGAGAAGCAGAAGATAATTGCAGCAGATCTCTCCTCTCTCTCTCTCAAGAAACTGTACTCCAGATGAAGTATGCAGTTGGCTTTCCATTCAATGCCTTAGATTCTCAATCGCTCTTTTTAGTGGGGAAGAATAGTGCCGGAAGGGAGTGAGACCAAGTCGAGCCACTAGTAGAGTAAGCCCTGACAGATCTCCGTCCCATTTCATGGATGCATCGCATTGAGAATTGACTCGTTAGATTAACCGCTTAGACCTTTGGTAGCAGGTTGCAGCTTGCACATGCAGGATCCCCCAGGAGGTCAACTTGATCTATCCTATTTTCAATCGTTAAGGTGGAGAACCGAACCAATTAAGTTCACTGAGATATCGCATGGTTAAACTTCTCGGGCTCGACCCCCATGATGCAATTCAGGGATGAGGTGAGAAGAAAACAGAAAAGATAGAGTTTTGAAGAAACCTACGGGAAAGTCAAATCATTTCATTTCGACAATGGCCCAAACGAGAGCAAACTATTCTAAGAGACCTCGAGCGTAATACATGCTACTTGAAGCGAGCTACTTTAACTGCCAAAGGAGCTGGGCAACTTGAGTTAGACGAGAGACAAGGACATAATTTCAAAGAGGCTTGATCGGGATGAATCGAAATATAGCAGCTACACCAAAACTAGGTGCAAAGAACCAACCAGACTGACCTAGTGGATAAATCAGAAATACAGGAAGAAAAAACATAGAAAAGGAAAGGCAATTTGGCATTTTGACCGACTCCAATAAATCTGAGTTAAAATTCAACATGTGACACATCTCTCTTATATTATAAGAGAAATGAACTATCATGTCATTTTTAGGCCGAACATGATCAAATTATGGAACACACGAGTGCCTTTCTAAGTTGCTAGGACTCTTCATTTTCGGTGCCACACTCATGTCGACACGACGTGGGTGTGGGTGTGGAATCCACACCGAATCTGGTCAATTGATTATGGATACATTGACCAAACTCAACAAAGAAATTCGGGACAGATGCAATAATTTATTTTATGAAGAGATACAATGATTTCTGAAACTACACAAAAGTTAGGGTGAAATCGAAGAAAATGGAATACCTTGTATATAGAAATTTTCATGTTAGTCCTTTTCTTTTTATCTCCTAGATTCTCCTCTTGATCAATATTTTCTCCTTCTCGGAATACCCTGTAGGTTTTCCACACTTTTCTCATAATTCAGACACATTTTTATAAATCTATTTTTAGATATTTGAATTATTTTTAGCCGAATCCCCGCACCTGTATCCGACTATCCGTACTTGGGATTGTAAACCCCCCCCCCCCCCCCGAAAATTTAGATTATGAAGGATCCAACCTCTACATCGCACCTGTATCAGACACCCGCACTCGAGTCCGAGCAACTTAGGGCATTTTATGGATGATCCTGATAGGCATTCCGAACACTTATTTCTCATACGCAAAATCAAATAGATTAAACTCTTTAAATATCTCATAACAACTTCTTGTATAAGTTTAAATTTAAAAAAAAAATATTAGCAGGATGTACAAAAACAACTAGTACTCAAAATCCAGCTCAAAGCCAGAACTTGTGAATTTGTAATAAACTGGAGCACACAAATTACTGGGGAAAAATAACAGAAGTAAATTAACAAAGAAATTCAATAGTAAAAAACACCATAATTTCGCCTATTGCAAGCATAGCTGATCTCAACTATGGATAAAGGAGGAGGATTTCAGCAGATTGACGGCCAACCTAAAACTAGTTGAACTATAATATATCCCCTGAATACTAAATTTTTCGGGAGGGATTGAACTGAATAGCGCTGAATTGACACATAGTATACATATATTCATCCCAAACTACTTTTAAATTGAGGTGCAGTTAATTCATTGATTGAATTTTTTAACATTTTTATGTATGATTCTCGGAAAATAAAACCAGTACCTGCCCTTGCATATCGTCTGATCAATATTGCAAATGTATCAAGATTGGATCTTTCAGTAGAACTGAGTCTATCAAGTATCAAATTCCAAGCAGAATCAAATTCCCTTCCTTTCCCAAGTGCATTAAGCATAGCATTAAACACAGTAACAGAAAACTTAAACCACTCTTTCTTCTCAGCCCATAAGTAAAGGGTAAATAAAGGCTTAGGTGAAGAATCAAAATGGGTGAAAAGTTGAAGAAACAGAGGCTCATTTACTTCAAAAATCCCAGCTTTATCCAATGCATTTTCAAGAATAGGTCCAGGTGGGATGGTGGGGTCACTGAGGATGTCACATAGGGTGGTGAAAGTAGTGGGACAGTAATTAGGGGTGGTGGGGTTTTGGGGTTGGGGTGAAATGAGGGGGGTGGGTTGTTTAGGTGGGTAGTTCAATGGCCATTTCATTAGGGGCTTAACTCGTGTTGATTTCAGGTTTGAATGGGTTGAGAAGAGCTTTGAATTAGGGTTTTTTTGGGTAGTGGTGGGATGTGAGAGAAGAGAAGTTAGAGAGATAATGGAACGGCGGATGTTTAGAGCTTTCATTGCTTTGCTCCACAAGAAGTAACACAATCTAATCTAATATATAAGAATGTTATACTAGTTCATAAATTAAAGCATTTGACGAATTTGTGTATCCACTGTTTCTGTAGTTGGATTTGTGTCTGCTCATTTGAAAGAAGCAGTGAGTGAGGTTGTAACTATGGCGGATTGGGGTTTACTGAATTTCTGGCATTTTCTTCTCTTCTTCTACTATCCACCTGTATGCATACTGTATCAACAATATTGATTATACATATTTATACAACTATATACATAATATACCTCTTTGTATAAAAGTGTATAAGTATCTCTCACGAAATTTTTGTACCATTTTCACTTGCAATTCTTGTATAAAACTAGTCCAAATCTCTAGCAAATAACTTCAAACTTTGTATACAACTTACTTAGACTATTTCTAATAAGTTCAAACAATACCCACTCTAAATTTCTCACAAAATCATAATCGAAATTTAACAAGATTAGCATTAAAGGAGATGAGATTTTAGGTTTCTTGCGTCTGTTTTTGCGTTTTGTAGTTGTGATAGGTATGTATAAACCTGAAGATATACAAAATCAAAAAAAAAAACTATTTGGAGAAGTATTGGTTAAGGAAGAAGGCACGGATGTGTGTTGACTCAGTGTCTTGATCAATGGTTACACTAAAAATAGGGAACTGATTTTTGTTTGCATATGATTCTTTTTTATTAATTAAATTAAATATTTATGGGTGAAAAATGAGCGAGAGAGCTACAATAGGGGTAGGTAGAAATAAATGAGGTTGTTATAATTAGAGGGAATGGAAAAAAAAGAAGATCTTATTGATATTTGGCTACACATTTGCAAACTTGTCACTGGGCTAAAATAGTGCAAGTCAACTTATGGAGTGCATAATTATGAAATTTTGTCATATATATATATATATATATATATATATATATATATATATATATATATATTGGGGGGGGGGGGAGACGAGGGACTATAATTTAACCATCCTTCTTGTATAACACGTGTGAATTTTCTTATTGCTTTGTTAGTTTGTTGTTGTTCGAGAATTGTTTTTCTTGAGCCGAGAGTCGATCAGAAATATCATCTCTATCTCTATAAGGTAGAAATAAATTCTGCATATACATTACCTTCCCCGGGTGAATATACTGCGAGTGTTGTTGTTCTTGTGCGGATTCAAATCTGCTTCTTTATCCCGGCATTTTGTAACAAATTCATTTTCAGTAACCTCTCTAATAAAAAATTGTGTGGTCAATAGAGAAGTAGAAGAGATGAAAAACAATATGTAATTCTTATTATATACAAATTCATATATGTAGTACAGAAATTTGATCCATCTATATAAAATTGAATGTCGCAGAAATTAATGAGAAATATGTGTATTGTAGATGTAGTTGCATCCTTATTCTCTTTAAGCTGATCAATGAATCAAAACTGAGATAACAACCCTGCAACAAAATACAATGTATGTTAGCTCTTTATTAAATTAATAATTCCAAAATTAGCATTTTTCAGCCAATAGCAAATTCAGAATTAAAGTGGGCGTACCACTTAATATATACACACTTTTTTTTTTTTTTGAATATTTTCGTTAAATCTTTTGCGCACACATATACTTATATACACACAAACCATGAGTTCAAGGCAGTGAGTGCACGTGCATCAAAACTGCTTATATGTTTGATTCGCCTCTATCTTACGCAATATTGTCACACTCCACTTAACGTGAATACTTAACATTTTTTTCTTTTATCTTTTTTCGTCTTCTTTCAGTATGCAGGGATCATCCATAGTGGCGTTCAGATTACATGATGTATGATTTAGATTGAAACATATGAAATATATGCAGGGGCGGATATACGTACCTCAAGTTGTGTCACGAGACAACTCTTTGTTGGGAATTTTTACTAGATGTGTAGTATGTATAAATAATAAGCAAAGTAAAATATTAGGTACAAATATAAAAAATGATATTGCTTGTCATTATAGTGATTTATTTATTTGTTCACTTGTTCAAATATTGATACCGCTCCTATATATACGCCACTAGGAGTATGAAACATCACATAAGGCAGGACAAGAATTTGAGAGCACAAAACTCTTTTGATGAAATCATATTACCTTTAGTGTTAATTACATGTATGCCCCTTATCTTCATCTTCTCTGGAAGTTGAAGCATTTGATTGCAAAAGCAAAGGTTACTGCAAAGAGTATACAGAAACCAACCACTGCAACACCAGCAATGCCTAAGAAATCATGTCTGTATCCAAACTGCTCTTTAATGAACCTTTTTATTGGTACTGTATGAACACCATCAGCAAGCTTAAGATGTTCATTTACTTCTCCATATTGTGATGTTAAAAGTCCATATAAACTCCATGCTACTGGATTAGCCCAATAGTACCATCTCCACCATATAGGGATTCTCTGTAAAAGAGAAAAAAACTAAGTTAGTGAATATAACAAATCCATGATTTTGTGAATTTCTCGTTCATCGATGAAGGGGAGCCTTTGCGTAACTGGTAAAGTTGTTGCTATGTGACCAGGAGGTCACGGGTTCGAGCTGTAGAAACAGCCTCTTGCAAAAATGCAAGGTAAGGCTGCGTATAATAGACCTTTGTGGTCCGGTCCTTCCCGGGGACCCCGCGCATAGCGGGAGTTTAGTGCACTGGGCTGCCCTCTCATTCATCATCGATGATCACATGATGAAGAGGACTGTTAACAAACATTTGTGTTCAAGATGGAAGAGAACATGTCAGAGAAATATTACCATTCGAGAAATCATGAAGCCGCTGAACAAATTCCACATCATATAGAATGGTGCAGCAAGAATTGCAGCAATGTTATGGTTTGGAGAGACTGAAGTTGTCATCATTCCGAAGAAAGTGAAGTATAGAAGTGTGAAGTACATGAAGTATATGTACCAAACAAACTTCCATACGTTCCACTCGAAAGATGCCATGAAGTAGAATATGGTACTATATATAAGTGTCTGTATGAAAACATATGGAAATTCAATTGTGACCTGCAAAAACAGTAAGGTCCAATTTAGATAAGGCACGCACATCATTTGCGGACCAAGTCTTACATCAGAGTCATATAAAAAAGCACATGAAGAATATCAAGATGACATGCCTGTGCAAATGCAAAGGGTAGAGCTGAATACATCCCTGCTGCTCTTTCTCGATATGAGACGAATCTTTCAACATATACAACAGGTTGGACAGAGGACGCGTTCGTGATTCCAATAAAAAGAACTGCTGCATACATGGATCCCATAGCATTTAATATGTCCTGCTGAGTACTCCTGTGGTGAAAAGGTTGGTAGATAATGTGAAACAGTGAGAACATTTAATAACTGGTACTCCAGGTAATAAAATTTTGTGAAAACAAAAGGAGAAAGTTTCAGTATGACAGCATTCAGTTTTCTGATTATGAGGAATCATTTGAGTGACTTCGGTCTTGTGACAAATGTGCCATAAGATCAAAATGAGTGAACAGATTTATATCATATTGAATGGTAAAAACAAGGTTTCAACTACAAGAAAGAAACCAGACCTCTTAGAACCAAACTTCCAGCATATACTTCCAAACATCAATGAGATTATGACCGTGTAGAAGAAGCGCACAGCAGTATACTGCGGATTTCTCCAGTAGGACAGGTTTTGCTTCCAAAGACATGCAAGAAACTGCCCGAAAAAGGACTGAGAGTACTTGCTTGGGAAATTTAGTTCAACTGAATCTTCTTCTGGCTTGCTTAAACTTTCAGCCATTTCCTCATTTTGCCTGAATTGACCAAAACAAAGTTAATTAAAAAAAGCAAAAATCAGATATTTCTTAATCTCTCTCACACATACACACACACACACACAGAGAAATACCTATATAATGTTGATTTCCGATAAACGTCCGCAAAATCTATGCCGAGGCGATTTTCTTCCGCTGGAGAAGTCACTTCAAGAACCCAAGCAGCAGGGTTCTGTCCAGACTTAATTTTGTGAACTTCTTGAATTGCCTAGCAAAATTAGGACTGGATTATATATTATGCAGTTTTAAGGCATAGCAAGCTCTGAATTGATGAGTTAAGGGATTACCTCGAAATACTGAACAAGCTTGCATGATCTGTTTCCCAGTGGACCAGCATAAATGAGCTCTCCACCTCTTTTCATTAGCAAAAGCTGCATACCAAGTAAAATCATGCCTCACTTTCAGAAGCTAAAGGTACTAATCATATCTTTAAGCTTGTTGGTGTATAACTGCTAGAGCTGTAACTACAGTAGTGTAAACTTGAAGATTAGATGTGCATTGACCAAGATTTAAGATGAAAACCTCGTCAAATGATTCAAAGATATCTATACTAGGCTGATGGATGGTGCAGACGATTGTTCTTCCAGTGTCGACAATGTTTCTCACTGTTCTCATTACAATGGCTGCAGACCGGGCATCTAGTCCTGAAGTAGGTTCATCCATAAATACTATTGAAGGATTGGCTACAAGCTCAACTGCAATCGTCAACCTTTTCCTTTGCTCTGTTGACAATCCATCTACCCCAGGTAGGCCAACCAAAGCTCGGCGTAATGAAGTTAGTTCCACTAGCTCCTCAACCTCTTCAACAAAAGCCTGCAAAACTGGTTCTTCCTCAGGTTCTGTATGTACAAATTGTGAAACGATTTTAAGTTCAAAGAACTATAGGCGATTACCTTTTGTGTTCTCAGATCAACCTGAGAAGATAACCGGAGCCAAGCAGAAAACAGAAGTGACTCGTGGATAGTTAAGCAGGGGGAATGAACATCATTTTGTTCACAATATCCAGATACCCTTGCAAAAGTTTCTTGCTTTTTAGGGTGCCCAGAAATATATATATTTCCTACTATATGTCCACCAGTTTTCCTACCAGCTAAAACATCCATTAGAGTAGTTTTACCAGCACCACTGACACCAACTAATGCAGTAAGCACACCCGGCCTAAATGCACCGGTAACATTGACTAGTAACTGCAATTTATCTCCTGCTAGACCTTGTTGCTTAAGTTCCTGAAGAAATAATTCAGACAATGATTAGGGATTTGTTATGGAACAATTGCATTAAATTGCTACTAGAATTAAACTTCTGTTTGTTTACCATGGGGACGTCAACGTAGTAACTAATGTCTCTAAAACACATGGAAAGTGGACGAAAAGGAAGAACCATGCCTCTTCGTTTCTTCTGCTCCCTTCCTGCCGAGAGACCAGAAATCATGAATTTTTCATTGAAACAAAAGAAAACTTTGAAACTGAGAATGCTTTAACAGACCAGTGAATGAGTGTGTGTGGTTCAAAAACTCTCCAAGTGGAATAATGTTATATTCACTCTCTTGTTCTTTGTCCTTGTTCTGGATCTTTCTCTTTGAGACAACTGCTTGCTGACTCCCTAATGCTGCAGAAAGTTGTAAAAACATGTTAAGTTTCCTTCCGCACATTTGCAAAGCGGTGTGGTTATAGTTACACTTTACATTACAGGTACATCAGTTTGCATTAAGAGCAAGACATGTCAACTTGTAATACTAGAGCGTTCAAACATCTTTCATTTGCTCAATTCTTTGCGACAGCTAGAGTTTCTCTCTAAACGCGTCATGATAAAAGACTTGTAGAACCAGAATATAGCTATGCAAGATGATCGTATGGAGGATTTTTGAAGAGAACTTACGGTTAAGGTAAGTCAGAAATATTGTGAAGAGGATGTTGAACAATATTGTATAACCAATCAATGCACCAACACCGATCCAATACCAATAGTCCTCTGGAAACAAGCTGCGGACCTTTAATAACATCTGACCCAGAGGCATGTCCCCAAATCTCTGCCAATTTCGAAAGAAAAGGTAAATCTATGTCCAACAGTAGTACTGATTACCAAATGAGAAACATTTGTCGATAGTAGTCCAAACATATTTTTGTGTGAAGCATCAACCGAGTGCTGTGTCACTTTTATAGTAGTCATTTCTTAGCGATAATGAATTATACAGGTTAACTAGAAGGCCTTCGACACCAGGTGAAGAGATCTATTTGTTTTTGTTAAGAAGATTTAAGTTCCTAAAAAGGAGCAATACATGCTAATATCTGGTTTTCATGAATAAACATTGAGTTGCATTTATTCAGATCAGCTTACTTGAACAACCTTCTGATCTTTGTTGACAGGCTTATAGATTGACTTTTTGACTGGCAAACAGAAAGATCTAAAAAGAATACTAGGACGATGGATAAATGTATAGATACTTGCACATATGGAACACTGCACCTGATTTCTTCATTGCTAAGTTGGTGGCCCGTTATGTTTGGGTATATTCAAGTGTATTTTTGGACTGTAATTGGATATGAAACAGACACAAATAGAAACTGCAATATCAAATTACCTTATCCCAAGAATGGCCACGGAACTCATTTACTGAAGCAGCATTCTGGGCATACATCAAAGGCGAAAACCAGTAACCCCAGATCCACCAACTTGGGATACTATCTGTAACAATACGAAAGTTCAACTACAAACTAATCAAAATTAAAGCCATTTTTTTTCTCGGGGTGAAGTAACTAAATCATAGATTAAGCGAAATTGAGTATGTAAATGACCTCTTGAAAGAACAAATCCTCCGAGAGCCATGACAACCAACATTGCAAAAGATCCAAAAGTATTAGCAACTATCATATTTCTGCCTAGTGCTGCCATCAAGCGGAAGAGACCTATTGACATCTGATGCAATGAAAGATACAACAAAAACTGACGGAGGCACCTGAAACAATTAAATAAAATAAGTTGTCCTAACTCTATCAAACATGGTGATAAGTTAATACAGAATCTAAAACAAGAGGAAAAAATCGACAAAAAAAAAAACGATACCTAGTTATTTGAGGATCAAAGCCAACCACATAGTATGTAGCTGCAACCCAAATAATGGACTCTAAAATTGATGTGGGAATACTCAAAATCCAAGATGGAAGAGTATATATCCAACAGGGGTAAAAGTGTAAATCTCTTTGCTTGTAAAGAACGGGAAGCTTGGCAATCAGCATAGGCACCTCCAAGAAGCCATTGAAAAGAACCATAAGAATTGCAAAGTAGAGAGCACCAAGATAAACAGCTCCATCTTCAAGTGTATCGTGATGCATTGTTGAACGGAAGAACACACTCATCATTATCAAAACAATCAAAAAGAGCTGCAAAAGTTGAGAACAATATTTCCATCTCAACAACTAATAGTATAACTCTAAAATGAATCTAAAATTATGATGAAACTGCTAAAATTATGACCTGTGTGATTTTGAATACAAGCACAACTGAGTTCCTTTTTAACAATAACATCTGCCAGGAAAAACTGATCTTTAGAAGCTCGGATTTTTTCACACCGTAAGTACTAGAGGACAGTGCTGCAGGGTGATCGTCACGTTTGTCAAATGGGATATCTAGCTCCTGTGTCAATGCATTACCAACATGAAAGGATTGAAAGCGTTCAACAAACTTTGTCGCCGGCACATAGTTGTACTGGCTATTGGGAAACCAATACTGCCCTTGATCTTTTTCAGATGTTACCTGTGAAAAGATAGCAAGATGACAAACCAAATAAGAGTACTATCAATATGGCATCAGTTCAATGCTTGAACACTGACAATTACCTCTTGAAGAAAATCAGCAACATTTTTCCTGGAGGGGCATTTGAAACCCATAAATTCAAAGAACCCAAGTGCACTTTCACGGGGACCCTGATATACGATATGGCCCTCACTTAAAAGAATTATATCATCAAACAGACAGTAAGTTTCAGGGTCAGGTTGCAATAAAGAAACCAGGGTAGTCCCATCAAATGCGCGAGTCGTATGCTTTAAATACTTGACGATTTGATAGGTAGTTGAACTATCTAGCCCGGTTGAGATTTCATCCATTAAGAGTACCCTTGATGCACCCATTAGCAACTCACCTGCATGCATGTCTCACAACTTCAATATTCCAAGCAACACTTTTTCATCAACTAGTATCAGAAATGAAGGAAAGTACCAGTAGTAAGGCGCTTCTTTTGACCACCTGAGATCCCTTTGAGCATTTCATCTCCTACTAATGTATCCGCACAAATATCCAATCCTAAAATCTTTGCAGATATTTCAGAAGATATAAAAGAAATGTCCAAACAATAGTCCGCAAAGTACAACGAGGTTTATAAAGCTGTTACTATCTTTTATCTAGCACATGATGCTATTGCATCATAGTACCAGTAGATAAAACAACAGTGATTTCAACATGTAAAACAAACATAGAGGAAAATATAGCTCCATATGCAGCATGTGGAGTGAATGTAGAAAAACAATACCTGTAGAATGTAATCTACGACTACACTTGTCTGTTCTCCCAATGCTACTGCCTAGGAGAAAACAGTTACATCAATATTCAGATATCTATATTTGTCTATATAGATAACCTGGAAAAAGCTTTACTCGTTACCTTAATAAAGATATCAAGATCTTGATCAGGAATTATTCCAGCATTTTTCTCTTTTCTTAGAAGTTCCATAAGCAAATCTGCCCAGATTTAATATAACTATATCAAATTCAACTATAAAAAGTATTGTAAAAAAGTGCAGGTCTAGATAATATTACCACGCTTAAAACCGACACCCTGGCAACGTCCAGAGAACTCAAGTGTCTCCCTTACTGTCATTTCTGCAATATGTGAATCCCTTTGGCTGATGTATGCAGCAGTCCTCTGAGGAACAAACTCCTTCAAATCATGTCCATTGTAGGTAACTTTTCCTGACATCTTCAAAATAAGTCAACTGCATTAATGAGGAACTATAACAATCTTTTCAAAAACAAAGACAACTGCAATGTGATCTAGAACCAAAACTTGAACTTTTCAGTAATTTTTGTAGTAACATATGAATTCTAAGGAATGTACCTTCAAATCTTTATCAAGGCGGCCAGCAAGTGCCAAAAGCAATGTTGTTTTTCCAGAGCTTGGAGGACCCAATAGTAGAGTCAACCTGAAGACAAGACTACCTCAGGATATTTGAAATTTAACTCGTCGACATGATACACGCTTCATTGGAGCTCAAATTTTACCTTGAAGGCCTTATAAAACCACTTATGTTGTTTAGGATAGATAATTTCTTTCTCCGACTTGGGAAAATCCTCAGCTGTCTCAAGAAAGTCTGTTCTCATTTTTATGACAGAAACATTGTTAGACACTCGGGACATTGAAATAGTAATTTAGGAGAGACATGAGACTTACCTCAGTCATGTTGAATATGAAGTTTGGAACTGTTGGCAATGCTCTGTCTCCTACATGGACCTTTGCATCAACTTTAAGATGCTGAAAGCAAACCTTAACTTTTGGGAATTCCAAATTCACCCTGAAAGTTAGATTAGTTCGATAGGTTTTAGAATATAAACGATACAATAGATAATGTTGAAGATTATATGGATGATAAATAAATCAAGTTGAATAAAGAGTCTGAGAATAGTTATCACTATTTGATGAGAATATGCAGTGCAAATTCAATAATCTTACAGCTCGTATTTGGACATGATAACCATGCCAAACACCACTATGCTATGAAACATATTCACTTGACATGCTATTCTAAAATGTTTTTGCTATAAGTTGAAGATAGAAAATGTTTTTGCTATAAGATTAATATATGTTTCTTCAACCAATAGATCCAAATTTCAGCTGATCCTAAAACATGTACAGATTTCAGTATTGATCCTTCTTATGGCAATTCTCCATTTTTTTATCTGCTTTTAATGAAAAAAAAAATCTAAGTCAAACTCCAGAGACCAACCATAGTTAGAGATAGGCAACTAATTGGAATTTGAATTATTCACAAGTCACAACTATCAGGTTTAAGACTCTTAACACTTCACTTAGCTCTTTCAGCTTCTTGATGTCCTAAAGAAACTGAAGGGGCATAACTGGTAAAGTTGTTGCCACGTGACCAGGAGGTTACGGGTTAAACTGTAGAAACAGTCTCTTGTAAAAATGACCGCATACAATAGAACTTGTAATCCGGCCCTTCCCCGGACCCCACGCATAGCGGTAGCTTAGTGGATTGGGCTGCCCTTTTTGATGTCCTAATGCAACTCAAATTTGGAGACCATCATTGAATTATGTTGTCTATAGCTGGGGGTAATCATTTTGAGATGTTTCAAGTTTTTAGCAAGAAAATATCATAGATAATTAATCTTTGGTTGGTGGAATAGGGAGATTCAACATTGTTAAAACAAGGTTTGGTTGCTACTCTTCTTTTCCTTCACTTAATACCCGCATAAGTTATGCAGGAAATGGGAATACATGAATACTTTGGATTAAAATGGATCCAACTCCCCTCTATTTTCTGTCTCTCCATTTCTCTAAGTTAAATCATGACAATATTTAATTCCTTACTAAAATAAAACCCTAACCATGGTTAAAATATTTAGTTCCTTCTTTTTTCCATTCCCAAACATTTTAAAAAGCTTTTTAGCCATGAGTTTATACAACTGGCATTAGAAAGAAAAAGAAATTCCAAAGGAGATTGAGAATCCAAAATAAAAGTTTTAAATTTAATAGCAGCAAATTGAATCCTATAATTACAACACCCAAGAAAACATTGAAGAAATCCATAACTAGTAAATCTAAGTTGCCGAAATTCCTTGACAAGAAAATCTAAAGAATCTTTTTAAGAAAATTTACAGTAATGAGACATGTTCCTTCATGACTAGTAGCCGGATATTTCTTTGAATTTTTTCAACAAAGTTAATATTTTTTTTTTAATTTTTTGTTCTTTTTTGCGTGTGCAGGCTTATTATAATTCTTTTTATTTAAACCAATTTAAGTTACAAAAAAATTAAAGTTAAGGAGGTCAGTGTTGGAAAAATATTTGGGAATGGAAAAAAGAAGGAATTAAATACTTTAACCACGTTTAGAGCTTTATAATTTTAGTCAACTAAATCTCATTCATTAATTTTTAATCACGACAAGTGTCTCCAATCCAAATAGGAACTTGGAGAAATGAAGAAACTAGGAAATGAAAGGGAGTTGGATCCGATTAAAACAACTAAAAAGACAAAAACAACGCTCATAAAATAATAGTAGTAAACAAGACTTTTTAAATAAAAGTAAGCACATACTTTAAAATAGACATTGTATGCTAGTAATTTTTTAGTATATCAAACCAAACATCTAGCAACAACCTCAATCCCAAACAAGTTGGGTCGGCTACATGAATATCTATGGGACAACTGAAATAAATAAAAGAACTTACGCCTCAAATCTTTGCTTAACTCTTTTAAAGAACAGCTCAGTATCTTCATTAATGGCATTAATCAAGTTATCGAAAACTTGCTTCTGTTGTTGATCTTTCATTTTACCAACATGAACCAACGAAACCTCTCCAGAAATGTCTCGAAAGATCGATGTTCGGGCTCGGATATAAGTAGGAGATCTCTGCAAAGCAGCTAACACAAGAGCCTCTTCATCTTTGTTAGCTCCATTTTCAGTTGTGCTTGAGAAAATTCTCTCTGAGGAAGAGTTCCACATTGTTGTGGACCTAAATGTTGATTAATTATATCCACAGCTACAAATTTTGAGGAGAAATCTAGAATGTGAAAATTAATTAAAGGATTTCTGAATATAATTTGTGAGGTGAGTAATGTTAGATGTGTCCATCCAACAACTTTGCATTAATTTGGTGTGTTACTACTTCTTCTTCTCTACCCTCAACCAATCTATGCATTTTTCTCATAAAATCATGCATAGAAAGTGACATTTTGAGAGAGAAATGGGAAACAGATGAAGTGTTGGAAAATCTTAGTTAGACTTTGGTTACAAATGCTATACTGAAAAGTCAAGAGTTATTTGCTGGACTGAAAAGTAGTTAAAACAGTTAGGAAAAAGGTACCTTTACCATTTCCTTCACTCTCGAACCCAAAGAAGAAATGTGAAATTTTGAAAAAGAATATACCATGGGATTCAACTGGTACTAATATAAAGGTGCTTATAATTTCCGGTGGAATCGAGTACTGATGGGCTAAACCAACCCGAAGATACTCGTGATATTGTCCAATTTGGGTCAAGCCCGCACAGTTTTTTCCAAAATGCCTCACTCCATTAATAGATTTATACACATTTTCAGCTATCAATGTGGGGTCAAAGTTACATGTGGCTCGTTACCACGGCCCATGGGTCAATTTTCGAGATTTACTGTGTGTCACCCACATTGTCTCAAGCCTGCAACTAGCTTCTTTTTGTCTGTGTGCACCTCTAAGCTCGTAAGGGAAAGTAAACCAAGACCCACGCCATCACTCGCTATCCTCATGCTCGTCCCGCTAAACTTGGCTCTGATACCAATTGTTGGGCTAAACCAGTTCGAAGATACTCTTACATAGTGTGATATTATTCGCTTTGGGCCAAGTACGCACAATTTTCCTCAAAAGGCATCACCCTATTAAGAGATACTTACACCTTATATGTAGTATCCAAATATTTTCAACTATTTATTTGCACACACTATTCTCTTGTGGCTATGGTCCTAACAAAGTATAAAATTATTTATTTTAAAGTGGTTCAACTACCAACTATCTATATTTTATTGTGTCTATATAGTGTGACTAGTAAGTAGCAAGTGCGATCTCATATGTAAAGTAAAGTTACGTGTAATTCAACATTTTTTGTTTAAGATGCTAGTACAATATTTTATATGGACTGCAAATTTGTTTCTAACTGTACTATATGGTATTTTTGTTTGTTCATTTAAATACTTGTAAGACTTGACAGAGTTCTAGATTGTCTGTCAATATAAATCATTGAAAGACCATAAATATGACAACTGAGCGCAAGCTGTTTTTACGTTACTTTGTCTAGGCATTGGACCAGCCCCATTTATATTCTACATTTTCTGATCATATCACACTTTGCATTAGCTCTATGATGTACTTGGTGCACTGACAAATTTTACATGCTCTTTTTCTTTGAGTTCTCTTTGGAAAGTAACTAGGTAATTAGAATTGGTGTATTATACACCCTAGTGATAAATTACACAGCTTAATAATTACATAGTAGTATAATTACGACAACCTATTTGTTTGTCATGATGTAATTATAAGTCTATTGTGGTTGCACAAGTATAATTATACAGTTAGATTAAATTTTAAATATAAAATTAATTATCAAAAATTTAAAGTTAAGATTTAACATATATATATATATATATATATATATAATATTAAATTTGACATTTAAGATAGATATTGTTTCTTGAAAATATATTAATTACTAATTGTATATTTGTAACTAATATTGTAAAAACAATTGATATATACTTTTCAAATTAATAATATTTTACTTTAATCAATTGTAAAAACTAAAAGTACATATTTTGTAAGAACATCATGTACTGCATACTTGATAAAGTGATTAATTTTTATAAATATAATGCCATAACATTACTCAAATATTTTATGAAAAAATAATCTATCAATTCGAACTGAACAATGAATAAAATGCAATCTGAATTAATAAGTGACTACTACTAAAGTAAATAAAATGGAAACGAAAATATAACATAAATTCAAAATCCAAAAAAATTAACATAATACTCTCATCCAAAATTATAACATAACATAAAATAAGTTTCAACATAATTTAAGTAAATATAATTCAAAAGAAAAGGAAGACATAAATCTATAACCTCATTTAACAATGAGTTCTACTTTAATGACATCACTCGTTATATGCTAAGTTTATTAATGATTCATTATTTTTAATATTAGGAGGAGTAATTTCAAAACTAGAATATTATAACACAATTATGCTAAATGAAAAAAATATAAAAAATATGAGTAACTACATGGAATCACAAAAAAGAATGTTGAAAAATAGAATATTATCTAAATATTAAAAAGTAATATATCATTTTAACATAGTTAAGTTTGCATATAACCCCATCTAATAAAGAAATTCAACTCTAATGACATCATTACTCATTATAAGTCAAGTTTGTGAATGACTTATTCTTTCTAAGATTACGAGGTATAATTTTTTAGTAAAATTAGAATAATAACATTACTAAGTGCAATAAAAAAATAAAGAAAAATAATTAACAAAAGAAATAAAATATGAGAAATTATGTAGAAACACGTGAAGTAAAGGTTCAGAAATGAGAAATAAGAAGGAAAAAAATAATGTGAAAAAAAATTATTTTAAAAAAAGAAATTAAAAAGTTAAAAAAAATTATTTAAAAAAAGAATAAAAAAGTAAGTTTAAAAGAAAAGAAAAGAGATTCAAAAAATAACCTTGTAATTGCACAATATAATTGTGAGCAATTCTCAGCTTCCCCTTGAAAATTGTAGAGTGTAACTACGCCCCCTCAATTATATCCAATTAAATGTTGACTATTACTTAGTCAAACAAATATGCCAAAACCGTGTAATTACACTCAATTACACACAAATCCAATTATAGGGTGGCCTTCCAAACAGGTCCTTATAGTTTTTCCTTTTTTTTTTTCCTTTCCACCATTACTTTTGTGTTGAAGGCGAAAAAACAAAGAAAACATTAAACCCAAATATTGACATTAATGTATATACAGTTTCCAATTAGTGGGATTTTATTGGGTTATTGTTATTGTTATTGTAATGTATATATAGTCAAAACTTACTTTAACAACCTCGTTTTTGCTCTGGATTTTTTTGGCTACTACAATGAAGTATAATAGAGAACATATATTACAGTTAGAGGCGGATCCATGATTAAAATTTAATGTATTCAACTTTACAATGAATTAATTATATTGTTAAAATTATGGATTCCAAATCTAATATTTATTAAAATTTTAGTAGATTTTTACCTACGTATCTATACTCAATGTCGAATGTTAAAGGCTACGTTTGCCCTTGATTATAGCATAACAATAAGTTAGTTCTAAAGAAAACTTGGCCGTTAGAGTGAGCTATTATAGAAAGGATGACAATCAACGTGAATTTATAAAGATTAATTCTATTCTCTATCCAAATATTGTGTTCCTTCTGTCCAGATTTACAGACTCTTTATTAAAGACACTCCAAATTAATATTTTACTTCATTTTACTATTTATCTATTTTATATAATATTCAGAATTTTTAGAAATCAAATCTATTGAACAAATTAAATTCCTACTGATGGCACTAGACGCTAGCTCTTTATGTCTTCATTTTATAATATTCAACAGATACTAAAAGTAAAAATGTTTTAACTGTGTTTTTTTTCCTTTTGGGTCAAGACTTATATATATTTACTACAACTCTTTTTCTCTTAACGTTAACTAGTAGTCGTACCCGCACGATGCGCGGTCAATATTAAAAAAATATTAATTAAATTAAATTATGATCAGGCTTATTTGATCCTATTAGATCGTATTGCTGTAATAAAATTCAATTGTCATCTTGTTTGTCAATACGATATACCCAATAATGAAATCTCTATTAAATCAAACGTACTTATATAGTCAGTGAATAATTTTTTTGTTCTATTTTTCTTTATTATATTAAACAATATTTAGTATTCACTTTCTTTTTGTAATATATGAGAAGATATATAATTTATTACTATTGATTTTTTTATTTTAAATTTTATTATGTTGTTCTTAATAATATTATCTAAATTTTAGTGAATAAAATCTATGTTAAACTAACGGGACTTATACAGGCAGCGCATCGAATAACGTTTTTGTTATGTATTTTTCTTTATTATATCTTTCAATATTTAATACTATTACTTTGTTAATAGAAAGTTTCATTAGCATATTACGTTATTTAATATTTTTCTCTGAAGTTTTTTTTATTACTTTATTTTTGTTTTTTTATTTTAAAATAACTTAAAAACTCCAACTTGAAACTACTCTCACCCAATTTGAACGGGTAGTTACTTTTTTATATATTTATATTTTCATTTTTTAATTATAGTTAATTATAAGATATCTATTTTTATTTTAAAATTATTTTAAAACTCCAACTTGAAACTACTCCCCGATTTGAATGGGTAGTTTTTCTTCTCTTTTTTTTTGTTTTTTTTTTATAGATTTTTTTTTGCTTTTTTATTTTAAAATAATTTAAAAACTCCAACTTGAAACTACTCCCACCCAATTTGAATGGGTAGTTTTTTTTATATTTATATTTTCGTTTTTTATATAATTAATTATAAGATATCTATATTTATTAATTCAAATAAAGTAATCAATATATATATATATATATATATATATATATATATATATATATGGTAGTTTTATATTTTTTTTATTATTTTCGTTTTTTATATATATTTAAATTCAAAAATAATAACCAATAATTAATTATTAACTAAATAATAAATTTAGTAACTAATTATGTCATGTGGCTTTTTTTTAGGCTGCCACTTGGCTTAACGAAAGGGCTTTTTCCTCTCCTTTTATTAATATATAGTTTCTGTTGTTCTTAATAATATTATCTAAATTTTAGTGAATAAAATCTTTGTTAAACTAACGGGACTTATACAGGCAGCGCATCGAATAACTTTTTTGTTATGTATTTTTCTTTATTATATTTTCAAATATTTAATGCTACTACATTGTTAATAGAAAGTTTCATTAGCATATTACGTTATTTAATATTTTTCTCTGAAGTTTTTTTTTATTTCTTTATTTTTGTTTTTTTATTTTCAATTTTCAAATAATTTAAAACTCCAACTTAAAACTACTCCCCAATTTGAATTGATAATTTATTATTTTTTTAATTTCGTTTTTTATTTTAAAACTCCAACTTGAAACTACTCCCCGATTTGAATGGGTAGTTTTTTCTTCTCTTTTTTTTTTTGTTTTTTTATAGATTTTTTTTTTTGCCTTTTTATTTTAAAATAATTTAAAAACTCCAACTTGAAACTACTCCCACCCAATTTGAATGGGTAGTTTTTTTTTATATTTATATTTTCGTTTTTTATATAGTTTATTATAAGATATCTATATTTATTAATTTAAATAAAGTAACCAATATATATATATGGTAGTTTTGTATTTTTTTAATTTCGTTTTTTATATATATTTAAATTCAAAAATAATAAGCAATAACTAATTATTAATTAAAAATAACTACCAATTTGAATGGGTAGTTATTTTCTTATATATTTATATTTTTATTTTTTTATTATAGTTAATTATAAGATATCTTTTTTAAATTTTAATTATTTTAAAACTCCAACTTGAAACTATTCCCCGATTTGAATGGGTAGTTTTTCTTCTGTTTTTTTTCGTTTTTTATAGTTTTTTTTTTTTTTGCTTTTTGATTTTAAAATAATTTAAAAATTCCAACTTGAACTACTCCGACCCATTTGAATGGGTAGTTATTTTTTATATATTTATATTATTTTTTTATTATAGTTAATTATTTATTTAGATATAGATAAGAAATCTATATTTATTAATTAAATTAAAGTAACCAATTATATATATATATATATATATATATATGGTAGTTTTTTTAATTATTTTTATTTTTTAGATATATATAATTATTTACTTCTCTTTATATATATATATATATATATATATGAGAGAGAGAGAGAGAGAGAGAGAGAGACTACAATATTAGAAAGAAACTACTCCACAATTTGAATCAAAAGTTTTTTTATTTCTTTATTTTTATTTTTATTTTTTTATATTAAAATAATTTTAAGACTCCAACTTGAAACTACTCTCACCCAATTTGAATAGGTAGATATTTTCTTATATAGATTATATTTTTATTTTTTTAATTATAGATAATTATAAGATATCGATATTTATTAATTCAAATAAAGTAACATATATATATATATATATATATATATATATATATATATATATATAGCTTTATTTTTTTTTGCTTTTTGATTTTAAAATAATTTAAAAATTCCAACTTGAAACTACTCCGACCCAATTTGAATGGGTAGTTATTTTTTTATATATTTTTTTTTTTATTTTTTTATTATAGTTAATTATTAATATAGATATAGATAAGAAATCTATATTTATTAATTAAATTAAAGTAACCAATTAATATATATATAACCAATTATATATATATATATATATATATATATATATATATATATATATATATATATATATGGTAGTTTTTTTAATTATTTTCATTTTTTAGATATATTTAAATTAAAAAGAATAACCAATATGTGTGTGTGTATATATATATATATATATATATATATATATATATATATATATAGATAGATAGATAGATAGATAGATAGATAGATAGATAGATAGAGAGAGAGAGACACTACAATATTAGAAAGAAACTACTCCACAATTTGAATCAAAAGTTTTTTTATTTCTTTATTTTTATTTTTATTTTTTTATTTTAAAATAATTTTAAGACTCCAACTTGAAACTACTCTCACCCAATTTGAATAGGTAGATATTTTCTTATATAGATTATATTTTTATTTTTTTAATTATAGATAATTATAAGATATCGATATTTATTAATTCAAATAAAGTAACATATATATATATATATATATATGGTAGTTTTTTTCAGTTATTTATAGATATTTAAATTCAAAAATAATAATCAATAACTAATTATTAACTAACCAACTAATTAGTAACTAATTATGCCATGTGGCTTTTTCTTAGGCTGACACTTGGCTAAAGGAGAGAGCTTTGTCCTCTCCTTTTAATAATAATATATATAGATAATGTGGAGCAATATCTTAAAGTGCCAAGTGTATTTTTAGGAATCTGCCACTTGACTTCATGAGGGGCTTTTGTCTTTGGCTTTTAATTATAGATAGATTCTCCAACAAGTATTTCGGTCAAATAAATAGGGTCTTGAACTTGAAGTTGCCTCCCCTATGATGACTATATATTAAACCATATTTGATTGCTCAATTTAATGTCAATCACTTCCTAATTAATGTAAATGCATTTTAATTGACAAGACAATTTTCTATAAAAAGAGAAATTAAATAAAAACAGAAAGTCTAGAATCATATACATATCCAAGCAAGTATAAATAATATGAGAAACTCTGTAGGGAGGAGGGAATTTGTAAAAGAAAATTCGAATCTAACTTTCAGAATTTTCTAAAAAGTAGTACTAGTATATGTGTATGACGTATGTATTACATACTTCCACTTTAGGGATACAAAAAATTTTATAAGCCAATTTTTATTGCAAACATCCAAACTTAGAAATGAAGAAATCATCTCCGATGTTATATGTATTAACCTCTAATGGAATAATTTGGAATTCATGGAAATTAAAAGATTTTATGTAGGGGTTAGAAAATTATAAGTTCATACGACCACCTAATTAAAGGGTGCACAATAGGACTAAGTTTTTTCAACTGTAATTATTCTCAAAAATCTTTATTTTACTTAAACGAAGTACAATATTTTAGAATAATATGACAGACATGTGAGTATATTTATTATCAACCGTTTGTAATAAATGCTATTGAAAGTGGGTTAGTTGCGTAAAGATGTTATTGGCTTTATAATTTACTACTTAGTGTAATTTTTAATTTTGTGTAGTAGAAAAAACATAAAAAGAGAGATTTTGACGTATATGGTTGTGTGTCCATCAAAAAGTAACTTGCATTATCAAAAAATTTGGAATAAAAAAATATCTCAGGGAAACAACCCATAGAAATGACATCAGATAGCCATTCTAAAATGCTGCTATTTAGGAATTAGTTAGTGTGTTTTGAATTTTAATTTTTTAGTTTAATTTTTCGAGATAAAAGTGTCCCGAATTGTCTTGAAATTAAAATTTTTTAATTGTAACTACTGGCTAATATAATTGTGTAATTGCTCCATATAACCCGGTGGCCAAGAATCAGTATTATGAGTTTTAATTCAGTAATTTTTTGGTCATGCTATATATTTAAGTTCCTTTTTTCCTTGTTAATATAATTGTGTAAAAAGAATAGAAACAAAAGTTATTCCACATTACATAATGTCAATATTGTTGTACTCTATATATGCACCAAATTAAATTTATTTACTTGAATATTCATCTTTATTCAATCAATATTACGTACTTTTTTTCGGGAAAAAAATAGTTGCTTCTACCTTCCCTTGTATATGTAATAGTCTCGACTGGCCATCATACAAACTTTTGTATTATGTAAATTATTTTTTCCAAATAATTCCAAAAAAGAAAAACCAGTTCAAATAATTAAAAGAAAACTCAAAAACTTGTAACCACAAGTATTAAGAGTAGAAAGAAGTGCAGGCTATGCTATATACATGTGGGACGTACGTGTCCTGAGATGCACAACTTCAACTTTTACATGTGAGAAGTGAAGACTTATTGTATACGTATTAAATTAGTCCATATAGAGTTGTTGGTTATATGTTTTTTCTTGTCATTAGTATGGATCATCTAAGTAAAGACTAATGTTTTTTCTTTTCTTTTTTTGGGTTCAAGAAGAGTAATATGTACAAGTAAACCAACTAATACTTAGGTTCGAGTCCTGGGTATGGATAAACTATAGTAGGGAGCGTTGCCCCCGAATGGGCCCTACCCGACGCAAATCTAGATATAATTGGGCTTCAATGCGAGTACCGCACACCGGATAGGAAATCAAAAAAAAAAAACCAATATTGCTTGGCTCTAAAGCCGAATCTCTAGGGTGATTTCGGTTCGGTTCGAACTAGGGCTGGCAATTTGAGCCCAAACTAATTCAACTCGCTCAAGGTTGGGTCGGTCATTGAGTTTGTTGAATTCAGTCCATCTTGACCTAGATCATCTCTATCCATCTTAAGTTGGGTTGATTTTTAGGTCAAACTGATCTATAAGTAACTTTGTCAAAATAATTTTAAAATACTTTTTTTTTGTTTGATATATTATATATAACCATAGCAAAAGAAAAGAAATCTTATTTGATAATTAAATAATTCATAAGAAAACGAGACACATTAATTAAAGCTTGGTAAAAGTTGGGTGGGTTGCTCTATGACCCAAATTTTAGCTCATCTTGACCCGGCTCATCTCAATCCAAGTAACTTTTGGGCGTCCATTTTTTGATTCAGCCCATTTTGACCCATCTAAAATTAGCCCAACCCGTCCATTTGACGCTCCTAGTTCGAACTATATGTATATACAACAACAACAACAACCCAGTGAAATCCCACTAGTGGGGTCTGGGGAGGGTAGTATGTACACAGACCTTATCCCTACCCGAAGGGGTAGAGAGGCTGTTTCTGAAAGACCCTCGGCTCAATATAAGACAAAAGGAGACAATATCAGTATTATCACAGAAATCATAAGAAAATATAAGAAAAACAAGAACAACATAAAATCCAGAAGAAAGCTGCAAAACAAAAGCGATAACTAGTAAATAGGTCCGGCACTAAAAAAGAAATAGAAAGACACGACATTGCCACTCGTTACCTAGACAAAACCCTACAAGACTACTCTAGCAACGGAACGAACTAATGCAAAACCCAATTACCTCCTAACCTACAACCCTAATACTCGACCTTCACATCTTCCTATCAGGTGTGTACATACTATCGAACTATATGTATATATGTACAAAAAATACATTCATATGCTCAAAGTTTCTGCAGCAGTATTATGCTGATCTAACAATAATATTCCTAGTCTTGATTTTTACTAAACTGCTAAATAATGTTGTTTCTCTTTGCCCTCTATATATGATAGGTCTGCATATGAAGGTATGTGAGATGTCACAGTAAAGGCAATACCTACATTTTCAAAGCTGAAAACAATTTATTGTAAGAAATTTGAACAGCTAGAATTTAATGCATGCCTGCAATATTGGACATTAATTTCCGTGCATTTTATCAAATTCAAAACAACGATTTTCAGATCCTCTTTAACAGCTTGGGAAAGCTGGAATGTAACATGTGCATGAACATTAATTTCTCAAGGTGGGGTGAGTTAACTTTTAATTAGTATGTAAGTTCTTTGTACATAGTTTCTATTAGGACTGTAGCATGGGGTGGATTTGTAAGATAGTTTGTTATTGGCAAGTTGGAAGTGGGATTCTTCCCACATCGGAAGAAAGAAGTCCCGTGTTTGTCATGTGAAACACTCCCGGGATCGACCTTACTCGTATCGTGCCTGTTAGCCTCGGAACTGACTCAACAAGCACGAGATTGTCTCAACAGGCACGAGATTGTCTCAATAGGCACGAAATTGACTCAACAGGCACGAGATCCTATAGTTAATTATTTTTAACAGAAAAATCAAATTTATTTGAATTTTTAAATTCAAAATTCGAATAAATAGTTGTGTCTGTTTGTGAAACAAGACATCTTTCTGAAAGGGTCTGTTGGTTGCCTATAAATACACAAGAATTCCAACGAAATGGATATAGAAAATCACAAGTGTTATTGCAGGCTTTGTTGTATCCTAAAGAGAATCGTTTTGTATTTTCCCTAAATTAGTATACAGGCGATAACTCTTTAAGGACAGTCGATTTTCACTCCTCAAAGCCAATTTTGTTTATTATTTTCTAACAATCTTAAAGAGTTATTCTGCTATGGAGAAATTGATGTCTGTTGTTGAGAATCCGAAGGAGTTCATCAAACTTGATCGCTTTGATGGAACGAACTTTACCCGTTGGAGAGACAAGATGATATTCTTGTTGTCCGCTCTCAATATCTACTATGTTCTTGATTCTGCCTTGCTTCCGATGCCTGAGCCCACAGCAGAAGATTCTGACGTAGTCAAGGAAAAAAGGAAGAAACGAGAATATGATGAACTGTTGTGTCGCGGCCATATTCTGAATACTTTGACAGATCGACTCTATGATCTTTACTGCAATCTGAAGTCGCCAAGAGAGATTTGGACTGCTCTACAAACTGCATACCAGAATGAAAAACGAGGTATTGACAAATTCCTGGCTCTGCAGTACTTTGAATTTAAAATATTTGATACTAGGCCTATAATGGATCAGATTCATGAACTGCAAATCTTAGTATCAAAACTAAGTGATCTTGAAGTTAAAATTCCTGATGCACTTCAAATAGGTGCTATTCTTTCGAAATTGCCTTCCTCTTGGAATGACTATAGAAAGAAAATCCTACATTCTATGGATAAAATGACTGTGGAACAATTTCGTACTCACATTCAAATTGAAAGTGAGACTCGTGCTCGTGATGCTATTAGTCAGCCTTCGAGTTCCGCAGTCAATTTTGTCAGTCAGAATGATTCAGGAAGTGGGAACAAACATCTGAAAGTTTCCAAAAAGTCTTCTTTTAAAAAGAGAAAGAACTTTAGTTGTCATCATTGTGGAAAGAAAGGCATATGATTCGGGACTGCAAATATAGAAAGGCATGAATAAATTTCAATGCAGGCAATACCGAAAAGTCTGGAAAGATTAAAAAATCTGGAAATTCTGAAAAGGCAAACGTAGTGGAAAATTCTGCCCAAGGACTGGTTGCCATGGTTTCCGCAATGCAAATTGGTATGGTCACAGAGTTGAATGTGGCTACCGCTGCTACAAATACTCAAGACTGGTGGCTAGATTCGGGTGCTACTATTCATGTCTGTTATGACAAGAAGATGTTCAAGACATATGCAGAAGTGCAGGATTCTGAACAAGTCTTGATGGGAAACCATGTTGCGGCAGATGTTGCTGGAAAAGGAAGTATTGAGATTAACTTCACATCTGGCCAGAAGTTGACGTTACTGAATGTGTATCATGTTCCTGATATGAAGAAAAACTTAATGTCCGCTGCTTTGCTGTCAAAGAAAGGCTTCAAGATAGTTATTGAGTTTGATCATGTAATAGTGTCTAAGAATGAAGTTTTTGTTGGAAAAGGCTATAACTGTAACGACATGTTCAAATTGAGTATTAATGAAATAAATTATGTTTCTGCTTACATTGTTGAGCCTGATTCTTGTTTATGGCATGCTAGACTAGGACATTTAAATTTGGCTCCTTGAATTATATGTCCAAAAATGGTTATATCTCATGTAAAACTCAACATATAAAATGTGAAATTTGCATACAAGTAAAGATGACTAAGAAACCATTTCGTAAAGTTGAAAGATCCACAGAACTATTAGATTTAATACATTCAGACTTGTGTGAATTAAATGGAGAATTAACTAGATGAGGCAAAAGATATTTTATTACTTTTATAGACGACTTCTCTAGATTTACATATGTTTACCTACTTAGAACTAAGGACGAAGCTTTTTAAAAGTTTAAAGAATACAAGTCTGTTGTGGAAAATCAAAGGAGTAGGAAAATTAAAATTATTCGAAGTGATAGAGGCGGAGAATATTTTCCTAACGAATTTAATATGTTCTGTGAAGAGCATGGCCTAATACATCAAATGAGTGCCCCTTATACTTCTCAACAAAATGGGTTAGCGGAAAGAAAAAATAGAACTTTGGTGGATATGGTTAATGCTATGTTACTTAATGCACATCTACCACATAATTTATGGGGTGAAGCACTACTAACTGCATGTTATTTTAAATAGAGCACCTTCAAAAAGTATGCATATTTCGCCTTATGAGCTTTGGAATGGTAGAAAACCAAATTTAAATTATTTTAAAGTGTGGGGGTGTATATCCTATTATAGAGTACCTGACTATCAAAAAACAAAATTGGGTCCTAGAGGAATTAAAAGTATTTTTGTAGGATATGCACAACACTCCAAAGCTTATAGACTGCTAGATCTAGAATCTAATGTCATTATAGAATCTATACATGTTGAATTTATTGAAAATAGATTTATAAATGACAATGTTGATGAAATGACTGAAATAAATGGAAAACGTATTGATGCTAATAAATTGTCGCTTTCTGAAATTATTAAAACTAAGGAAAGAAGTGATGATATGCAGATAGAACCAAGGAAAAATGAAGGATTTAAATGAAGTTGATACTATTTTGGGAATCAAGGTCAAAAGAGATAACAAGCAAGTGACTTTGTCACAAGCACATTATATAGATAAAATCCTTACTAAATTCAGTCATTTAGGAATAAAGGGGTATAATACTCCTTATGATTCTAGTGTTAAGCTAACTGCAAATACTGGAAGAGCAGTAGCACAGTTGGAGTATGCAAGTGCGATAGGTAGTATGATGTATGCAATGCATTGCACTAGACCCGACATTGCATTTGTTGTTTGTAAACTTTCAAGGTTTACCAGTAATCCAGGTAATGATCATTGGAAAGCAATAAGTAGAGTACTTGGATATTTAAAATATACAAAGCACTTAGGCATTTGCTATAATGGTTTTCCTAATGTATTAGAGGGATATTCTGATGCAAGTTGGATTACAAGTGTTAATGATAATAAATCCACATCAGGATGGATATTTACTCTAGGCGGTGGAGCCATTAGTTGGGCATCCAAGAAACAAACATGTATTTCCCATTCTACTATGGAATCTGAATTTATTGCATTAGCAGCTGCTGGAAAAGAAGCAGAATGGCTGAGGAATATGTTACTTGATATAAAGTTGTGGCCACAACCTATGCCAGCCATTTCCATATTCTGTGATAGTGAGACTACAATGTGTGTTGCTCACAATAAAATATATAATGGGAAATCGAGACATATAAGCTTGAGACATGCTTATATAAGAGAATTAATTACAAATGGAGCTATAGCTATAATATATGTGAGATCAAATAAGAATTTGGCTGATCCACTTACGAAGCCATTAGGTAGAGATGTAGTACAACAAACTTGTGGAGGGATGGGGCTGAGACCCTTAAATTAAATACAAGGAATAGGAACCCCACTTTGAGTTAGTATACACTCTAACAATATAAGTTCAATGGGTAATAACAAGTTACTTGTATTGTTTAAGCACTGATCTCCTCTTTAGGAGCCCTAATTCTATTGTACTACTTACTGTTATATGAGGAGTTAAGGAGTTGTTAAATGCTTGTTATAACAGGGGCATAAAGACAAACTCCAAAGTGCATACTGTTACATGAAGAGGTTGATTAATCTTAATGGAATTATTAATGTCTGGAGTAACAGGGACATAGTAACTAATTCCACCTATATGAATATTGAAGTGGTGCCGCTTCTAGCAAGATTTAAAGGGTTGATCTTGTAAATATTCATGAATTCAGGATGAGCACATGGCCGTAAACGTGCTAAAGCGAATACTGGATTTTCTAAGCTACTAGATAACACTGTGTGTGTGGTACTTTCGGTTTTGGCACAAGGAGTTGTGGTTCAAATCTTAAGATACCATTAACTTCGTCAAAACTTTAATATACTTACACTAAAGGAAAGTTCAAATCTGTAAAAGATACTTTCAATTATTCACAAGTGTTATGAAGCGAAATAACAATCTAGTGGGGGATTGTAAGATAGTTTGTTATTGGCAAGTTGGAAGTGGGATTCTTCCCACATCGGAAGAAAGAAGTCTCGTGTCTGTCATGTGAAACACTCCCGGGACCGACCTTACTCGTACCGTTCCTGTTAGCCTCGGAACTGACTCAACAGGCACGAGATTGTCTCAACAGGTACGAGATTGTCTCAACAGGCACGAGACTGACTCAACAGGCACGAGATTGACTCAACAGGCACGAGATCCTAGAGTTAATTATTTTTAACAGAAAAATCAAATTTATTTGAATTTTAAATTCAAAATTCGAATAAATAGTCGTGTCTGTTTGTGAAACAAGACGTCTTTTTTGAAAGGGTCTGTTGGTTGCCTATGAATACACAAGAATTCCAATGAAGTGGATATAGAAAATCACAAGTGTTATTGCAGGCTTTGTTGTATCCTGAAGAGAATCGTTTTGTATTTTCTCTAAATTAGTATACAGGCGATAACTCTTTAAGTACAGTCGATTTTCACGCCTCAAAGCCAATTTTGTTTATTATTCTCTAAATATATATTCCCTCCGTTCAGTTTTAGTTGTCCATTATGAACTTTGCACACCTCTTAAGAAATGATAAATGAAGTGTATAATTTACCATGATACTCATATTAATTGATGCATACTTTTAATAGATTTGAGAAAATAATTTGAAATGAGTAATTAATATTGTGGGTATTATAGGAAAAAAGAAATTGTTTTCTCTTAATATGCTAAAAGTGACAAGTAAAAGTAAAAATCTATTTTTAGAATATTAGACAAGTAAAAGTGGATGGGGGAGTATATTATATTTTGAATCACCTTAGTCAAAAAAAATAACTTAACGGTCAAGGAGGTTTACTCGACGCTCTCTTTCCTATTCCACTACGCTAAGTGGTCTTTCCCTTTCTTGCTGGATGACTTTTGTGAGATGTTGGTTCAGTTCCTATTGGCTATTGACTATAATCTCCTTAAATTTAATTATTATTTTTTTCGAACTTCCTTAGCGAACATTTTGCCTCCGCCACTAAACCGTAGAGTTGGTTGATTTCCACCTTGCGAATACCTAGTGGGAACAACTTGTGATTTAGTTTAGTGGACTTTCACCTTATTAATATTGGTACATATCTTTCATAATAATCTTCATGAAAAAGAAGGAAAAAGAAAAATTAGTTCAGTAAGTTTTTGCAACAAAGAAAGTGAGGCTCCATACCTTTCTCCGTGGGCTTTAGAAATTATTCTCATAGCTATGCTTAGGCCGACAATGTGTAGAGTGGAAAGAGCGCTTAGCAAAAGAATCATGTGACCAATATGAAATGTGGTGAAACTAAGTGGATTAGTAAATATCACAATAATTGGAATTTGACATACATCTTACAGCTTGTTTGGATATGATTGTTATCTATGTATTGTATCGTATTTATTACTTTAAATACAATATTTGGTTTGACTGTTATTTATATTATATCGTCAAATTCATTGTTACGCAACGATGAAAAATACCACTAACATAATGACCGATTTGGTGTGGTCATGTCGTTACCTTACTTTTTCCTCTTATCTTGCCCTTTCTTATGTTAAATAATTATATTTTATCCTTTATCCTACATTTTATATAATAATTTTACCTCTTACCTTACTTTTTCTTTGTAAAATTACAAGTTTATTTTTCATATTAATTATTAGTGCATGGTATTATGAAATGACAGCAAACAATACAATTTCTCCAAACATTATATACATCAAAACGATACAGTACAATATCATACAATATAATATAATACATTATAAAACGATGCATAACAACCATCCAAACAAGCTGTTTTATGTGATTAAAGAAAAGAGAAGGTTGACTGTGGCTTGGCTGAAAAAGAGAACCTTCTCACATTTACAAAAAGAGAAACTAAATTCATAATATATTACTGATATTAACCAACTACTATTACCAATATTAGTCAATTGGCTATTTGTAGCAAAAAAAAGGGGTCAAAATTTACCTTCTTTTGAGTGGGTGTTATTAGAATAGATTGGGTACATCATAAGGAGCTTGAATCCTAATTTTGGGATGATTCATTGGAGTTTTGAGGTGGTTTGAATTGAAAATTCAAGTAGAAGATGAACATGAAAAATAATAATATGTGTATCACACTGTAGTATTTGTGTATCATATATGTATCGTATTTGTATCAAATGTACATCACATGTATATTCAAGTATACATGTGTTTGAGATACATGTTTGATACATTTTAACTACGAATTTTGATATTAAATCAGTCCAAACCACATCAAATCTTCCTCAAATTCTATATATTGACTCGTCTATATGTTTTCAATAAATTTTACCTATACCCATCAAAAACGATTATTTTTGCTTAATTTTTGGATTTTTTTTTTGTGTATATATATATATATTTATTTATATATATATATTATCACCTTATTTACTACCTCATCCATGAATTTTTCTTTCCGTCTTGCATGTATTGCTAATCACTCTTAAAAATATGGAAGGAGATCTTTGCGTGTGATTCTTGGAGTTGGAGAGAAAGAACCTTATCTATTTGGGTTTTCAATTTTTATATATATTTGGCTAGCTTTAGTAAGTTTATGGTTAATAGCTAGAGGTTGGTAAGTTGGAACTTATTTGGGACATTTATGTAAGGTTCCCTTACAAAAATTACTAAGCGTGCACAATAGGCTTTGATAGATTATTTAGTTGAGTTTGTGTTGCACTACTTAACAATTCGGGGAATTTGCATCTATACCCGCTTTTTGTGTCACGTTTTAACTTGTGCCCGCTTTGCAAAAAAAATTGCAAACGTACCCGCTTTTTCGCATAACTTCAGCATACGGGGCTGAAGTAGCAAAGGCAATCACGCAAAACTCCAGCATTTTAGTAGTCGGGCCTGAAGTTATTTTATAACTAGCGAACTTCAGCTCTGGAGCTGAAGTTTTTATTTTATAATTGGCGAACTTTAGCTCTAGAGCTGAAGTTTTTGTTTTGTAACCGGGAAACTTCAGCTCTAGAGCTGAAGTTTTTGTCTTTGTAACTGGGAAACTTCAGTTATAGAGCTAAAGTTATTTAGTTCATTGTATGTTCACTACCCCAAATGACACTCTTTTCACATAATTTTTGCCTGGATTCTTTTACTGCAATTGTTATGGCCCAGTTCTCACTTCTTTTTCTTTTCAATGGAACGATTACATAATATACAAACCTGAAGTTCATCATCCAGGAGTAAAAGCTAGATAGAAAACAAGCTTCTGGTGCAATATCTCGCCTTCACAAACGGTAGCAATCACACAATGTCTCATGGAAATCATTTAAGCATGAGATTTTGTAAACAAAGTCAACCTATTGCACCTTTTAGCAAAAAAAAAACATATTGCACCAGCAGATCATCTTTTCTCTAGGGTATTAGACTAGTAGATTAGATAAAAAATAGCAGCAGAAGAAAGAAGAAGAAGAAGAAGAAGAAGAAGCAGAAAATGAAGGAGGAGGAGAAGAAGAAGAAGAAGAAGGAGGAGGAGAAAGGGGGCTGAAGTTATTTAAAAAGTGGGTACAAGTTAAAAGTCTTTTAAAAATGGGTATAGTTAAATGAGAGCGACCAATAGGGCGCCCCGTGCAATTTTTACTAACAATTCAGACAGGGGTTGGGCCAATAATTTATTTTGCTCATCAAACTTAGGGAGAAATTCAAAAATAGCCAGATTTACAACTGGTCGTTCAAAAATAGCCCAGTTTCAAAAGTAATCGAAATTTAGCTACTTTGTCACAACCCAAACCGAAGGGCCGCGACGGGCACCCGGTGCCTTACTCAACCGAGTACCAACATAACATATCTTTCTTATTATACTATCTTGAGTAAATGAGCCAGAACCCGTCATGAGATAACAAGAATAAAACGTAAGGGAATACTCAACATATGACGACCCAACATGATATACAAACTTATACATGTGACATACGGGCCTATAAGGTCGACATGACCATTTGTAAACTCAACACATAGGCCAACAAGGCCATACAAGTATCCATAAATCTGACATTTGTCTACAAGCCTCTAAGAGTACATAAAATCATAAAGGTCGGGACAGGGCCCGCCATACCAATCAATATATATCCAAAGCATACTGACCAAATAGGCAACTCTGGAGCAAGTAGAGTGCACCAACACCTCCGCTGAGCTGATAGCCTACTAAGAAGACTGTCAACCTATCAATCGGGACCTGCGGGCATGAAACGCAGCGTCCCCAGGCAAAAGGGACGTTAGTACAAATAAAGTACCGCGTATGTAAGGCAGGAAAACATAAACAAGAACATTAATGAAAAGAGAGATAGAAGAGATACAAGATGTAACATATGCGTGCCTCTGGGGCTACTCACATGAAATACATAATACATATATATACATAAACTTTTAAAAACATACGCCTCTGTAGGCATCATCATCATCATCGTCATATCGTACCCGGCCTCAAAGAGGACTCGGTAAAAACGTACCCGGCCATCATAAGGCTCGGTAGAATCGTACCCGGCCATGTGAAGCTCGGTAAATCCAACCGGTCAGTGGTTGCACAATAGGTGTCGTACCCGACCTACTATAGCGCGGCTCGGTAGAGTAAAATAGATACTATATATAATGCATACTAGACTCATGGAATCACGTTTTAAACCTTTTGGAGTGACTTAAGGTCGTTGCACCTTCGATTAACATTATGGACATTATACCATCAATGTGAGCTTCTATAGGATTCAAGGATCATACATACTTGCTTAGAATAACTTTATAAGGAAAGAACAACATGAGCAACCTTAGTTTCTAGGAGTAGATCCGTTATGAAATAGAGTATTCATTTCAATTTAGATCATGCCAAAAGAAAGAGAGAAGTGTCTTAACATACCTTAACCATGGTGAGTCCTTAATACCTCTCAAGCTACTCTTCAAACAACTCAACTCAATCTACCATTGCATAAGGAGATTCAAAATCAGTGTTGAATAAAGGCTAAGTCTGCAACTTAAACTTGTAGCTCGTTTATATAAATTCGGGTAGCATCTCCCCTATAACAAGAGCCTCCTCAAATATCATATACCAACAACAATTACCAGAGAAATCCAGCAATACATAATTATCAATAACAAGACACCATAAAACAACAAAAAGTCATAACTATTTTACGACGAGCGACAAACTCCAATTGGAATTTGTATACCCCATATCATCCCTTATAGACTTTTTACTTTAACTTAATAGTATCATTAACATGATACTGAAGTCATTCATCAATAATTCCAGCTTTATACCATATATCCATAACCAAGAAAATGATCCACAACTTCAATTATTCTTAATTAGCAATTTTATTCACTAGTTCATGTCTAATTCATCCATTTAACTTAACCAACACCAAGATAACCTTAAGAACATGTAGTAATACAATATAATTACCTCATACAGTAGATGCAAGTCGAAATCCATATTATATTTATCTTACAACAGCCCAACACACCCCAATCAATTCATACCAAAAACGACGACTATAGTAGTATCCTTGGACACCCCGAAAATATTACAAAGAATGACTAATCCATCATTTTGCCATTACGTGATGTTTATCCACACCATTTATCCTCCAAAAACTCTATTAAATAGCAGCAAAATATACAGCTCAAAAGCTACACGAAACAACCCAAAACAGCCCGAAACAAGTCGAATAATTCGAACTCACGGCTTCTGATCACCGTCCCGTGAGTTCTAGCTATTACGAAATGTATTTATCAACCTTCCTTCATATTTAAAAGCTTAAATACAGAAATAAGGCATTTTCTTAAATATTAAATATCTTCCAAAACTCAAACTACAAAGAAAAAGAGAGGCAATATAGCGATACTTACGTCGTAGAGATCGTTTTAATGTTATCGCAACTTGATTTCGTGCCCCAGATGATAATCTTGTTGGAAACCCTTGTGGAGAGCTTGAGGGGAAGGTTAGGGGTGTTATTTGGTCGTGCTCTCTGGAAAAATGGGGAAAGAGACGAGATAAAGGATGTAAATATCCCATTTTGTTGAAAAGTCAAAAAGGTGCTACTTGGCACCATCTCATTGGTCCTTTTTCAAACACTTATATCTTTTTATCCGGATGTCGTATGAACGAACGGTTAAGAGCGTTGGAAACTACATTCTGTCACACCTCCTTTTTCCGCACCCGCGAGGGTGCAAGGGAGTTTTTCCAATTAAAGGACAATCGAGACGGGATTGGTTTATTTATTTCAGAGTCGCCACTTGGGAGATTTAGGGTGTCCCAAGTCACCAATTTTAATCCCGAATCGAGGAAAAGAATGACTCCATATTACAGTCTGCGTACCAGAAATCCGGATAAGGAATTCTGTTAACCCGGGAGAAGGTGTTAGGCATTCCCGAGTTCCGTGGTTCTAGCACGGTCGCTCAACTGTTATATTCGGCTTGATTATCTGATTTTATACAAATATGAACTTATGTGCAAATTTTATCTTTTAACCGCTTTATTATTATTGTTTTTAAAAAGAAATGTGAACATCGCTTAAAACACGTCTTTGGACTGCGTCACATGAAATGCACCCACAATCCGGAACACGTTTTATTTGATGTTTTGGGATTTGGATTCGGGTCGCATGAAATGCACACCCAGGCTTAAGAAAGTAAAATATTAAACACGCGCCTAAAGAGATTATCGCGTTATTATTTTGGGGAAGACCGTGAAATTCGCTAAACGGTCCTTCCGAATTCTAATTAAACCATACATTTTGTGAGGGCCCCGCAATCTATACGTTTTATTTGGCGAGGCTCGTCTCATTTTTATTTTTAAAGGATAAACCTACAATGACTATATTTTCTATTAAGTTCGTCTCTAAAATAAAAGAAAATCTCTTAATTATTTACATGCTGAAAAACGTAACTTATTAGTTATTAGTTTACGGCTAATGCGAATGGAAAATTGCGATCGAGTTTGTACAAAAAAAACTGCTTTCATTTTATATTCTGTTATTCAATAATACTAGAACATGAGATTGACCATAATATCAAAACAGATTAATTATTCTCCGATTAATTTAAACTAACATTATTAGATGAAGAAAGTATACATATGCAACCTCATTATTCATTAATCATTCAACTACATCTTTATACGAAGAAAGAAAAATTATATTCAACCACAAATCTAAACAGGAGGAATTCAACAGGAACAAAGCCTGATTAATATTTCATTTTTTGCTTCAAGCCGAGATTGTACAAATGTGTACCTGGAAACAGCAGTACAAGAACAAAAGAAGGAGAAGTCAACAGCAGTAATAACACAGCAACAGCAGATTCAGCAACACCGCAAACCAGTACAGTAGGAATAGCAGAAAACCCAGGAGACTATAAACGACTCCAAGTATAGAGAAGAAGTAAAAGGCAGGAAGGTTCTGACTATTTCAGATCTTAAGCGAGGCAATGAAGCAGTAACTATTCTTTTTCAACTTCAAAACTCTCCAAAATGAATTCTGCCCTTGTATATTCAGTGTATCCAGAATGTATATCGGGTGTATACTTCTCACTCCGCCCCCTCTTTTTTTCTTCTCTCTATCTAGTTTTTCCTCTCTTTTTTTCCACCTTCTTCCTAAATTTTCTCTTCTATTTATAGCAAAATTTTCGAAATTTTCAGATTTGTTTTTTTATTATTTTATTATTTTTTTAATTAAAAGAAATCCCACTTACAAATTGCTTTTATTTTTTTAGAAAAAGAAATCCCACCTTTATTTACTTTTATTTTTAAAATTCCAACTTTAATTACTTTATCTTATTTAAAATCCCACTTTTTATTTTTTTAAAAGAGAATCTCACTTTATTTAACTTTTCTTTAAAAAACAAACCACTATTTTTTTTTCTTTTAAAAATGCTACTTTCAATTACTTTAAATTTTTTAAATTTTCAGATACCTTTATATTTATTTTTTAATTCCAACCTTATTTTACTTTTAAATTTTTTAAAACTTTTTACTTTTTTAAATTTTCTACATTCTTTTACTTTTTTTTATTTTTTTATTTTTTTATTTTTTTAAAATCATTTCCGAAATTACTATATATATATATTTTTTAAAATAAAAATAATAAATAAAATAAAATATTTTCGGATTTTGTTTTTATATATATAAAAAACAAAAAATAAAACTATTAATAGTGATAATTCACTTTTTATTTTTTATTTTTTTGGTTTTGTTTTGTGTTGGACAAAAATGAAGAAGGGGTGTTGGGTTAATGGAGTGGACCGGATCGACCCGGTTTGAAACGGACCGGGTCATGGGGAAAGTTGGGCAATTATTTGGGCCTCTGGTTTGAAATTGAAGAAGTGGCTCAATCCGATTTTTCTTTGTATTTTTGTTCTCTTTTCTTCTTTTATTTTTCTAAAACTAAATTATAAAAGTACTTAAATTATTATTAAGAACTAAATTAAGTTATAAAAGCGCAAATTAACTTCCAATAACAATTAACACACAATTAAGTAATAATTAAGCATAAAATTGTTCATTTGGACATTAAATGCTAAAAATGCAAAAGATGCCTATTTTTGTATTTTTTTATTAATTTAACAAATAAACATGCATAGACAAACATACAAATAGTTACACAAAATATCACAAAAATTGCACACCAAGAAAAATTATTTTATTTTTGAATTTTTTGGGAGTAATTCTCATATAGGGCAAAAATCACGTGCTTACAGCTGCCCCTCTTTGCCCGAAGACACGAATGGTTTTCGTGCAAAGATAAAGCGAGCGATTTTTGCCCATCCGAGTACTCCGTGTGAAGCATTTTTTTTTATTTTTTTATTTTGAAAAAGATTTGACCGAACCTTTGCTTCAAAGGTTTCCTACATATCCTGGGCTAAACAGGAATCAGGTCAATGTAGTTCGGGAAGTTTTGGTAGCTGGGACTACCGTGGGACTGCGATGTTACTGCTGTTGCATGTTGTTATCACTACTTACCGATCTCCTTGTTACACCGTGCTTAAAAGAAAACAAGAAGCTAGGCTAGATTGAAATTTGTTCTTGTTGCCTTGCTTTCTTGTCGACTTGTGTTTCCTCCGGTGCTTTTCTTCCGTGAATTTTGGAATGATACTGGCCATCTGCTTTTCTGAATACCAGTTTTCATCATTTTGCTCGGTCCGCTGGGGACATGGCTTTCTTCATTAAGCTTTTGGCGGTTCCTCTGGTGGGTACGGCTTTCTTCATCAGACTTGTTATGCTGGGCATGATTTAATGTTCACCAGCTGCTTCTTTCAAGACGCGTCTTTTCTTCCTTTTGAGTCATGCGCCTGAATTTGTGCTGGGACCTCTTGTTGCAACCTTCTGTTTCCGGTGCTGAGATTTTATTGTTTCCTGTTGGAGATTCTTGTTGTAACCCTCTGTTTTATTGTCTTCTAACTTGATCTTGAAATGTATGCCTCTGTTATTATGGGCGGGCTCCCAACTTCAACACTTGAAAAGTAAAGACTGGAATGTATGCCTCTGTTATCTGGGCGGACTCCCAACTTCACTACTTGAAAATTAAAGACTGAAATGTATGCCTCTGTTATCTGGGCGGGCTCCCAACTTCAACACTTGAAAAGTAAAGACTGGAATGTATTCTTCTGTTATTATGGGCAGGCGCCTGGCTTCATCATCTTGAATTTAACAACCTCTATTCTCCAGGTGGGATCCTACAACCAAAACAAACAAAACAAACGAGAATTTCCTAACCCAGTTTGCACTGGGAAGATTTGTGAGTCGTTAGCAAAATTGTAACCTATTTATACTACTGATGCAATGATGAGAGTAAACTAAAGACTAGGCTAGGATGTGCATCTCCTACGAGTAAAACCAAAACTCTTGCTAGCAAATGTGTCTGCTAAAAAAACCTCAATGACTCAAACTAGAAAGTGCTTCTTCTATGGTTGAATCGGAATGAGCTAAACTAGGAAGTGCGTCTCCTAAGGGTGAAAACTTCAAAGAACTAGACTAGGAATTGTGTTTCCTATGGTCGAACTCAAAATGAATCAAACTACGAAGTGCATCTCCTAAGGGTGAAATCTCAATTCCGGAAGTGCGTCTCCTGAAATAAAGTATAACCTGAAAAGGCCAAACTAGGAAGTGCATCTCCTAAAGTAAAAGTATAACCTGAAAAAGCCAAACTAGGAAGTGCGTCTCCTAAAGTAAACTTAATTCACGAAGTGCGTTTCCTATGCACGAAATTAAACTTAGGAAGTGCGTCTCCTAGGGGTTAAATAGTCTTAGGAAGTGCGTCTCCTATGGGTGAAACCTTAATGATTTTGAACTAGGAAGTGCGTCTCCTATGAATGAAAATAATTTAGGAAATGCGTCTCCTATGCGTGAAATCTTAATTTAGGAAGTGCGTCTCCTATGGGATAAAAGTAAACTTAGGAAGTGCGTCTCCTATGGGCAAAACTAAACTTTAAGGAAGTGCGTCTCCTATTGGGTACAATAAACTTAGGAAGTGCGTCTCCTGTGGGTACAATAAACTTAGGAAGTGCGTCTCCTATTGGTAGAACTGAACTTAGGAAGTGCGTCTCCTATTGGGTACAATAAACTTAGGAAGTGCGTCTCCTATTGGTAGAACTGAACTTAGGAAGTGCGTCTCCTATGGTAAAACTGAACTTAGGAAGTGCGTCTCCTATGGTAAAACTGAACTTTAGGAAGTGCGTCTCCTATGGTAAAACTGAACTTAGGAAGTGCGTCTCCTATTGGGTACAATAAACTTAGGAAGTGCGTCTCCTATTGGGAAAAACTAAACTTAGGAAGTGCATCTCCTATTGGTAAAACTTACTTAGGAAGTGCATCTCCTATGGGTACAACTATACTTAGGAAGTGCGTCTCCTGTTGGTGAAATAAACTTAGGAAGTGCGTCTCCTATTGGTGAAATAAACTTAGGAAGTGCGTCTCCTATTGGTGAAACTTTTCTTAGGAAGTGCGTCTCCTATTGGGTAAAACTAACTTAGGAAGTGCGTCTCCTATTGGGTGAAATAACTTAGGATGTGCGTCTCCTATTGGGTGAAATAACTTAGGAAGTGCGTCTCCTATTGGTACAACTAAACTTAGGAAGTGCGTCTCCTATTGGTGAAACTATTCTTAGGAAGTGCGTCTCCTATTGGTAAAACTTGGCTTAGGAAGTGCGTCTCCTACTGGTGAAACTATTCTTAGGAAGTGCGTCTCCTATAGGTGAAACTATTCTTAGGAAGTGCGTCTCCTCTTGGTGAAACTTATCTTAGGACTAACTTAGGATGTGCGTCTCCTCTTGGTGAAACTATTCTTAGGAAGTGCGTCTCCTCTTGGTGAAACTATTCTTAGGAAGTGCGTCTCCTTAGGATGTGCGTCTCCTATTGGTGAAACTTAGCTTAGGAAGTGCGTCTCCTATTGGTGAAACTATTCTTAGGAAGTGCGTCTCCTATTGATGAAACTATTCTTAGGATGTGCGTCTCCTATTGGTGAAACTGACTTAGGATGTGCGTCTCCTCTTGGTGAAACTTACTTAGGAAGTGCGTCTCCTCTTGGTGAAACTTAACTTAGGATGTGCGTCTCCTGTTGGTGAAACTAACTTAGGATGTGCGTCTCCTCTTGGTGAAACTATTTTTAGGAAGTGCGTCTCCTTAGGACGTGCGTCTCCTATTGGTGAAACTTTTCTTAGGAAGTGCGTCTCCTCTTGGTGAAACTAACTTAGGATGTGCGTCTCCTCTTGGTGAAACTATTTTTAGGAAGTGCGTCTCCTTAGGACGTGCGTCTCCTATTGGTGAAACTTTTCTTAGGAAGTGCGTCTCCTCTTGGTGAAACTAACTTAGGATGTGCGTCTCCTCTTGGTGGAACTTACTTAGGATGTGCGTCTCCTATTGGTGAAATTGACTTAGGAAGTGCGTCTCCTAATGGTGAAACTTATCTTAGGATGTGCGTCTCCTATTGGTGAAACTTAACTTAGGATGTGCGTCTCCTATTGGTAAAAATAAACTTTAGGAGGAAATACATCTCCTATGGGTAAAAAACAAACTTAGGAGGAAATGCATCTCCTAAGGGTGAAACTAAAACAAACTTAGGAGGAAATGCATCTCCTATGGGTGAAACTAAAACAAACTTAGGAGGAAATGCATCTCCTATGGGTGGACTAAAACAAACTTAGGAGGAAATGCATCTCCTATGGGTGAAACTAAAACAAACTTAGGAGGAAATGCATCTCCTATGGGTGGACTAAAACAAACTTAGGAGGAAATGCATCTCCTATGGGTGGACTAAAACAAACTTAGGAGGAAATGCATCTCCTATGGGTGAAACTAAAACAAACTTAGGAGGAAATGCATCTCCTATGGGTAAAAATAAACTTAGGAGGAAATGCATCTCCTATGGGTGAAATAACTTAGGAAGTGCGTCTCCTATGGGTAAAGCTTAGGAAGTGCGTCTCCTATTGGCAAAACTAGACTTAGGAAGTGCGTCTCCTATTGGTAAAGGCTAGGCTTAGGAAGTGCGTCTCCTATTGGTAAAGGCTAGGCTTAGGAAGTGCGTCTCCTATTGGAACAGACGTGGAATGTATTCCCTTGTTATACAGGTGGGCGCCTAATGGTAAAGACATGAAATGTATTCCCTTGTTATACAGGTGGGTGCCTGAAATATGAAATGCACAGACAAAAAGTATTCCTCTCGTTATTCAGGTGGGCGCCTGTCTATACTAAGACATAAAAGTATTCCTCTCGTTATTCAGGTGGGCGCCTGTCTTCGAGAAAATTTTCACAATGAGAAAATTTTCTGCCCCGGTTTGATGATTTTCTTTATGGCCTGTCTTTCCGCCATCAATAACGTTCATTTTCCCTGTTTCTAAATCAAAGAAAAATTTGTTAGTTTAAAAACATGGTAAGCGGTCATGCCACTCTTGTTGGGGATGGTTTCCTCTTTCTCCTTTCCCAGCTTTGTGTTCCATTATGCTATCAAACTTGCTGGGGATGATATTAATTGCTGACACTGGCCCATCCCTTTTATCAATCTCATCTTGATAGGGATACCCTTCTTGACACGGGTTTTGCGCCTGTTCCTTGTACCACTTGGATGTACTAGTTGATGGCCTATTTTGAAGTCATTTCCCACTGGTTCCGACCAAACAGACTCTACTAGGGAATTTTCCTATGAAAGGAAAAAAATAAAAAGAAACAAAATAAAGACAAAGGAAAAGATGACTCTTTAACAAAAGAAACTATAAATAAAAATCTATCAAACGCAGATACCGACTCTAATGGCCATGACATGCGTATGTGGCCTATCCTCTGCCGTCAATCGTCTCTCAAGACCTTCCCTTGACGATTCCCCATCTGATTCCCAATCTTATTCGACTTGTAGTGCCCGAAGGGTTTTTTCACTATCAAGCCTCTCTCATTTTGGTTTTCTCTCAGCTTTCATCGCCTTATGGTGCCTGTGAAGGTTTTCACCGATAAGACTCTCTCATTTGTATTACTTTCCAGCTGGGGATTTGGAGTGTCGCCGGTATGACTCTTTCTGTTGGAGATTAGAGTCCTTTCTGCTGTGGAACAGAATGTTATGTTCGCCGGTAAGACTCTCATTTGTCTGACTTGGCATCTTTTGAAGACTGGTCAGAAGGTCTTTCTTTGGACCGTAATGTGGGTTTTGGATAGGCTAGAAAGAAAGGGTATAAAAGGCTAAAAAAAATACATTAATTTTGGGTTATTAGTTACAACCTTCGGAATTAGATTTATTCACAATAAACGCAACCTTTGCCCCAGTTTCTTGCTTGGGGATATCCTAACTGATTTTTTTTTCATTTTTCAAAACTATGACCGAGCCGTGAAGCGCCTACGTATCCTCTTTGAGGAATCAGTTCAAACGTAGTTCCCAATTCCTCTTTTCATTTCGACTTTCTTTTGTTTGTTTTTTTTCTTTTCTTTTTTTTCTTCTTTCATTTTTCTCTTTTTTCGTTTTTTTTTTCATGCCATATGCTTGCGTTTTCTAGTCGTTTTTTCTGATTCCGAACGAGGGGTATGACAAAAAATAAGTAAGGCTCAAAAGGGGTAACGAAGGATAAAGTGTTTAGGTAGCAGAATAAAATGCCTTCGTCATTCCAGTCTTCAAACTATGCCAAGTGCAAACACCCCCATTCAAAACAACGATTTGTAGCCTCTTCTAGATGGTGCTGGACTTGACAATTATATTCAACATTTGCTTTTTCATTGGTCCTTTCTAAAGAACCGTTGGGCGACACTCTCATTATCATGAACGACCCTCATGCCAATTTGGCGAATCTTGCTTTTAACGATTTTTCTTCATATTTTACTTGCCCCAGTTCCATATGACTCGAGCTCTGAATAATCTCAACCGTCCTTATTTCCTTTAAATGGTCTGATCGGGGTTTTATAATTAACTTTAAGATTAGGCCCCAAACTGTGTGCGCATGTCATGTCACTAGAATCATCGTTGAAAAAATGATAAAAGGACTAAACAAAAGAAGATTGGAAATAATAAAAGACCTGATTTTGCATTAGACTACTGGCGAAATGGTTTGAATAACAAAACAAAACAAACCAGAACAAAATCCTAAACAACCCTGACAAAACTTAAACAGACCGCTATGACAAAAACGGAAAGATAAGCGGCATGATATTGACACAAAACAATCCGAATTACAATCCTAATGATCCGAACAACAGAAATGAAAACAAAATAAGCCACCACAAGCTTCTCTCCTGTTAACCAAGTAACAGAGCGTCCTTCCACTTTATCAAGACTGGCATCTTAGCCACTGAGCTTCGCATCGATACTGCCAAGACCATTACCAGCTTCAATATCATCAACATCGGTCAACAAGTTCTCAAGAGGATTCGCGTGCTCCCTGTCACTGTCATCGATCACAATTGCCCCTTCCTGAATCATTCTTTCTATTTCCTTTTTCAAAGAACGACAGTCTTCAATGCTATGTCCTTGGACATTAGAGTGATACACGCATCGAACAGCAGGATCGAATCCTTTTGCATATGGGTCTGGAGTATAGCCAAGGAGCGGCTCAATCAGTCCTGAAAGCTTTAGCTTTTCAAACAAACTCGCGTAGGACTCCCCAATTGGCGTGAAATTGTTTCCTTGCCTTTGTTTTCCCCCATGCCCCTGTTTTCTAGGGTCGTTGGGTGCTTGAAAACGTTGTGAAGGCAAGAATGCATCACGTGGTGCTGGCTCTCGCCAGCGGGGGTGACCTGATGGTTGACCCTGCGACCGGACCTTGTTCGGAGGATAATACTGAGGCGGATTATATGGAGCTCGGGGGCAGACTTGGGCATGATGGTCTGAAAAGAGTGGCTCTGAGGGTGGGTAGTAGGGTTGTGGAAGGTTGTATGGAGTGTGTGGATAATTTGGATGACTGGGCCTGGGCTGGTAGTGAGGGGAAAGACCTCTGAATTTGGACCCAGTACCTGCTTCTACTGATGCGACCTCGAGCGCACCTCCCGCGCCGCTCTGAATAGCCTGGGTCGTTGCCTTGAGCGCTGAGTAATTTAGGATTTTGTCAGACCTTAGGCCCTCCTCTATCATGACCCCTATCTTTACCACTTCATTGAAGGATTTCCCAACCGTTGTCACCAAGTGACCAAAGTAAGTTGGATCAAGTGTTTGCAAGAAGTAGTCCACCATTTCTCCCTCTTTCATGGGAGGATCAACTCTGGCCGCTTGTTCTCTCCAGCGGAAACCAAACTCACGAAAACTTTCCCCAGGCTTCTTTCCAGTCCTCAGCAATGTGAGACGGTCAGGGACTATCTCGAGATTGTATTGAAAATGACCTGCGAAAGCCTGCGCCAGATCATCCCAAGTGTACCATCTGCTGGAATCCTGCCTGGTATACCATTCTAGTGCCGATCCACTCAGACTTTGGCCGAAATAAGCTATCAGCAGCTCATCTTTGCCACCTGCCCCTCTCATTTTGCTACAGAATCCCCGCAAATGCGCCATGGGATCACCGTGCCCTTCATATAAATCAAACTTAGGCATCTTGAACCCAGTCGGGAGTTGGACATCCGGGAAAGGGCATAGATCCTTGTAGGCCACGCTGACCTGGTTGCTCAATCCGTGCAGGTTCCTGAAGGACTGCTCCAGGCTCTTGAACTTCCTCGTCACCTCATCTTGTTCGGGGATTTTAACCGGCTTTTCAATCTCTGTCGGTACCTCTAAGTGCAGGTTGTAGGTATGGGGTTCTGGTGCATGAAATGTGGGCTCAGGGGGATAGTATTGCGTATCAGGAGCCTGAAACAATGGCTCGATGGTCGTTCTTTGCAGGGTGACTGATGTGGGTCCCACAAAAGTGGGAACATTTGGTGTCGGGAGAGGTTGATGGGATGGTGGAGCTTGGGAATCATGGGGGCTTCTCTCCTGAAGACAACGATGATTTGGGAGGCTTGTTGAAGGGCCGGAGTGGGGGTATTCGGGCACGTGCCCTAGTGGCTCAGGGCTCCTTTGTGCTTTGGCTAGAGCTAGCTGCATTGCATTCATCTCTAGTCCCATCCTTTCTATCTTTTCCATCGCTTCCTTTAACAACTGGCTCACCGGCCTTTCTTCCTTGGTACTATTCTCTGAAGTAGTCATGCTTGTTGTTATCGGTCCTTTGGATCTAGTTTGGTAAGGGTGTGTTGCCAGAATTCTTTAACAACTAACTGTTTGAGATTCGGAAAACAAACTTGTTAGCGTTTAGAGTTTAACAGATTTGATAACAACACATTGAGGATGCAATGCTCCTAGGCAGTTAACCGTTTCTAACATGCTTTGCTTCAAACAACATGCGTCATCCTGGCTTGCTTATTTGCCCCTTTGAAGTACTTTGGGAACCCCTGTATTTTATTCTATTTTGTATTTTCTTTTTCTTTTGATTTTTCATTTTTTTCTCTTTTTTCTCAATTTTTTTTTTGTGTTCGAATCTTATGGAGATTGCTTACGTATCATGACCCCGCATGAATCAGACCTTGCGTAGTTCGGCCCAATAAAGATAAACAATACTCAACATTTTTTTTATTTTCATATTAAAACAAACTGGGTTTCAAAGGTTTAAAGATGACCTACAAACTTGAAAATCAAACAACCCGCATATTCTAATCAAAAGATTTACAAACTCAAAAACAAACGCTAGCTTCCTTTCCCCGTTTGTCAAATGCAACCAAACGGCTATTTTTGCAAATGTGGCCCCTTCCAAATTTCACATGAATTTTGAGGCCGAGGAGGATTATTTTATGACACTTTACAAACTTGTCCGTTCTTTTACGAAAATAGCCTTTCGACAACTGAAAGATACTCTAAGGCTATTTCGGCAAGAACGGTTTAAGACGCGGCTGAAGCTGGCTTGGCTTATTTTTGACAAAACCCAAAGGTATTCACCTGACCGCTGACTTTTTTTCCAAACTACAATAAAAACGTGGTGTTGCAAACACGGCCCTTCAGCGCCTCGGGGACGAAGATTTATAAGGCTGTGTGGGTCGACTAGACCAAAAATCCTAAACATGACCCAAAGGTGGCTATTTATGCAAAGTCAGCCTTCCGGCGTCCCTTTCGGGAACATTCGGCTATTTATGACAAAACAACATCACCTGATTTATTTATGACTCTTTTTATCATTTTTTCAAATTAGAAAACTCAATATTGCAAGCACGGCCTTTCAACGTCTCGGGGACGAAGAATTTTAAGGCTGTGTGGGTCAACTGGACCAAATCTTAAAAAATGACCCGAAGGTGGCTGTTTACGCAAAGTCAGCCTTCCGGCGTCCCTTTCGGGAACATTCGGCTATTTATGGCAAAACAACATCACCCGACTTATTTACGACAAAAATCAATATTTGACATATTATTTGTTTTTTATTATTATTATTAATTAATTGTTTTTGGCTTTTTAGCAAAAGATGGGGTTGGACCCGATGAGGGTTGCCTACGTATCTCACATCCGGTGAGAATCAAACCCGCGTAGTTCGGGCAATCAAGAATAAGTAGATGAACTAACTTCCTTTTTTGAATTTGTGAAAGAACTACTTTAAAAGGAGAAAGGAAATATTTTTGATTGATTTTCTTTTTAAAAGAAAGACTTCTAAGATATATATTTTTTTTTAATTTCCATTTGTTTTTTTTTTCTTATTCTAAAGGAAGAAGAAAATATTTTTCGGAATTTTACCTTTAATAAAAGAAATGCTTCTAAAAAATATTTTTTTTTTGAATTTTGAATTTTCTTTTCAATTTTGAAAGAAGAAAAATATTTTCGGATTTTTTTCTATCTTATTATACATTTTTTTTAAAAAAAATAGTTAAAAGACTTTCTAAAGAAGTTAATAATGGAAAATATTTTTGGATTTATTTTTTGTTTTTGAAAATTGGGGGTCTAAAAACCTTTCTAGACTTTTTGGCAAGACAAATATTTTTGCAACAAATAAAGACATATATATATTTTTTGGAAATAAAACTTTTGGATATATATATATATATACATGTATATTTGTGATAAATAATGAAAGACTCTTTTTTTTATTATTATTATTATTATTTGAATTTTCATAAAAAACCCATTTTAAAAAAAGTAAGACTCTTTTTAATTTTTGTTTTTATGACAAGACAAACTATATATTTCTATATATTTTTTTTGAAAAACAAAACAGAACAACGATTTTTTTTTCTATTTTTCCTTTGCTTTTAATAAAACAAACTAATAAGACGTTTTTTTTTCTTTCCAAAATTTCGGCAGAGTTTTGACAGTATTTGGGTATTGGGTTTTTTCAAAAATAAACAATCAATTCCCTAACCGCTATTTCCTTTTTTTCAATTTCACAATATTCATAATATTCAAACACCGGTCAGCATGCGGGCACGAGACAAATAAATGCACGGAAAACAAATAGGATGCATCAGGATGACCTTTTCATATCAGGTTGCTAGTCCTAGACGGACCCAACCCCTGTGTCGAGTCCCCTAAGTCAAATGCAACGTGATGCAAATAAGCGTTCCTACTAGGGATCCGGCATGAAGTCACGTTATTCTATGTTCAAAATCTGGGTCGGTGTTCCAGACAGTGTACCCGAGCGGACCACTCGAGTTGAGGAAGGAGCTCCTGTCCGGGAACCAAAAGGCCAACCGGCTTAGAAACTTTCCGAGCCTCTTTTATTTAGGGTATGACACTAACAGAATAGGGAGTCTTAACCAGTAAGCACATCCCCGGAGGTAAGAAGAGTAGGTTTCGGCACAGTTTATATACAGTTCAGATAATATCAAAGCGGTAAAGGCAACATTTAGCACATTAGGCTCAAAACATGTAAAAATCAGATAAAGCCAAACATAACAATTTATCTAAGCTCGAATTTCTAACCCTGAACCAGTGGTTCTGGGTCAAAGTATTCCCCAGCAGAGTCGCCAGAGCTGTCACACCTCCTTTTTCCGCACCCGCGAGGGTGCAAGGGAGTTTTTCCAATTAAAGGACAATCGAGACGGGATTGGTTTATTTATTTCAGAGTCGCCACTTGGGAGATTTAGGGTGTCCCAAGTCACCAATTTTAATCCCGAATCGAGGAAAAGAATGACTCCATATTACAGTCTGCGTACCAGAAATCCGGATAAGGAATTTTGTTAACCCGGGAGAAGGTGTTAGGCATTCCCGAGTTCCGTGGTTCTAGCACGGTCGCTCAACTGTTATATTCGGCTTGATTATCTGATTTTATACAAATATGAACTTATGTGCAAATTTTATCTTTTAACCGCTTTATTATTATTGTTTTTAAAAAGAAATGTGAACATCGCTTAAAACACGTCTTTGGACTGCGTCACATGAAATGCACCCACAATCCGGAACACGTTTTATTTGATGTTTTGGGATTTGGATTCGGGTCGCATGAAATGCACACCCAGGCTTAAGAAAGTAAAATATTAAACACGCGCCTAAAGAGATTATCGCGTTATTATTTTGGGGAAGACCGTGAAATTCGCTAAACGGTCCTTCCGAATTCTAATTAAACCATACATTTTGTGAGGGCCCCGCAATCTATACGTTTTATTTGGCGAGGCTCGTCTCATTTTTATTTTTAAAGGATAAACCTACAATGACTATATTTTCTATTAAGTTCGTCTCTAAAATAAAAGAAAATCTCTTAATTATTTACATGCTGAAAAACGTAACTTATTAGTTATTAGTTTACGGCTAATGCGAATGGAAAATTGCGATCGAGTTTGTACAAAAAAAACTGCTTTCATTTTATATTCTGTTATTCAATAATACTAGAACATGAGATTGACCATAATATCAAAACAGATTAATTATTCTCCGATTAATTTAAACTAACATTATTAGATGAAGAAAGTATACATATGCAACCTCATTATTCATTAATCATTCAACTACATCTTTATACGAAGAAAGAAAAATTATATTCAACCACAAATCTAAACAGGAGGAATTCAACAGGAACAAAGCCTGATTAATATTTCATTTTTTGCTTCAAGCCGAGATTGTACAAATGTGTACCTGGAAACAGCAGTACAAGAACAAAAGAAGGAGAAGTCAACAGCAGTAATAACACAGCAACAGCAGATTCAGCAACACCGCAAACCAGTACAGTAGGAATAGCAGAAAACCCAGGAGACTATAAACGACTCCAAGTATAGAGAAGAAGTAAAAGGCAGGAAGGTTCTGACTATTTCAGATCTTAAGCGAGGCAATGAAGCAGTAACTATTCTTTTTCAACTTCAAAACTCTCCAAAATGAATTCTGCCCTTGTATATTCAGTGTATCCAGAATGTATATCGGGTGTATACTTCTCACTCCGCCCCCTCTTTTTTTCTTCTCTCTATCTAGTTTTTCCTCTCTTTTTTTCCACCTTCTTCCTAAATTTTCTCTTCTATTTATAGCAAAATTTTCGAAATTTTCAGATTTGTTTTTTATTATTTTATTATTTTTTTAATTAAAAGAAATCCCACTTACAAATTGCTTTTATTTTTTTAGAAAAAGAAATCTCACCTTTATTTACTTTTATTTTTAAAATTCCAACTTTAATTACTTTATCTTATTTAAAATCCCACTTTTTATTTTTTTAAAAGAGAATCTCACTTTATTTAACTTTTCTTTAAAAAACAAACCACTATCTTTTTTTTCTTTTAAAAATGCTACTTTCAATTACTTTAAATTTTTTAAATTTTCAGATACCTTTATATTTATTTTTTAATTCCAACCTTATTTTACTTTTAAATTTTTTAAAACTTTTTACTTTTTTAAAATTTTCTACATTCTTTTACTTTTTTTTTATTTTTTTATTTTTTTATTTTTTTAAAATCATTTCCGAAATTACTATATATATATATATTTTAAAATAAAAATAATAAATAAAATAAAATATTTTCGGATTTTTTTATATATATAAAAAAAACAAAAAATAAAACTATTAATAGTGATAATTCACTTTTTATTTTTTATTTTTTTGGTTTTGTTTTGTGTTGGACAAAAATGAAGAAGGGGTGTTGGGTTAATGGAGCGGACCGGATCGACCCGGTTTGAAACGGACCGGGTCATGGGGAAAGTTGGGCAATTATTTGGGCCTGTGGTTTGAAATTGAAGAAGTGGCCCAATCCGATTTTTCTTTGTATTTTTGTTCTCTTTTCTTCTTTTATTTTTCTAAAACTAAATTATAAAAGTACTTAAATTATTATTAAGAACTAAATTAAGTTATAAAAGCGCAAATTAACTTCCAATAACAATTAACGCACAATTAAGTAATAATTAAGCATAAAATTGTTCATTTGGACATTAAATGCTAAAAATGCAAAAGATGCCTATTTTTGTATTTTTTATTAATTTAACAAATAAACATGCATAGACAAACATACAAATAGTTACACAAAATATCACAAAAATTGCACACCAAGAAAAATTATTTTATTTTTGAATTTTTTGGGAGTAATTCTCATATAGGGCAAAAATCACGTGCTTACACATTCCAAGACCTTCAATTTTGTATATAATATGTCCCAAAAAAATCTCATATAGTACATGAAATTTATTACTCAAAAAGCTCCATTACAAGGCAAATCCTTAGTCGTTTTTTTCGCAACTTAAATCCGATTTTTCTCAAACTTTATACTTCATATCCAAACATCATATATAGTCATATCATGGCTTTAAACTCATTTAAATCATGATTAACAAGTCTCATATTCATCTTAACTTACTTAACACTTCGACAAACCTTTCTTATCCTTGTAGAAGGATTTCATCCTTTTTAAGTTTACATTAGATAATCCTATAATGATAGTAACGTCTGGAGTACGGGGTGTAACAACATGTACCCTTATAAACATTTATCCTTGAATATTAACTCTCAAAGGCTTGCAAAAAATACGGGACGTGTAATCACTTTATATACTTTCCAAGAGGATCTCATTTCTGAGCTTACATCAATGGACTTACGACGTACTTTCACATACAAAAGTATGGGTTGTAACACACTTTTCACGTAAAGATAAATCTGAGCGAAAACACAGTTCAAAACCCGCAAAATACGTCAGTATATTATACTGGAGTTCCAGGATAACTATGCTGGAACTCCAGCATAATATGATGGAGTTCCACCATAAGTACACTAGAACTCCAGCATAATATACTGGAGTTCCAGCAAGTATAATTATCCAGTATAATATACTGGAGTTTGGAGCACCGATGCTCCAGTCTCCAGTATATTATACTGGAGTCAGCAAAGTATACCGGTCCAACATAATATGCTGGAGTTCATACACAGGTGCACCGAACTCCAGTATATTATGCTGGACCGGTCTCTGTTGCAGCAAAATAGTGGCTATTTTTCATTGACTTCGTAAACGCTGGCTATTTTTGAATGACCAGTCCGAAAACTGGCTATACCGTGCTATTTTTACTCAAACTTATGAAGTATTGGACTTCAGCATGCAACAGCTACATGAACTACTGAATCGTAAGAAGAAATCAACCAAATATATTGTATTTTCTGTTGTTTAACAAATAAACAATAAAAAATAGATTACGCAATCAGGAAAAACGCAAAGCTAATTAACATATCTTCCGTTGAAGAAAAAAAATTAACATATCTTCCCATTAGTCTCGTTTTTTTCCCCACTTCCTTGGCGATATATTGATCAATCCTCTTTTACCAGAAAATTAATTTGTGCATAGATGGAAGTAAATATGTGTCTGTGTTGATTGTAGAATTTCATTAAACACAGTGAAAGCTTCCATTCGAGTGATAAAATGGCGTGTAATAATTTTCAAAAATTTATTTTAGGTCATGGAATCAACTCCGACAATGACATTTCAGCATTTTAAAAATCCTCTTGCTAGAAATCTTGCTTTTGCCCCAGTATATTTTCAATTTATCGAAATAAATCATTGCAGTAATTTCCAACAAAATATGAGTATAAAATCACATAAATCACAGAGTATAAAAATAAACAAGATATATAAGAGTGATATCACGAACGTCGTTGAAATTCATGGTGATAAGATTATGAGGGTGTTTGGATGGGCTTAAAAGCCGGTCAAACTAGTTTTTAAGCACTTTTTTATTTTATAGAGTGTTTGGCAAAAAAAAAAAAAAAAAAACTGCTTAAAAAAAACTAAAATGTACTTAAAAAGCCAAAAACCAACAAGTTGGCTTACCCCAACTTTTCTGATTTTGGCTTAAAAGCTATTTTAGTTTGACCAATAAAATTATTTTCTATTATTTCAAATAAGTTGAGACTTTTATGAAAGTTTACTTGATTGAAAGTGGTGAAAAATAAGCATTCAAGAATTATATTTATAAAAATTATCTAAAGTAATCAATTAAATTTAAATAAAATTAAAATATAAATTATTTTTTATTTGTATTAATTCATAATTAAATATATTGTAGTAATCAGCTTCTTTTATTGTTAACAGCTTTAAAGATATTTTTGTCTTTTTAATAGAAAAAAGTGTTTACAAGCACTTGTTTACCAAACACTTCAACAACTTTTTTAAAGCTTCAACACTTTTATCAAAACAGGTAACTGTTTATTTATAAAACAAGCTTCAGCACTTAAAAGTTGTTTTTAAGGACTTGTGCTTAAAAACCACTTTTTTTTAAGTCTATCCAAATGGGCTCTATATATAACCCAAAAAATATATGATTAATTCTAATTCCTCTATAAGGGAATTATTTTGTCATTATGTAACCGTCCATGCCCATGTTTCTTTAGTCCGTTCCGGTAAAAATTTAACTCGTACATAATATTTATATAAAATTAATAAATACGTGTTAATATATACATTTTTCTCACTTAACCATGATAAATATGTATTTTCACTCTATTTAACTATTTAATCATAGTAAATTGATATAGTTTATCACGAACACCGGATAAAGATTTTTACCCACGATCCCTAAGGCTTGTTTTTTTTCTTCAACACCCCCTATACTTTATAATGACTTAAATTTTAAGGTCAAAATATTTAAAGAAAAAAGAACGACTGCGACCCACATGGCCACATTCGACCTATGAGTCAAATTATCCAATGCCATTTATATAAACCCCTCGATAATATCCCATTGATCCAATCTAAATCTTATCAAATATAAAAAGACTCTATGCCGTTTAAATAATGATTTGAACTGTTAAAAACTTAGAAATTGAAACAACATGGAGATGAAGAGAAAAAAAGTTCAAACTTCATAAAACCTAGGATTCTGACGGTTTAATTTAATGAATTTAAATAATGTATGGAATTCACATAGTCTTAACTTAGGTTGGAATTGGATCCAAATACCCACACCTAATCAACACACCTTAAGACATGGCTATTGTTACGGGCTGCTTTCCAACCATTCCCCATGACCCCTTGGGTGCACCCCCTGACGTCCTAGCAAGCCTTCCAATGCCTAGTGCCACGGACGGCCTCGTGGTTTTGGCTGTGTCAAGTGACAAGCGTGTATATGCCTCTGTCGCCCCATCGATATCCCTCGCCAGCGCCCAGCCGCAGGCAGATGCCAACAGCGCTAGGCGCGCAGACCGTGATGGCAAAGACAATGTTGCTGACAACGAATTTGTTTCTGCCTTGTAGAAAACTAAGTCATTTTCATTGTAAATATAGAGTAGTTTTATTATGTACTTTCTTTATGTTTCTCTAGCTTAGTTAAGTCTAGTCTTGTAACTTTGGTTTATTTTTTTTTAAGCACTATTAGGGGGGATCAAGCAATTAAACTTTCTAGCAAGCAAACAATTCTCTATACTGGTGTCTCTTCGCCTCGACACCGTGTTGCTTTTCTGTAATAGCTTTCATTAATGTAATTGTTAGAATAGTTATATAACCCTAATCCCATATGTATTAGGAGTAGGATATGTTATGTATATATATAGGGCTCATTGTATCATGTTTAACATATGTAAATAATATCAATCATATTTTCTCCCGTGTATTCTCACATGGTATCAGAGCTTTAGTGAGAAACCTATCGTTGTGCATCATTCCAGCGACTTCCGGAAAGAAAGATCTCGTCGCCGTGCAATTTCCGGCGACTTAGAAGGCTGCCCATAATCACATCAATTTCTGTTGGTGTATGCAAAAAACCAACACCACCACAAAACTCCCCAGGCTCCGGCGACCAAACCCCAGTAAACCCCACCGAAAAACTCCCTTACACGCACCCTCACGCGCCAGAACTTCCCGGCGAGATATACGCGCCCCATGCACCGGCGCGTGAACACTGTTCTGGCCATTTTTTGAAAATCTTCCAGTTGGAAAATCGGGTCGCCTAGTAATTCCAAGTCTATCCATACCTTTTCGTTTGATTCCGAGCACTTTGAGTTTTTCCGGTGACTTTACTGAATCTTTCTTGCAGCTACAGTAATTTTCTGGCAAAAATAGTGTTTCCTTCATCTGTTTCAGTGAGTTGTCAGTTAATTCTTTTTGTTATTTGGTGATAATCCAACGATGTCTTTGGGAGTCGATGCTTTCGGATCTAAAAACCCGGGTTCTGGCAGTTCCGATGTTATGATTACCTCAGAACCTTTAATGGGAGGTTCAAACTACTTAGCTTGGGCTTCATCTGTCGAGTTGTGGTGTAAAGGTCAAGGAGTTCAAGATCATTTAACAAAAAAGGCTAGCGAAGGTGATGAAAAGGCCAAAACACTTTGGGAGAAGATCGATGCTCAGTCTAGTTTATCTACATTAGAATGTGAGTCATGTCAGCTCGGGAAACATACCCGAGCCTCCTTTCCTCGTAGTATTGAGAGTCATGCAAAGTCTGTTTTTTCTTTAGTTCATTCTGATATATGGGGTCTTAGTAGAGTCAATTCAACCTTGGGATTTCGTTATTTTGTTAGTTTCATTGATGATCATTCAAGATGTACTTGGATTTTCTTAATGATAGATCATTCAGAGTTGTTTTCTATATTCCAGAATTTTTGTGCTGAAATTAAAAATTAATTTGGTGTTTCCATTCGCACTTTTCGCAGTGATAATGCCTTAGAATATTTATCCTCTCAATTTCAGCAGTTTATGACTTCTCAAGGAATTATTCGTCAGACCTCTTGTCCTTATACCCCTCAGCAAAATGGGGTTGCAGAGAGAAAGAATAGGCACATCATTGAGACTGCTCGCACACTTCTCATTGAATCTCATGTTCCGTTGCATTTTTGGGGCGATGTAGTTCTTACAGCTTGTTATTTGGTTAATCGGATGCCTTCATCTCCCATCCAGAATCAGATTTCGTATGCAGTATTGTTTCCCCAGTCACCCTTATACTCTGTTCCCCCTCGTGCTTTTGGGAGCACTTGTTTCGTTCATAACTTAGCCCATGGGAAAGATAAGTTAGCTCCCCGTGCTCTCAAGTGTGTCTTCCTTGGTTATTCTCGTGTTCAGAAGAGATATCGTTGTTACTCACCTGATCTTTGTAGGTACTTTATGTCCTCTGACGTCACATTTTTTTGAGTCTAAACCTTTCTTTACCTCTTCTGACCATTCTGACCACCTTGATATATTTGAGGTCTTACCTATACCGACTTTTAAGGAGTCTACTATAGCTCCTCATTCACCTTCCGCCACAGAAGTCTTACCCGAGTCTACTATAGCTCCTCCTTCACCTTCCGCTACATAAGTCTTACACATTCCTACCGTTGGAGAGTCTAGTATGGCTCCTCCTAGACTCCCTGCCACAGGAACACCACTCTTGACATATCATCGTCGTCCGCACCCAGCATCAGGCCCAGCTGATTCACGTCCTGCACCTGACCCTGCTCCTAATGCGGACTTGTCTCTTCCTAGTACACCGATTGCACTTCGGAAAGGTATACAGACCACCCTTAATCCTAATCCCCATTATGTTGGTTTAAGTTATCATCGTTTGACATCACCCTATTATGCTTTTCTATCTTATTTTTCCTCTGTTTCCATCCCTAAGTCTACAAGTGAAGCATTGTCTTATCCAGGATGGCGGCAGGCTTTGATTAACGAGATGTCTGCTTTACATACGAGTGGTACTTGGGAGCTTGTCCCTCTTCCTTCAGGTAAATCTACTGTTGATTGTCGTTGGGTGTATGCAGTCAAGGTTGTACGGATGGTAAGGTTGATCATCTTAAGGCTCATCTTGTTGTCAAGGGATATACTCAGATATTTGGGCTCGATTACAGTGATACCTTCTATCCCGTGGCTAAGATAGCATCAGTCTGCCTTTTTCTATCCATGGCTGTTGTTCTCTATTGGCCTCTCTATCAGTTGGACATTAAGAATGTTTTTTTACACGGTGACCTTGAGGATGAAGTTTATATGGAACAACCACCTGGGTTTGTTGCTCAGGGGGAGTCTCGTGGCCTTGTATTTCGCTTGCGCCGGTCACTTTATGGTCTAAAGCAGTCTCCTCGAGCCTGGTTTGTAAGTTCAGCACAGTTATCCAGGAATTTGACATGATTCGGAGTGAAGCTGATCACTCTGTATTCTATCGGCATTCTGCTTCGAGTCTCTGTATGTATCTGGTGGTCTATGTTGACGACATTGTTATTACCGGCAATGACCAGGATGGTATTACTAAATTGAAGCAATATCTCTTTCAACACTTTCAGACTAAGGATCTGGGCAAACTAAAGTATTTTCTGGGTATTGAAGTCGCTCAATCTAGCTCAGGTATTGTGATCTCAAAAAGAAAGAATGCCTTAGATATTCTTGAGGAGACAGAAATGATAGGTTGTAGACCTGTTGACACTCCGATGGATCCGAATTCTAAACTTCTACCAGGACAGGGGGAGCTTCTTAGCGATTCTGCAAGATATAGGCGGTTGGTTGGTAAATTAAATTACCTTATAGTGACAAGACCTGACATTTCCTTTCATGTGAGTGTTGTGAGTCAGTTTATGGATTCTCCGTGCGATAGTCATTGGGATGCAGTTGTTCGCATTCTTCGGTATATAAAATCAGCCCCATGAAAAGGTTTATTATTTGAGGATCGAGGCCATGAGCAGATCATTGTATACTCAGATGATGATTGGGCAGGATCACCTTCTGATAGACGTTCTACTTCTGGATATTGTGTCTTAGTAAGAGGAAATTTGGTATCTTGGAAGAGCAAGAAACAAAATGTGGTTGCTCGGTCTAGTGCAGAAGCAGAATATCGAGCAATGGCAATGGCGACATGTGAGCTAATTTGAATCAAACAGTTGCTCAAGGAGTTGAAATTTGGTGAGATTAGTCAGATGGGACTTGTATGTGATAATCAAACTGCTCTTCATAATGCGTCAAATCCAGTGTTCCATGAGAGAACTAAACATATTGAGATTGATTGTCACTTTGTCAGAAAAAAGATACTCTCGAGAGATATTGCTACAAAGTTTGTGAAGTCTAATGATCAGCTTGCAGATATTTTCATCAAGTCTCTCACTGGTCCTCGTATTAACTACATATGTAACAAGCTCGATACATATGATTTATATGCACCAACATGAGGGGGAATGTTAGAATAGTTATGTAACCCTAATTCCATATGTATTAAGAGTAGGATATGTTATGTGTATATATATAGGGTTTATTGTATCATGTTTAACATATGTGAATAATATCAATCATATTTTCTCCCGTGTATTCTCATAGTAATCAAGCTTTCTTTTATTCTCAGTTCTCATTTCTATTCTCTCAATTGCTCTTGACATTGGTTTTTCCGTACGTCACTGACAATCTCATATAGCGTACAAAGGAGACCTCAGTTGGCGGACAGTAAACTGCACTGGCATAAGTTGCTTAGTCTTACGCTGTCAATTCAAGAAATCTCAGGAAAGTGTCGCGTAACAGTTGGTATCAGAGCATAGGCTCGACATCGGACGAGGGAACGCATTGTCATTACCACCATTTCTGACCATGGTGAATCATGGGGACCGCATTACGGCCCTTAAAGAGATGATTGAAGTATTACGGCCCATCGTGAATACGGTGCCTGAACTAAGAACAAGCCTAGCACAAAGATTAGACGACCTGGACCGCAGAGTGCTCCACGCCGAAGTTGACATAGAAAATATCAATCGCGACTATAAAGGAGACTGGCAAACGGCAGCCATAGAGGTAGCCAAAAAATTTGGAAATTCGAGGGCCTCCAACAGGAGAGCTCCAAGGATTTAGCCTACAGGGCACAAGAGGCAGACATGGTGACTGCCATGCAACAAACTATATACAACTTGACAGGCCAACTCAATGTTGTCAATGCTGTTGTACAGGGCATGCTTCGAGGAGGCGGAAACCAAATCGGGGGTGCTGTGAACCTTGCTTCAGTGACACAAAAACTCAAAATTCCTGAGCCAAAGCCATACAGTGGAGCTAAGAATTCCAAGGAAGTGGAAAACTTCATCTTTGACATCTAATAATACTTCGATGCCGTTGGGGGCCTAGAAGAAGCTAAGAAGCTAGCAACTGTTGCCATGTATCTTCAGGGTGATGCTAAACTCTAGTGGCGGGTGAAATACGAAGCTATCAGGGCCGGTGAAGATGATCTCGAAACATGGGCCGAACTGAAGGCAGTCATACGCTTACATTTCTTCCCCGAAAATATTGAATACAACGCAAGGTGAAAGCTACGAGAGCGCCACCAGACCAAATCAGTGTGGGATTACGTGCAGGAATTCTCCGCGCTCATGCTAAACATACGTGACATGGGGGACAAAGACTAGCTCTTCACCTTCCTGGAAGGGTTGAAACCTTATGCCCGTATGGAGCTTCAAAGACAAAGGGTAGATACCCTACCCAAGGCGATCGAAGCAGCTGAATGTCTTGGGGACTATCAAGTGGAATCTCGGAAGGATAGGCCTCAACCGTCTGCCCGAGCAGGATACAAAGGGGGCCAACCTTCTTTATTGGCATGCTAAAGCGACTCCCGTCTAGGCGTATTGTGGACCATGTAATTGAGTTGGTTTCGGGCGTGAAGCCACCTGCCCGGGCGCCTTATAGAATGTCACAACTCAAACTCACCGAGCTTCGGAGATATTTGACGGAAATTCTAGACACAGGGATCATTGTGCCCTCCAAATCCCCATACGGGTCCCCTGTTCTATTCCAAAGAAACATGATGGCAGCGTGCAATTCTGTGTAGATTATCGGGCTCTAAACAAAATCATCGTGAAGAACAAGTACCCTATTCCACTAATAGCAAACTTGTTCGATAGACTGGGTGGTGCGATGGTGTTCACTAAGATAGAGACATGTTATTGGAAAGTTTGGATTGCAGCGGGTGATGAGCACAAGATGACTTGTATGACAAGATATGGGTCGTACGACTTCCTGGTTATGTCGTTTGGCTTAACTAACGCTCCAGCCACATTTTGTACCATGATAAACCAAGTCTTCCGAGAGTACATTGACGAATTCGTGGTTGTCTATTTGGATGACATTGTGATATATAGCCAAATACTTGAAGAACACCTAGAGCACTTGCGGAAGGTCCTCGCCCTACTGCGGGAGCACGAACTATATGCAAAGCTGTCCAAGTGCTCCTTTGCTCAAAATAAGATTGACTTCCTCGGACATGTCATCTAGGAAGGGTGGATCAAGATGGACCAATAGAAGATTCAGGCAATCACAAATTGGCTGCCGCCTAAGGATATCCACGCCTTAAGAGCGTTCCTTGGCCTATGCAACTTCTACCGGCGATTTGTAAAAAACTACTCCCACATCGCAGTGCCATTGACAGAACTCCTCAAGAAGGTCACGCCTTGAGATTGGGGACCCAGGCGAACGGAGGCCTTCAACGTATTGGAAGCGACTATGTCTAGTAGCCCCGTCTTGGACCTCCCTAATTTGACCAAGTCATTCGAGGTACAAACAGATGTATCCGATTATGCCCTTGGCAGAGTCTTGCTACAAGAAGGGCATCATCTAGCATACGAGAGCCGGAAACTGAAGGATACATAGTGGCGCTATGCCGCCCAGGAGAAAGAATTATTAGATGTCGTTCATTGCTTGCATCTTTGGAGGCACTATCTGCTGGGGACCCTGTTCGTGGTCAAGACAGATAACACAGTTGTTATCCATTTCATGACCCAGCCGAAGCTGAATGGTCGACAAGTCAGGTGGCAGGAACTCCTAGCTGAATTCCACTTCAACCTGGAGTATCAAAGTGGGAAGACCAATCATGTTGCTGATGTGCTCAGTCGGAGAGCTGATCTAGCATCGGTGTGCCTACTCGCCACCCTAAGAGAGGGCAAAGTAGCCATCACCATCAAGGACCAGATACATGATCTATTCATCAAGGATCTTGCTGCACAATATTTGGTTGATTTGGTAGGACAGGGCAAGACTAGCCAATTCTAAATGAAAGATGGTTTTCTGAAAGTGAAAGGGAACCAACTTTATGTTCCTAAAGAAGGAGATCTACGAAAGACTCTTCTGGCGGAATGTCATGATACTCTGTGGGCCGGTCATCCCGGTGAAGAATGCACCATGGCATCACTTCACCGTGCATATTATTGGCCTCAAGTGTCTGATGACATCGCTCAATATGTGAAGACCTGTCTAGTATGCCAGAAGGACAAGTCGGACCGCTTGACACAAGCAGGACTCTTGGAACCACTAGTTGTCCCAAAGAGACCTTGGGAAAGCGTTTTCTTGGATTTCATCACCAGATTTCCCAAGGTCGGAGATCTCACAACTATCTTGGTTGTGGTGGATCTATTTTCCAAGTATGCCACCTTTATAGTAGCCCCACAATATATATCAGCAGAAGATATAGCTCGACTATTTTTCTCTCATGTCGACAAATATTGGGGCCTGCCCAAATATATTGTTAGTGATTGTGACTCACGTTTTACTAGCAACTTTTGGACCCAACTCTTTTAGTGCCTCAGGTTAAAATTGAGTCACATCTCAAGTTTTCATCGGCAATCTGATGGCCAGACGGAGCGGTTCAATGGTATGTTGGAGGAATATCTCCGCCACTTTGTAACCGGATCATAGAAAAATTGGATAAAGCTTCTGGATGCTGCTCAACTGTGTTTCAATTCACAAAAGAGATCCAATACAAATAAAAACGCTTTTGAAATTGTTACTGGGCAGCAACCGCTACTCCCACACACCGTGAATGTACCAAACATATCTAAATCTCCTCGAGCTGCTAGCTTCTCAAAAGAATGGAAGCAAAATTTGGAGATAGTGCATAGCTATCTCGCCAAAGCCCAAAAGCGAATGAAGAGGCATGCTGGTCAAAATCGTCGTTTTGTTGAATACCAAGTAGGAGATAAAGTGATGGTCAAAATCCCAAAGCGGTACTTATTTGTGGGGGTACATAACCCTCGCCTATTGCAAAACTAGATTGGACCTTTGTCCATTGAAAGGCACATTGGGAAAGTTGCATACCGGATGGATACCCCAGCTTGGTGGAAAATTCATCTCGTCTTCCATGTGAGCCTTCTGAAACCTTTTCGGGAAGACACAAAGGATCCTTCACGGATCCAGCTCACAATACCCAGCATTCGAGGCCCCAATGCAACCGGAAAAAGGCGTGTTGAAGCTATTCTTGATGATCGAGTGATTCACATCTCAAGAAAAGATCACCAAGAGTTCTTGGTGAAATGGCAGGGCTGTAATGCAGAGGAGAATACTTGGGAAAGGGGAACAAACCTCAAAGCCTACAAGAGCCTAATTGATGATTATCTTGCAAGTAAGGCACCGAGGACGTAGCCAACTCAGGTGGGCTAGAATGTCATGGGCGACTTTCCAGCCATGCCTCATGACCCCTTGGGCGCGCCCCATGGCGTCTTAGCAAGCCTGCCAACGCCTAGCGCCACGGACGGCCCCGTGGTCATGGCTGCGCCAAGTGACAAGCGCGCATGTGCCTCTGTCGCCCCACCGATATCCTTCGCCAGCGCCCAGCCGCAGGCAGATGCCAACAGCGCCGCGCGCGCAGATCGTGATGTCAAAGACAATGTTGCTGACAATTGACCTGTTTCTGCCTTGTAGAAAACTAAGTCCTTTTCATTATACATATAGAATAGTTTTATTATGTACTTTCATTATGTTTCTCTAGCTTAATTAAGTCTAGTCTTGTAACTTTGATTTATTTTTTTTAAGCACTATTAGGAGGGTCAAACAATCAAACTTTCTAGCAAGCAAATAATTCTTTGTACAGGTGTCTCCTCCCCCTCGACACCGTGTTGCTTTTTTGTAATAGATTTCATTAATGCAATCAAGCTTTCTTTCATTCTCAATTCTCAATTCTGCTCTCTCAATTGCTCTTGACATTGGTTTTTCCGTATGGTACTGACAATCTCGTCTAGCGTGCGGAGGGGACCTCAGTTGACGGACAGTAACTACACCGACATCAGTTGCTTAGCCTTACGTCGGCCTTCCAAGAAATCTCAGGAAGGCGCCGCGTAACACTATAAATGGAAATAGGAAAATAGTAATCTTTTGTTTGAATGATAATAGAAATGACGGTTGAATGCAACAATTCTTCGATCTACTAGCAACTAGTTAGACGTAATTGTATGGAAGGCAATATTTCTTCCTTCCTTCGAGAATAAAATCAGTTAGTCTGCGCAGCTCGGTGTGCGAAGCATCTCGCGTTCACGCAGGATTCGGAAAAGTATCGTATTTCAAGGGGGTGTGATATATGCAGTCTACTCTAATGTAAGCATCAATTATTAATTTTATAACTCGAATATAACCTGTAAATTATATGAAGATAATTTTACCGTTACTCCACGTTCAAAAAAAATCAGCTAGTCTAGTTCAGACAAAAGTGTAAGCCGTGGGGTTGCTCTTTACTTTGTGTCTGAAGCAATTAATACGACTGACAGGATAATTCAAATAAATAGACAATATCATCTAAGAAAATATTGATGAGTTGGAAGCAAATAAGCAATATCGAGCTAAGATCAGATGCCAAGTGTTAGAATTTAATGTGACCCTCACATTAAAAAGAAAATAAATTTGATGAAGAATAAGAACATCAGTTTTTTATCTAAAAATTTGTCAGACTACCTATCCTTAACATTAGTTTAATGCAAGAGATAGAATTATAAATTTTTTAGCAGCCACCCTTAAGAACATGCAGCTCCTAAGGTAAAATTTTATTCGCATCCAATATTTCCATTAATCCAAAAAATATATGATACTTATTTTTATAAATATGATCACTACTGAATCATAATTAATTAATGTGTATTCTTACTCTATTTTATTACTTAATCATTAAAAAAAGACAGTTCGGTGCATAAAGTTTTTTGTATTCACGCAAAAGTTAGGGAAGACCGCACCTAAGGTGTGTAATGTAGATAATCTAACATAATACAAATATTAGTGGTTGCTTTCATTGCTCGAACTCAACAACAACGATGATCCAGTAGAATCCTATCAATGGGATCTGGGTTCCACAGAATCCTATATATCCAGTGGCGAAGCCAGAAAATTCAATAAGGGTGTTCAAATTTTGAACACTCTTTGCCAGTGGACTATGCAAGGGTGTTCAGAGTCTATTTTTTAATCAATAACAAATAATATTTTATCTTATACGTAGTATAATTTTTCGGCAAAGGGTGTTCAGTTGACCACTCTTGGGCTAACATAACTTTGCCCCCGTATATATCCAACTTAACCATGATGGATTAATATAATTTGGAACACGTTTGGACAGAAGAAAATTTTCCCTTTTTTCCAATTTTTTTTCATTCTAAATTAGTGTTTGTTCATAAAATTTCCAATTTTCACTTGAATTTGTATTTTGAAAAACTCCAAAAAAGTATTTTTCAAAATTTTCACTCAAACCACTCACAAACTTTAAAAACAACCCAAAATTATTGTCATGTCCAAACACAACTAAATTTCAAATACTATTTTCACTTAAAAAAAATTCCCATATTTTAAAATTTTACAATTCTTATCTCCAAACGCCCACTTGATGTAAACACCCATTGCGGATAAATTTTTATCCACAACACTTGGTCTAACAAAGGCAAAAGAGAGGGAGAAAAAGAATAGAGAAATAGGGAAAAACATGTGACAATATGGTCAAAACCCTAGAGTAAGAAGATAGTGTGGTACCAGTGGTCAGATTAAAGTAATACACTATTCTATTCTCTTCCAATAGCTAACAAACCTTCACTGAAGAAAGGAATTCGAATTGTACTTAAACTATAAAGCTATGCTTTTGTTTATTCAATACTCCAGCCTAGCGACACAGACTTTGTTTAATTTTTCCTTTTTGGTCAACATCCTTTCGAGAAGTCCGCGCCTATGCCCCCCTGCATTTTTTTAAAATTTGAAATTTGTCACAATAATATTGTTATTGACGTTTTTGGATCTTGTTGACTTATATTGAATCTTTGAGGGAGTGAAAGTGAAGTAACTTCGTCACTTTCTTTGCCATTTGTTTCAATTTTGACCTTTCAATTTCCAAAAATTGTATTGGGACCTTTTCTTTTAATCTGTAGTTTCTAGAATGTGGGTGCGCTACTAGATTTAGATGCGCTTGTCTAGGACTCGATCTTGGTACTAGTCCATCACAATCAAAATCGAAGCGTGGGCCTATTAATGAAGCAAATTCAATGAAGCAACAACTGGTACCATAGAGAAGCGACCGTAAACTAGAGAGTCATGACCAATTTGAAAGATCATTTTATGTAGCTGAAATAACTGAATTTTGGGTTGTTCGATCAACTAAAGGAAACTGAATGAAATTCATAACTATCTCAATCTTATTTTTTCCGTTTTTCTTTTTATTGTCTGAATATTCAAGAGCCAAGACCATTCCAATGCCCCTTTCGTCATGCATAAACTAAACCAATAATTAAGATAAGCACGAAAATGAAAGCTTCTATAAATACAGATACATCCAATACGTCGAAACTCATTGCTCGTGGATAAAGAAAAACCGCTTCAACATCAAAAACAACAAAAACTAGAGCAAATATAAAATATCGGATTCGAAATTGTAACCAAGCATCGCCCATTAGTTCTATACCCGACTCATAAGTAGAAAGTTTCTTCGGCCCTTTGCTAATCGGGGCTAACACTCCGAAAATTAAAAATGCCAAAATAGGAAGAATGATAGATATTATTAGAAATGCCCAAATAAAAAGAAGAAACATAAACGCACTCCTATGAACGTGGAAAATATACCGGATTTAATTGGTCGATTCAAATTGGAATTGTCAAGTCATCCATAACTATTTAGTCAAGACAAGAAATTCATTTTGATCGAACCGTCTAGTTTGTTTTGTTTATTGGTTTATTGTAGGGTATAACTCATTTCAAGATTCATCGACTGGAATCCGATTTTATTTAGTTAGTAGAACATTCTAACTATATATTACTCTTATACAAATTCTCTTGTTTTCACCCAGGATTTTCTCTAAAGAGGGGGAATTTTAAATTAATTACTTATCTTATTTCTTCTTTAATTAGAAATTCTTTAAAGATTTTTTTTTTCTATAAATAGAATCAGGAGGTCCTTTTGTCTTTTTTCTTATTTTTTCTTAGTGATTTAGAATAGAAGAAGTAATCAAATAAAGTACCAAGTAAAAATTGATTTATGTTCCTTGGGAGAAATAACTCAACATTCAACCAAACTAACTATTCAACCTTCTTGTATCATGGGGCCAACATATATTATTAGATCAATTTTTTACGGAATATCTACATAAAATACCTAGTTTGGCAAAAAAGTTATGGGTTTACGTGCAACATAAATATAGCCTAAATTTGCTCCTGACTTAGAGGGCTTTTCTCTATAAAGTATTACACGATTGTTCTTGATAAAATTTATCTGCATAGGATGTTTACATCAAATTAAGCAATTTAACTTTAATAGTTAAAAATTAAAGTGAAAGTATAACAATAACATACACAGCATGATCCCACATGTAGGGTCTAGGGGGAGTAGAGTGTATACATACTTTAACTTTATCTTGTGTAAGGTAAACATGTTATTTTCTATAAATCCTCGGTAGTAAAAGTACATATCACTTAATCATAAAGTGATAAATATGTGTATGCATTCATTGGTTTAAAAAATAAGAAAAATTAACTTAAATAGACATCTACCTAATAGTTTAAACTTAAATAACCGGTGGACATATAATATATGAATAATTCATAATACTATATGTATAACTATGTATAATCAGTGCATATCTATGTACACCGGCTAAAAAAGTAATATCGAATATGATTGACTATTTGTGTAAAGATCCCTTAAGTAGATACAATGCGGGTAAATTTTTATCATTCTTCTCCATCGATACACGACGGTAAGGAGTATTTGTACATGTACCCACTTTTTGGGGACGCTATTGAAGTTATACCCGCATTGCATAATATTTTATAAAATTTACCTACCAAAATCTGAAGTAGTTCAATATATGCAATACAACTTCATAAATCAAATCTTAAGTTCTTCTATCTTTTAAATGCAACTTCAGAAATTCAATCTCTTCAATGCAAACTTCATATTTCAAAATTTAGGTTCTGAAACATAAATTTGTTCTTCGAATTTCAATAATCCAACACACGATTTAATGCCCCAAATCTATTCCAAATGAGCTCTACTTTGAAATATAACTTTCAAATATCATAAAGAACAAACCTCAATATCAAATTATCAAAATAAAAACAAATTTAACGAACTCATTTTATAACTAAGAAGAAGAAGAAAAAGAAACTCTAAGCACAACCTACAATAGTGTTTTGCAACTAAGAAGAAGAAGTAGAACCAAAAAGGCTCATGGATACATGGGACATAAATACAGAGGAGAAAAAAGCAGCAGCAAAGCTCCCGGATGCATGTGACATGAATACAAAGAAAAAGAAACAGCAGCGGAAAAAATATGTATTTGAAGTTACCCAATAATTATATATCAGTCAAACTTCTTTAAAAAAAATGGATACATGTTAAATGGGGGAGACCAAAAGGACGGCCGGTGAAAATTTTACATTTGTTACATGCAAACTTACAGCTTGTTTGGATGGTTGTTACCCATTGTATTATATCGTATTGTTACTTTAAATACGATATTTGTTTTAATTGTTACTTAAATTTTATTGTATCGCATCGTTAAATCCGTCGTTACATAACGACGAAATGTGTCACTTTATGTAACGATCGATTTGGTGTGGTTGCGTTGTTATCTTGTCTTTTTTCTCTCAATCTCACCCTTTATTATTATTAAATAATTTTATTTTATCATTTACCATACCTTTCTATATAATAATTTTATCCTGTATCATAATTTTTCTTTATAATATTGCAAGTTTATTCTTCATATTGCTGGTGCATGATATCATGAATCGATGACAAACGACACAATCTATCCAAACATTATATTTACCAAACGATACAGTACGATACGATACATTATGAAACGATACGTAACAACCATCCAAACAAGTTGTTAATAACTAAAAACAAATGTTGGACATTATTATGAGCCTTTTGGCTATAAATAATACTTATTAGTATTTAAATTTTAAACTTCGATATTCGTAAATCTAGTGCGTCGTCAGTATGTGTACTATCGAACTTCAATATTTCAAATATTGACATGCTAAACACAACAACATTCCAACTTTCACGAACTTAATTGGGTTTTTTTTTCTTCTCTAAATTCAACCGCAAATATTCCTTTTTTGCAACTTCAATCTAATATTTATTAAAACACCTTTAACATCTACCATTTATTTGTAATTATTATTGCAGAAAGAAAATGCATCTAATAAAGGATTGACGGGGAATAACCTCGCAGTAGTTTAGCTCTTTTAAGTAAAAAAGAATAAGAATCTCATCATTTCTCTTAAAGCTAAAGGTAAAAAACGCAAAAAGAAGTGATACATTTCTTTTTCCTCTTCAACTTTCACTCCAAAAATATTTTCACTTTCTCTCCCTTAAAAATTCAATTTTTAATTCAACATGATCTGAAATTACTACAACAGTAATGTGACAAATTCAATTTTCGAAAATAAGGGGTCATAATGACCTTTACTTGAAAAAAATATGTGAAAGTTAAAGATTTGAGAGTGCAAACCATTATTTCACTAGAAAAATAATTTTAACCAATATTTCAATATTTATTATTATTATTATTATTATATTTAACTTTATTAGTTCCAAATAATAATTCGTGCTATCAAAAATTAAAACACTGAATTTCAGTGTTCGAAATACTGAAATATTATTTTGATGGCCAACGGTGCTAGAATTGACTAATTATTAAAAAAAAAAATTACCTAATAAATGCCGTATAATAATTTTAAAGTATTAATAAAATAAACTTTTGGATTGAAAATACCATATTTAATGGCCTTGGATAGAGATGGACCTTTCTATCAAATTCTATGCATCAAAAACTATTTCATGATTGCCACTTAAAATGCTCATTAATTCCCTAATTTCCTTTGTATTTAAACCTTTTCTCCTCCCTGGTTAGTAGAAAATAAATAAAGCTGATTACGAAATAACAGGATGAAAATTGAAACAAAAGGGGAAAAAATGTACAATGCGTCTGGGTCGAATTTGAATGGATGAAATCATCAATTAAAAATTACTGCATATTTCAAATCCGAAAGTACGGAAGTACCTAATCATAATCAAATGTCATATCTTTAATAATTCTTTACAATTTGAATAACAATGGACAATGGTGGTGTAATATTTTGAATCGAATAATTGTTTCTACATAGATTTTGAAATGTGAAATAACTGATTCCCAGCCTCTCAAAGCAAAACTGAAATTTCATTAAGAATAATTGAATTTCGGATGTGCTTTAAAAATCATTTATTTGGTTATAGACCAAACAAAATTAATTTGTATTGACAAAATATTACATTCACTCCAACTTCAACTTCAAACACTTTTTTGCGTTAAAGTAACTACTAAAACTTCGAACTTGGTCGTAATATTTTATGTAAAATCTCCAATTTCGTTAGATATTTTTGCATGATGCATTTTTTTCTCTCCGTTTGTTAAGACGGCTTTTTTGATTTTTATCTTATAACAATATATCAAGACCCTCATAAAGAATTCAGTAATTGCCTTCCTGGTTTCCTCTCCAATTATACTCCAATAGGTTTTGAAAAATTTAGCAGAAAATCCATCAATTCCTGGTGCTTTCTCATCAGGTAATTCTCTCACTGCATTATCAATTTGTCAAAGAATTTAGACCAATAACATGTTGTACGACCCTCTACAAGATAATAGCAAAGATCATCACATCTAGATTGAAGCTGGTAGCAGATTCTATCGTGGGGCCCGCTCAGTCTGCATTCATAGAGGGAAAGAACATTTTGGACAATGTAATCATAGCACATGAATTGGTGAAAGGTTACAATCAAAAAGGGGTGTCTCCTAGGTGTTGTATTAAAGTTGATATAAGGAAAGCATATGATTCAGTGGAATGGCCTTTTTTGAAAATGTTTCTGATGGAATTTGGACTACCTGTGGGGTTTGTAAATCTGATAATGGAGTGTGTGACGACAATCAGCTACTCTTTACTGCTAAATAGAGGTCTAACAGAAAAGTTCCAAGCTAAAAAGGGGCTAAGACAAGGAGACCCTATGTCTCCCTACTTGTTTGTGTTGGTGATGGAATACCTAAACAGATCCTTGAAGAAGCTGAATCAAAATCCAGATTTCAACCACCACCCAAAATGTTCCAAAAATAATATAACATATATTTGTTTTGCAGATGATCTGATCCTTTGTAGTAGAGCAGACAGGATTTCAATTCAGTTAATGCTAGAGAGGTTCAATCATTTCTCTGAGGTGTCAGGATTGAAGGCAAATATGGATAAAAGTGCTTTATACATAGCTGGAGTCTTAAAGGAATTTACAGACAAGATACTAGAGGAGATGCAATTCACATTGGGAGAGCTTCCATTCAAGTATCTAGGTGTTCCACTATCTTCAAGGAAACTATCTACACAACAATGGATGCCTCTCGTTGAGAAGATAACAACAAGAATAAAATATTGGACAGCTAAGTTTTTGTCATGTAGTGGAAGGATGCAACTGCTAAAGAGTGTGGTTTTTGAGATGCAAACATATTGGGCACAGATATTTCTACTCCCAAAGAAGATCATCAAGATGATAGTTGCAGTATGTAGAACTTTCATGTGGACTGGAAGTACTGAGCATTCAAGGAGATCATTGGTTGCTTGGGACACTACATGCAGACCAAGATCAACAGGAGGATTAAATATATTAGACCTTTATTACTGGAATAAGGCTGCCCTATGCAAGTTATTATGGGCAATAACTGAGAAGAAGGAGACATTGTGGATACAATGGGTTCACAGTTTCTACATCAAAGACAGGAATATTGGAAATATGAGTACTCCAAAGCAAGCAAGCTGGATAATCAAGAAGATTTTTGATGCAGGAGAGTGGTTCATGCAGAACTGTCCAAATGACACTCTCAATTCTTATTGTAAGGGAGTAAGTTCTGTATCAAGAAATTGTACAAGGCTTCAAGACCTCAGTACCAGAAGTGCAACTGGAAGATATTAGTCACCACCTCAAAAGCAATACCGAGACATCAATTCATTCTTTGGTTGGCACTACACAGAAGATTGGCTACTGTTGAAAGACTACGAAATGGGTTATAGCAGTTAGCAAAGATTGTGTACTATGCAGCAGAAGCACTGAGAAAACATTTGAACATCTACTGTTCGAGTGAACATACTCCGGAAATATGTGGAATGCAATGTTGAACTGGATAGAAATGCACCATCATATAGGAAGCTGGGATGAGGAAATAGAATGGATAACAAAGGTGGTGGTAAATAGAACAAAGGGTGAAATACTAGTGTCTCTATTTACAGCAGCGATATATCAGATATGGAAGGAAAGGAACAATAGAAGATTTCAAGGAATTGAGACAACATATACAAAAGGATAAAAGAGATTGTCCTAATGTTGCATATCCGAGGACAACAAATAGATAAATGGAGGAAAGAGTTAGAAAAATTGAATAGTTATCCTAACTAGATAGAAATTTTGTAGATAGGTATTGATAACAGAATGTTAGTTTGATGTTTTTTTCAACAGATTACAAAAGGATGTATAGAAACTAGCTCAAGAGTCCAAAAGAGCTAGGGATTGTAAATATTATACTTGGTTAAATAAAGTTTTTAATTTTAACCAAAAAACAAAAAAAAATATATCAAAACCCAAGTTCATGTCATGTAAATTTGTACGTCACCGTATTGATATATTGACTGCCTTTCATCATGAATGTTACATTCACCTCATGTTTGAGAATTAGGCTCTGATACCGTAGTTTTCACGACATAAGCTCATAAGGCGTATTTTTTGCTTTGGCCTAATATATCTCACAAATTTATCATGTGGGCAATGCTATCATCGAGCGCAAGAATAAGCATACCATGTGAACATATATTATGACTTATAAATCTCTTTATTTTTCTTTCCTATTCCAATGTGGAATTTGCTTAAGATGACATGTGCACCCATTTTTCAGAAGCTTATCATCCTAGAAGCCTGTCAATCCTTCTAGACCTGCCTCCATGGGCTCGCCATCCATCATAAGCGTCATATAATTTTTCAAACTTTTTACTAAATATATACTCTCGATGCGCAACTGAAAAACAAATTAAGCAAAAAAAGTAATTGAAAAAAAACGCCATTGTGAAAGGTAATAAAGTTATTGTTTTATTTAAGCTCCATATGGAGTTCCTTTTGAATTTTGCACGGCAGGTCCCAACTAGCTAATTCTTGAATACATGAAAGCGAAATAATTGAAGTAATTTAATTGAAAAAATTAACGACTAGAAATTCCAACAAAAGATCAAGAAAAAAAAGAGTCTTTAACTCTTATTCGAACATATACACTAATTGGTACATCAACCAATCACCTTGAACAAGAATGAGTAAGAATAGTAAAAAAAAAAATATGTACATTAAATTAAAACAATAAGATTTTTAACTTCTCAAAATGTTTATCAATCTCGAAATATCTACGTGTGTACAACACAACAACCCAATAATTTCCTACCTTGCTCTTGGGGAGACTCGAACTCACAACCTTTTGGTTGGAAGTGGAAGTTGCTTACCATCAGAGCAACCCCTCTTGTCTAAAATATCTACGCGTGTGTATGTTTAAAAGTTCAATGTTTTGTAGAGTCTATGCATCAACAAATTTTCATAATGAAAGATAACTTTTGTCTGTGTATTTATATAGTGTATTGATTTTCAATTTCCATAATGATTCGGGACATTAGTAATTTTGAATTTTCGATACGAAAGGGAACACAAAATTAAAAACACATGTAACATACTCGGAGAAAATCAAGCTTGTACGTTGTAACCTTTTGCTCACACATTCCAAACATTTAAAATTTGAATTAGATATTGATTATATAAATCTCTTCACATTGACTCTGTCTTATTCAAACGAAGCCAATTTTGAGATGGAAATTTGCTAATCAATTACTAGACCACTAGAATTTTTGCATATTGCACTACCTATGAGGATTAATTTTGTCCATACTTTAATTTTTATTAAAATATTTAATTATCAAAAAATAAATTACCAATAATCTATCTATCTATATTATTATAAAAGCACGAATAATTTAGGTTAAATGTTGAATGACTAAAATATCCTTGAAACATTGATCGACTTTTATAATCTTATTTATTTGTATAATTTAAGGATATAATTGTAAATTACCTAAGACTGATTTTTCTTTTCATTTAAATTACGTATACATTAATGCCACATAGTTGACTTTGGGTCAAATTCTACACACCTACCTTTTGGCCGATTTGGTTTACGATTTGGCCGATTTGGTTAGCTCAACTTTTTTTTTTAAGCCTTTTCCTTGACGATTTGGTTTACGATTGGTTTCTTTAGCTCAACTTTTTTTTAAGCCTTTTCCCTTTTTTACAAGAATATTTTTCTTTATTTATCTTATCCCATAAAATTCAGTCTACTCACCGCCAACGTTTTTCCTGTAGCCTTTTCCTTTTTTGACAACAATATTTTTCCTTATTTAATCTTCTCCCATAGAATTCAGCTTAAATGCACGAATTCATTTAGGAAAAGAATAAGCCAATTATTCCTATAAAAGATGATATGGTTCCACATTGTTTATTATTCTCTAAAGATTTTGGCGTAGAACGAAGTAATTTTCTCCAAAGGTATTATTAGTTCTCTTTATTGTTCCCGTTTTCGTAAAATGCTTTAGGGTCATGTATATGAACTAGAGAGAAAAACAATGACATCTTAACTTTTATTGTAATTGTTTTTTGTCTCGTACTTCTTTCTTTTTCGGCGTAGTTCTTAGTTTTATGTATCAAAGTCTTTTACATTGAAGTAGTATTATGTTTAAATTGTATAGCTTTAGAGATTAATGGTTTATGTTATTTCAACTAATGTTAGTGTAACAATATTAATTTTCAGCTATTACATAATATTTTGCAGCTTATACTTATATATTGCAGGTATTTCGCACAGTGTAATGGAATCGGATTTGGAAAAATAATGTGTCCCAATGAATAACCTTAAACTTTATGATGTTGAATGGGTAATTAAGGTATTGGTTATTCGAAGAGGACCAATAATAAAATATAAGAACAACAAAGGAGAGGGTTTGCGTTGGCATTTAACATTTGTTGACGAAGAGGTAGGCTTATTTTGTATATTATTTTGATTTAATTTATTACTTATTTTTGTTATTTTTAATTAATCTAAAATTATTTTTATATTAATTTATAGGGAACAAAGATCCAGGCAGTACTCTTCAATAAAAATGTTGAAGATTGGAAAAATTTATTTCAACAAAACAAAAGCTATTACATTATAAATGGTCGCGTGAAGGCTGCTAATTCTACATATTTATCTGTGCACAAAGAGTTGGAAAATATTTTAGCAATTATACTACAGTTACGGAATGCACCAACCACTTTTCCACCACAAAATTTTCGAATAATTTTCTACCTTTAGAAGAGGCAACAAAATCCACCATCGGAACATTATTTGGTAATTTTCTTCTCGCTATCTTTTGATAATACATTGGATACTTTTATTTTGTTGTATTTAAGTTTCACATTAATTCCTTTTAATAGTTACTTTGTAACTTACGTGTGATTTCTCTTTATACTTTTCATAGACGTAATCTGCATACCGATAAAAGCAAAGGGACCATCAATGGTGGGGAAAAAAAGAGGCTCGAAATAATAGTTACAGATGAAACGTAAGTAAATTAGTTAAGCCATTTAATTTTTATATTAAGTAACTACAACAGATAAAATATTTACTTATTTCTTGCACAATTAATACATATTTTGATTGTAAAATTTAGGCATGATCGTAAAACTATAACCATGTGGGGTGAGCTAGTTGAAAAAGATGGTGAAATTCTACAACAACTGATAGATGAGAGACCTATCGTAGCATTTTGTGATGTGAAAGGGTTGATTTTTCAAGGTATTATATAAGAAATTTTTATAAGCCAAATTAATTCTTTATCAATTAAATTTATACTAAGCTTTATTTGTCTTTTGTGAGTAGGGATTTTGGTATATCTACGACTCACATTAGTAGTGTGTTGATTCACCCAACATTTCAAAGAGCAAAAGAGATGCAAAATTGGTAAGATATGACATTATTTGTTGACCCAAAATGTTACTTCTTAAGATGCCAGAAAATATTTGATAATCCATTAAATTTCATATTTACAGGCATGATGGTATGAAAGCGCAAAATAAAGATATTACTTTAATGTCATCTAAGCTAATTAGAGAAGCCAAAGAAGTGAAGATCAAAGATATCATAAATGGTTCATCTGCAACTATGAAGGTAAGTTTTGTCAAATACTTTAGAATGATTATACTCCTTTTGAACGTGCTAAACAAAATTAAATAATTGTTATTTGTAGGATTCATATTGTAGATTTAATGCACGAATAACAATGCTTGTAGACAAGGATGAGTTGTGGTATTCTTCTTGCAAGAAATGCTATAAAAAAGTCAATATTGAAAATAAAATTGCGAATTGTAGTTGTTGTATGTCAAAAAACGTTGACCACGAAGAAAGGTAATATTCATACTCCTTCACTTCCTTTATATCTCTTGATATTAATTAAGTTATTAATATAGTTATGCATTACTTTGTAGATATCGTCTAAAAATTGATGTGTTTGATGGCGATCGACATAGCAATATTACACTTTTTGATGCTGCAAGATACTTGCTAGGTTGTGATGTTAAAGAGTATATCCAATCGATCTCGGAAAAGATTATTTTATCTTTCACTTTTATATTTAGTATTAGTATACTTAATATATAACTTGACGGCTATTTGAATACTATTGTGCTTCCTTTCAGCAAAATAATATTTCAGCTAATATATTCCTTTTAATGCTACAGAAAGAAGACTCGGAATTTTACCAGAAGATGATCTTGAGTAAAAATAAAGAATTTACTTTTCTGGTGAAAATTGATAAAAGACCTCAAGGCAATGGAGCTAAAAGGGACTTAGTTGCTGAAGAGATGCATGAAGTTGGAATTATTGTTGCCCCTGAAGCTGAGGAAGACGTGATAGAGTTGGACAAAAGAATCAAGAAGACAAGAGATTGCAGAGACAAAGAAGATACTCATTCAATAATTCATACAAAAATCAAAATAGAAAAGGATTAGGGATTTATCAATCCTCTGTCACTCCAGTAGATTTTCATTACAATATTTCTTTTTTTTTAGGTAATTTTCCAGTATTCTCCAATATGTTACTATTTCAACTTTATTTTTGAGCTACATGTTAGTAATTTGACAAATTCGATTTTTCTACTTAAATTGGTGTGTTGGTCAAAATTTTGCTACCTCATTGCCTATTACCCCTCTGTAAAACTATTCCCTAAACTTAATGCCAATACCTTTGAGAAACACGTTATACATTGTAAATATTACTATACGGTAAACATTTCTTGTCATTTTAAATTATAGCGGCTTTACATATGTATATATTTTAAGGGTTGTTTTATTATTGATATTTATCTTATTCATTTAATTTGGTGTCCCTTCATATTAAGAATTGACTAAACCATCATATGTCATTATTAACGTGCAACGCACGTACATAATAACTAGTATTATTATAAAAGCATGAATACAGTGTCGGTTTACAAAAATAACCTTATAATATTAAGCATAATAACTTATAGTAAAAGGATATAACCGGAGTTCTAGACATTAATTAGCTTTATAATCCTACTAGTTTTAGGACATAATACTACACGTTAGGAATCCTTTATGATGAATCCCACGATCTCACCTAACCTATGAGCATTAAGTTGGCACAATTAAAAAATATTAGTATTTTTACGACAAATATTTCAAAGAAATAATATTCTATTATTTTGGACTTCACAAATATAGTTAGAATATAAAAACTACCAGCAAGCGAAAAATCAAATTGATGTACATGCATTAGTTTATTTCCTAAGCATTTAAAACATGAAAACCAAAAACACGTCAAAGAAAAATGCTCTAATTTGATCAATACCATATATATATATATATATAGTTATTAGGGTATTTTTGAAGTTTCTATTACTAATTTAATTTGAAAACATATTATAATGTCATATTACTAATATAATTTGATAATGTATTATATTGTTCAAATCCATTTAGAAATAAAGAGAGTTTATATCTTCTGTATACTATTATAAAAGCACGAATATAATATCGATAGACCAAACTAGCCATAAAATATTAAACAAAAGAACTCATAGGGAAAGGATATAACTATAATAACCTATTTTTTGGACTACAATACCTTCTATGTTAAGTTTTATAATATTTAAAATTAGTGAATTTTGTCTATTACATTCTTATTACAAATATGTAGGAATATTTAATAAAATCAATTTCATAAGAATCCTCCGTATTGGCAATACATTCCCACCCCATAATATCCAATAGCAAGAAAAAATAAAAGTAATATTAAATTGATTACATAAAACTTTGAAATTGAGAGAAAAAAATTTCCCACGATATATTTTATATTATATTTGAACTATTTTTCTACTAAAATAATATTTTTTTTAATAAATTTTTCGTGTAATATTGAAAAATATACCAATTATGAAACAACAACTAAGAAAGTATTTATGAATATTTAAGAAAGAGAAAGAAAAATGATTTGTAAGAATCAATAGCACTAATGATTTTAGAAATATAAAGATCTAAAAGTGGAATGTCAGATCGATCTTTTTTCTCTTTGAAAATAAAATTTATGGTGGATAAAATTATAATTAAGATTAAATATTCAAAAGAAGAGATGAACTAATATTAAGAATCTAATTAACATAAAATAATTTTTTTTATGTTAAGATCAAATAATTAAATCTTTCAATTAATTATTTAGCAAGAGAATCCAATTCAATTATTTTTAAATTCATAATATGAGTAAAATTATTTTTCAAGTTAAATAAAAATCTTAGGGTACATAAATTTATTCTGTAAAAAAGAGCGTTAAAGATTAAAAAACTAATCACATAGTAAAAAAAGGTTAGTATGTTATTAAGAATCAAACGGCCATACAAGTGCTTGAGGAAGCACAATCAAAGCTAAACCTTGAGCAAGAACAAGCTTTCAAGACTATATTACAAAGAATCGACTCTGGTATAGGGAGATTATCCTTTGTAGATGCCTCAGGCGGAATCAAAATAATTTTTCTATGTCATGCATTACTTGCAAATATCATATCAAGAGGCATGATACTGTTCGCAATAATAACAAGTGGTGTACCAACAAGGATTTTATTATGAGGTCACTCACTTTAGACTTGATATACCTCTTCAAACAACTGAAATAACCATCACAAATATAACAAAGCAGAGCAATAATGTGAAATTTAAAAGGAAAGCATAATTGATAATATGGAATAAAGCGCTTATGGTTAAATGTCAAATAATCGAAATAATGCACGGAGTTCTAGAGATATATTAAATATCAATGAACCATTTGATGAAAAACTAATGGTCTGGAAGATGATTTTTGTTAAGTACTACAGTAGTTCAAAAATCAACAAAAGAAGAGACTGTACTACCTTGCCAAAATTATACTTATGGAATCAAATGAAAAAGATTCAACTGACAAGAAATATAAAGTAAAAACGAATCCAATACAGTGACTTCTTGCTTTGTATCAGAAACGAAGAAGAGCATCCAATAAAAGATGAATCGGTTCTTCTAGAACACTTAGTTATCAACCCTAATGGTAATAGTAGTGTATTTAATAACGGAAATATTTCCATCATTAGATCAAAATGCAATTTGTGCAAATTGCATGATAGAAATTTAAAAGCTATTTTAGCTAGCAAAAATGAATATGCCGGTCAACTAAATAAAAGGTTGATTCCGAAGTTTTATGATAAAAAACAAATTGTTTTTTAGTTTTTGACTTACCAGAAAATGATATCAATAATTACTATAAAAAAAAATACTTAAATCCTTTAATACCAAATGACCTTCTACCATACAAGTTTGTTGTCAAGTTTATTTTTCCTTATCTATGTCAGTGTCACCGTATATATATTAGACTAAGTTAAAATTGATCTTCTATTGCATATAGATAGATTTTGAAGACAAATATGATTGCCATGTGTGAGCACATGATTTTTGCCTCATACGAATTACTCTAAAATAATTCCCAAAATTAGGTTTTGGCTTTGATTATGTGTTATTTTAGGAATTATTGTGTGATTTTTCTGATTGTTCGCATGTATTTGTGTGCATGTTTAATTTTATTAATGCATCAAAAATACAAAAAATATAGCATTTGCATTTAAGATTTGATTTTTACATTTTTTAGAATTAATTAATAATTAGGTGTTTTACAAAAATGAAAATTCACAAAAAAAAATAAACAAATTTTTGTATTTTGGTTAAATTGTGTGATTTTCTTTTAATTTAAGTGTTTAATTATTTGTGATAGGTGTTATTTAAAGTTAATTAATATTTTTAAGCTAATTTAGGTCTTCTGTAGTTTAATTTAGGATTTTTAAGTTTAATTTTTTGAAAGAAAAAGAAGAAAAGAAAAGAAAAGGAATTAATGAAATAGAAGGAAGTCAAATTTGGCCAAATTCAATTTAATTCAAGAGGCCCAAATAAAATGCACTGGAAACCCACCCCAATCCAGCCCAAAACCAGCCCCAACCCGGTCCGTCTTCAGCATCGATTAAACGACGTCGTTTCATGTTTGTTGATCTGAACCATTCGTTTCATTCGATCGAACGGTCTAATATTATCCTCGCAACCCGACCCGTCCACCCCAATAACCGACCCAATCCCCCAACCGGCCAAAACGACTCCGTTTTACATAAGTGGATTGATCCACGTCGTTGATCTCAATTGATCCAACGGTTTGGATTCAATTCCACAACCTGTATATATATGTGTAACACACCCCGCCCCCTAAAGCCCCTACCTAGTCTCCTTCGTCTCTTCAGAGACACCCATGTCTCTCACCGCCTCACACCACCGCCCTTCGCCCACCGGAAATCGCCTCACGACGGTTCCGGTGGCCCAAACAACCCTAAATTAACGCCATTGATTCTCCTTCACCCCATCATCTTAAATCCCCGAACCATTGCCTTCGAATCTTAGTCAAATCCCTCGAATTTCAGATCGAAGATCGGACCCGGACCCTAGTTTACCCAATCAACCCCAAACTAATACCATATGACCACCTTGACCCCCTCTTTACAAATCCCAGAATGGTTTCCTTCGAATCTTTCTAGAACTCCTCGAATATTAGATCCAAATTTAAGCTCTAAAAACTCACAACTCGATACTGTCAAAACTGGTGGCATGCATCGACTCGAGAAGGCTGATTCGTTACAAAATTGATGTCATTCGCTCTTTCTCAACAGAAAAAAGCGATTGGTATCAGTTTTGTATGAATCAAGTTATAAGATTCTAACTTCGAGTTTAGTTGGTGAGTATCCAGCACTACTTCTTTTCTTTTCTTGTTATTATTCCACTTCTGCCCCGTCTTTTTCTCTTCTTAGGTTTGAATTAGGTTTAAAATTGTGAATTATCCATTCGATTGCCTTTGATGAATATCATATTCATGTATGTCGTTAAGTAATTTAATAGCGATTTTGATTTTTCAATCTAGTTAAAGGTTTTAGTCTTTTGTTTACTATAATTATGGTACTTCGGAACTTAGGGGGTATGAATAACAGAAGCCTTGAGGGTAATTTAGGCAGGGAAACTTGTCAATAATTAATTAGAGGGCTTCTCAATAGTGGTAGGGTCTAGGAAATGCACTACTGAATTAATTATAAGCACTAAGTAGTGGAATGAATTAAGAATGAAAAGGGGACTGGTAGTGGCTGGCTTAATGCCCTTTTAGGAGTTGGGAATCAGAGAACATGGGGGATATAATTAAAGACTAAAAATACAGGTGTAAAAGGGTATACAATTTGGAAAGGGAGGGGAACATAAGAAAAAGGACAGAATACACCTTAAAAGGGGGATACTCACTGATATATAAGAAGCAAGGACTGACTTTGTAGGAGGAGAACATTAGAGGAGAGAGAGGCAGAGATAGAGAGAGAGATAAGCATTAAGATATACACAGCAGTTGGATATTCTAAAATAGGAGGGAGGGAGATCCGGATACTCTAAAAATACTGAGAGGAGAAATTCTGAAAATACCAGGCAGCTGTAGAAACTATTGTTTCATTAAGTTATCTTGGTAATTTCTTAGATTTCGAATTCCTGAAATGAATCCTAGTTCAATGTTTCATTAATCTCTCTTGTTTTGATTTTTCTTTCTCAAATTTTCAATCTGTCCAGTCTAGTTTAGTTCATTTGAGTGTTTAAAGTAGAATGGATTTCGTTTTGAGTGGGATGTGAAGTTGGTTGAACAAGTAGATACTCTACGGGTTTCTGGGGTCGATCTCGACACCTGTTGGTTTGAATCTGAGGTTATCTGCTGTACTGCTGATTGTTTGAGCTTGTTGAGTCTCATTTCTTCATTGTTTACCCTCTTTTCCAGGTATTCGCTTCTATTTCCACCTAATGTAAAGCTTGGCTTGGAATATATAAAAGATGGATTTATGGAGCTTTGAATGTGATTTATGTTGTGTTAGTTTACTTGTTTGTTTCTGTTTCATTTAGGTAGTTTTGATCGTCACCCCTCTACCCCTGAATATGTGATCAAGAGAATAACTTTCTGAATATTGTAGATTACATGATAGTTTGGATGGGTATCTCTTTTAGTTGAAGCCTTTTAAATATATCCGGTTGGTTGCTTGTTTTTTGCTTTAAGGTCTGGATTTGAGCCTGGTTGAATATAGCTAACTCAGGATCTTTTGGATTGATAAATATGTACTAGTTAAGATTGTTCCAAGGTTTATTTGTCGAAGGAAATAAGTATTTTGCTTCCTACTCTCTTATGAGTTTCTAAAATGTATGGACTTTTATGATGATATGGTTTGTTTTGATGCTGGAATTGAATCTTAGTTCATTGCATCCTGCTGTCAGTTAATTCTTTAAAATTGAGTCATGCTAATCAGAATAGAAGTGTATTTGTATGGCATTGTGGAGTTTAGTCATTGCAGGGGACTGATCATTTAGCAGTTGTAATCACTAGTTGGTCACAGTTGTAAATTGACAAGCATGTACTCATGCTAAGTGATTCAAATTGTCCGATGGTTTGTTTTTCTATTCTTGTTTCCATGTACGAATATTTGATAGGCTTCTCATGATTAGTTGCGATCTCATTTGTATTCAAAGATTTACATGAGTTCTCGTATAACTAGCAGGAAGTGTATAAAAATTGGAATTCTAGCGAAAAGTCAATTGAAGCTGTATGTGTCAATATCACATGAGTTTTTTTTTTAATTTCAAGCATTGAAAGTGTATTGCGTGAATTGGCAGTATAATCGTTTAAGTCGACTATTCACGCACCTAACAAATGTTGAACTGGGTATTTGTTCTTGTACAAGTCATTTGTGTATTCTGGCTCATGTAATATTGCAATACAATTGTTTCATGATACATCAATTTCTTTTTATTTTGATTTAAAAAATACAAAGTGTATAAGGATTTTTAGAATTCAGGATCCATGTTGGTAGAATCCATTTGATGTACATGTCAAAAACTAATCTCTATACATCTATCCATATTGACCTTCCATAATCAATGGCCCTCACAAAGCTAGTTAGCTTTTTATTTTTATTTTTTTTATATAGAAAACTTGAAGTGCGCCATTTTCATTAAATAATCCATGACCCTTGTGTAATTAATTTTAATCCTTAGAAACCGAGGCGTGCCATTTAGTTAAATTTTCACGACCCTCGCAAAGTTGAAAAATGCGTAGTTGCTTTAGGCGCGCCATTTAATAATATTACTTTCCTAAACTCGGGTGCGCATTTATGTGACCCAAATCAAAATCTCAACGATCTTGAAATACGTCAAGAATCACGGGTGCATTTATGTGACGTGGTTCGAGACGTGTTTTGATGGCGTTGCAATTCTCTTAAAAATGAATAAAAGCGGTTAAAGTTAAAATTTGCACATAGGTTCATAATTGTTTAAAATCAGATAATTCAAGCCAAATATAACAGTTGAGCGACCGCGCTAGAACCACGAAACCCGGGAATGCCTAACACCTTCTCCCGGATTAACAGAATTCCTTACCCGGATTTCTGGTTCGCGGGCTGTTAAACATAGTCAATATTTTTCTCGATTCGGGATTCAACTGGTGTCTTGGGACACCATAAATCTCCCAAGGGCGACTCTGAATCTTTAATAATAATTCTGTTTCGATTGTCCTTTAATTGGAAAAACTCCCTTATACCCTCCTTCCGGAGGTGTAGGTAAAAAGAAGGTGTGACATCATGTACTGAAAGACTTAGATCCGTCGAATAGCTTATGTAATAGCACATAAATAGTATATAGAAGTTTTGACAATAACATCATACATGCAAAAATTATGATATTGGTCATGTGCTCTAAGTATATTTTTATCCCCGAATTCAACTTTCGTCTTCCTAAAATAAAGAATATACTTCAAATTTGTGTGTAAATAATTTACGGTAATAAATAAAGCACAAAGACAAAAATCCTAAATATTGAACTATATTTACCGCAATAGAAGGAAACGTATACTAAAAAGCATCGTCTAGAAAGAAATGTTCAGTAAGATACCATCACATTAAATACTTTTAAATTATAATACATAGTTATCGAACTAACATGACTAAATTGATCATTTATGTAAGTTTCTGATGATGTCTTTTCATTTTGAATTCAGGTATTATGCTAATGTAATAATATTTTTCGACATTTAAATGATTTAAATGTTTAAACCATCATGTGCCATTATTAACGTGCAACGCACGTTCATAGATACTAGTAATAATAAAAAAAGGTAAGTAACATACTATGACCGACTAAATTATAATTATCGTATAAAATTAGAGCAATTAAATTAAATACCTAAAACAAATAGATTTTTGAATCGCTTCCCTAGCCCATACATATGTGAAAACTAGCTAATACATAATTACTCTTTTTATTATCATATATTTTCCAATCTATCAATGAAATAGGATCTAATTTTCTATCTTAACAAATCCCCGACCCCATCCAAAGAACCTTAATCCCCAAAAGTGAAAAATCAGAAAATTGAAACAAAAAAGGAAAAGTGATTATGATGATGAGACAATTATTTTCCTACTAATACTCAAAATATATAACAAATCTTCACAATACATTTTGTTCAAGCATAAAATCGCAAAAAAGGTTCAATACTACAAAGTGATGGTAAAAGATTATTCTTTTCATTTCATTTTATTTAATCATGTTTGATTTAGATACAATACTTAAGAGGTTAATGCTACTATGTTAGAGAGGGTGGGGACAAAAAATCAAAATAATGGTTAAAAGTAAGTGTGATAGAGAATATCATATCAAATTTAAAAATGTAATAAGTTAGATAATAAAAAATCTTAAAAATCGTGGAAGTGTAAAATAAATTTCAAAAGTTCTAGAAGGTCAAAAATTGAAAAAAAAGAAACATACATGGCTCTTTTGGGTGTTTTCTAAAATATGTTTATTTTGGATACTTATTTTTACAGGAAATTTTATGAAAGTACTTTAGAATATTAGTACTTAGTTTGTATTTGGTTAAATCATTTGAGAAACAATTTTGTTAATGTTAGAGTTATAATTTGAGTTTGGTCAATTTTCAAAAAATGATTTTAACTTTCAAATTATGATTCGATACTTTAGTTAAGCAACTTAGATATTTGTGAGTAAAGAAAAAAGAGTGTGCGAGACATATGAGATAAATTAAAGAAAAATATTGTAGTAAACATAATTTTTTGGTAAAATTATTTTTGTCATGAAACAATTAATTACAATTTTGCTTCTTTTTCAAAGATAAATGTGAATTTTTTGCTCTTTTTTTGTGGTTTCAACTGTTATTCAAAATCACTTATTTTTAAAAATTCGGTTAGACCCTTTTAAGTTTTAACTCTCAACAAATAAGATTTGTTTATTTAGAAAAGAACAAGCAATTCTAATTTCTTAAAATCTTAACCAAAATAGTATAAAAATGAAAAGATAGACCCGACGGAGTAATTAGAAAAACTCTTTCATTTTCTTTTTTCTTTTTGGCTTTTCAGAATCAGAAGTTTGAACTATGGACCATCCCGCTCTCACTCATCCCCCACCCACCCCACCTTCACTACCCACCCTACCCCTTCCACATCTACAGTGTTATATATGTATCATGACTCTCTCACTCTCACTGCCCCTCCCCCCACTCCACCCCCCTGAAACCACACAGACGAGCTACATTGATTGATCGGAGAATATAGAAACCCTAGCTCTGCTATCGAGGCACCTCCATTTTAACGGTGTCGTTAGCTCATAAGCTATTAACAACGCAGAGTAAGCTCAACTTATATATGTACAAATGAATATGTATATTGTACTAGTTGATTAGCTGCAATGTACCATAACATCGCAGTATTTTGCGACGAATAATGGATTGATTTTGAATTTTTGAATAATTTTGAGCTCCATTTGTGAAATCCTGGAGGATTTGCTTTCGGATCTGTGAGCTTAGCGATTTTCCTGAATTTTCCGAATTGGACTCTGGATTTATTAATTTATTTATTTAATATTTTTGGTTCTTGGTTGTAGTTTTTTTTTAATGGTGCATTTTGTTGTCTTTTGAGGTTGAAAAACTGTGTAATTATCATTTTATGGTTACTTATAAAAATGATATAGATTATTATTTTCATTTTTATTTTTGTTCTTAGTTGTAGTTTTTACTTTTTAAAAATTTTATGGTGTATTTTGGTTATCTTTTGAGGTTGGAAAGCTATTTAATTTATTTCTTTGGTTGCTAATGAAACTAATTTGATTTGCATTTTTTAATTTGTATTTTCCTATTTGTTATTCTCAGTTGAAAAAACAATTTAAAATTTATGGTGCATTTTTTGTTTTGAGATCTTAAAGCTATTTAATTCTATCTTTTCAGGTTGCTTTTGAAAAAAAAATTGTTCTAATACTTTTGCTTTGCTTGTGGAACTAGAAGTTAGAAGGAAATAGAGTTTTGCAGTGGACTTGAATTTCCAATTGAAGAACATTGATGGATCTGTCGTGCCATTTTCAGAGGATTTAGGCTAACTTCTTATTTTTGAGTTTATTTATGGATTTTTAAGAAAATCTCCGAGTAGATCAAATTGAGTGATTTTTTAGAATTAAAAATTATCTGTTGCATACAAAAAGGTAATTAAATTGCTTAAACGTTGACTGAGATGAATGATATCTCTTGATTATTTGCTTTCTGTTTAATATAATACTAAAGTAATATTTTAAATTTAGTATCTCATTGGTTGTCATTATAAAAAAAAAGTATCTCACTTGTTGTCACCCTACATGTATGTATGTTCCCTCAAACTTGTCGTGGACAATAGAGGTGGATTATACACATAGAGTCGAAGTCCAGCATGCACCAATTGCTTATATGTAAGGTCTACCTTTTAATGGATAGGTGCTAAATTTTGAAACTGAATGACTTAATCTGCAGCAACAATGTATGAGTAGGGTACTTTACATTAGTAGAACTTTCCGTGCGAATGCTATGTGCTATCTTTCCTTTTCAGACCGTAATGCTTAACTCATAAGTAAATGTTTGATGCAGGCTTGTTCCCTGGTTCAAGAGTACTATGACTGTTGCTTCTTATTTATACAAAGCTCTAGAATTGTGGTGGAACGCAATGCAGGTGAATTTCACTCTTTAAGATATAGGTGACCGTCCTACATATAGTGTCATTTTTAAGATATTCCGGTCTAGTTAGATCACACTTAGCAGGCGCCCTTTATTCTTTCCTTGTAAAAAAAAAGTTAGAATCAAGCTTAACTAGAAGGTGGGAACATAAAAAACATATGAGTCTTGGCAGTTTGTTGTTGAATAGAGCATTAGATAAGCTCTTACCACTGGTTAGATGTTAGCATAAAGATATTTTGGTTATTAAGTTTGTAGCACTTTTTCATCTTTGCTTCTCTCCAGATAATATCCTTCTGCTTTTAATCAGAATATATGATTGTATATACGCTTGTTATTGATCCTTAGTTGATCAAACGAGTCAGAGGGGGATTCTTTTGCCTGCTGCATTTGAAGATCTAGATTTCCTTTTTTAGCTCTCTTACAGTTTTGGACCTCTTTACTTTAAGTTTCTTTTAGTAGATTGCTAGTGGTCATGCGAAAATGTAATACCATCTTTCATGGAACAGTTTAAAGCGGATAAAGAAAGTCAGGAAAAAGACAGTCTGTATGAAAAGGTGGATCTTTTTCTGTTTGTCATGGGAAAATCTACTAAACATAGTAACAAAAATAGCATAGTTTGAAAATATTGACTGCACTTGACGAAAAGAAGAAAACAAAGTAATGACCGGTTTGTTCCTTTGTAGCTTATTACATTGTTTTGTTTTTGGTATGACTGACTTTCATTATCTAAGTTAATGAAAACTCCTCTAAATTTTTCACTTGTTCTTTACTTCCTTTTCCTAATCAATTTTATGCTTAAATGAATGCTACAATCAAACTAACATTATGAGGTTACATCAATAGTGTTGGATATTCTGACTCTGTGTTTGTAGATGTTACTTGCTGCTTCTATATAAATAGCTCCATCTGGCATAAGTTGCATATAGTTAACTGGATAAGATGAATCCAAGTTCAAGTTACTGTACCAGTTCATAGTAGTTTCATGCTTTTTGATGAAGAGCTTCTCAATTCCCATTAGATCACATGCTGGTCATGTCAAAAACCGATCATGCACTAGTCATCTTCTTGTTCATTTATTTGCTTTACTTTAATGTATCCGAGCTTGCTGATGAATGATATTGTCAGAGCCCTACATATTTATCTATATAACTGTCGTTTCTTTTTATTGGTTGTGTTTTCTTGCATTACATATATATTCTTTATTCTTTTTTCGTCTTCGGGCCCTTGCTAAAGCCCCAAGTCTTTCGACACTCTCTTGCTTTTCACCATTGACAACACTGCTGAAGAACTGTTTATGCTGCTTTATAAAGTTCTATGATATGTCTTTTGAGATTAATGTTAAGTTCCCGCTTATAGGTCCATGTTACACATTTGTTTCCACAGTATCGTTTTCTTAACACTTTTATGTGCCATTTTTATCTTTGGCTATTGAAGGTTTATGATGATGTAATGTTGGCTGTGCAGTTGTAGCCCAGATAATAGGCATATCACCACCTGGATCAATGAGGAATGCAAATATGACAATTGGATCTTCTAATCTTAAAGAGCCCACTATGCGAATCACAAGATCACGGGCAAAAGCCTTGGGTTCATCAGGAGGATTACCACCTCGACACCCGTCTGTCAGACAGGATAACAAACAGGGACTGGGAGCACAGGGAACTAAGTACAAAAGATCTGCCTCGGATGAGAATAATCCAGTTACTAATGCTAGTACAGCCTGTCAACAGCCTAAGCGAAGGGCCGTTCTCAGGGATGTCACCAATGTGCTTTGTGAAAATTCATACATGAATTGCATCAATAGAAGCAAATTTCAGGCGAGTTGTTTTTTTCAAGATTCATTATATCATATTCGCTCTTTCGTTCGAAATGAAATCACTTTGCTGGACATAATATTGGTTATTGAACTAGTGTCTTTGTTTCATCGAATGGAGCTTCAGTGGTGAATCTATCTCTTTGTTCAATATTTATCAAAATGTGGCCAATGATGTCAACTTGTCTAATGGTGATAGGTTAAGAAATTCTCTGATACGAGGAATTCAAAGGTGACACCTGCTATTTTGGTAAAAAGACCGCATAATGAAGATAGAAAAGAAAACACGATTGAAGAAGCAAAAAAAGTAAAGATCGAGAAATCACAAGAACACTGTTCACAAGCACGCTTCAAGGACCTTACATTAACTCACCCAAGTAAATATATCACTCCAGCACAGTGTGGTTTTGTTGATCTTATGCCTGTGAATAGGAGTTTACCTACAGCCATTGCAGTCCCGAATACAACAGAAAAAGGTACGATATTGTGTGCTATCATGCAAGATTTGAAGCCTTCGAATATTCTGATTTATTCACTCTTTTGAAGTAGTCTGAAGTGCAACTATCGTGACTGAGCTGTGTCTGCTCCTTTTAAGTTTGAAAAAAAAAATCTGGTTTCTGTTCAAATCTGTGATAATTGTTGCATGCTTGTTCATAGGGACCAACAACTAATATACTTGTTAAGTGTTAACCGTTCTGGAAACTTTATCATTTTGAATAGTTCTACCAAGATCGCTGGGACTGCCAAAAAGTTTATATTAATATGAAACACCGTTGAATCTGATCCTTATGTGAAAGGTTCTGATGGAACCACATGCAATTCTCTAAGAGCGCGAGAAGTTCTGTAATGATATATGTTTTCGTTAGTAGTACAAAACTGCTTATATCCCTTTGTCTAAGTCAGATATCTCATCATCATTACATTAGGTATCGATTTGAATTCAATGTTATAATTTTGATCGCAATCTCTTGAATAGAAGTTTGTAATGACTTTATTCACTGCATTTTGCATTATATTAAATCTCAATTCAGTAGACTGTTTCTTTTCCCTGTTCCTCATGCGCCCTTGTTCTGTATGGCTGCAACCTTAATTGCTCTCACAGACAAATACGTAGAATTAAACTGTAACTAAGATAACTATGCAAAAAAGAATGAGTTTAAGCTAATTAACTTCTAAAGAGAGATCTTGCTCACTTGAATATGTAGTATCTGACACGTACTACCATCAGAAGAAATGGAGATCTTAGAATAACTGGAAGTTAAGAGACAATGTAATGCACACAACGGAAAGGGTGAAGAAACCAATTGAGTGCATACTACCTTACCAGTGACATGTGTTTGTGGTTTTAAGGGAATAGGTTTTTTATGTATCCATTATAAAAGGGGTAATGTGTCAGTTCACAAATGGATGGACTGCAGAAACGTTTTTCCAGAAAGGTAAAAAGCAAATTGTTGGCAGGAAAACTTATTAATCTGGCTGATCTTCTGTCATTGCTTGCAACATTTAATCATCTAATTTGCATGAATGCATTAATAGTTCTGAAAGGATATCTTTCTATTTGATATGTTTTTCCTGGAAGGGCCTTATTTTGTTTCTGTTTCATCGTGCAGATGAAACCAAGGTTTGCCAGAAACAAGAAGGCTCCGATTCTCTTGGTATAGCAGATATAGATTCAAAGCACAAGGATCCACTAATGTGTAGTCTATATGCTCCTGATATATATAGCAATTTGCATGCCATGGAGGTTTGTATGCATTCCTGTCACTACTTTGAAAATGACTGACGCACTGCTGATAAGTCTAGTGATAGCATCAGCAACTGTAACCATCTAAACAACATCAACCTAGTGTTGCTCAGCAACCGTAACCATCTAAACAACATCAACCTGGTGTTGCCTTTAGTATTTGATTAAAAAAAATATTATCATGGATAATAACAATGAAATAGTTTATCTTTTAAGCACTTTTTCTGGCAAGGGAGTGAAATAGGTTTTTATACTTCTGAACAAGTTTAAGAGATGTACTCTTCCCCTTTCTTTGTCAACCTAAGGAGGACCACTTGTTGAGAAAAAAGCTTTCTGTTGCTCAATTACTCAAAGACATTTTCTTCTCACGAACAGCTTGACCGGCGGCCTTCATTTAATTACATGGAAAAGCTGCAGCGGGACGTTAACAAGGGTATGCGAGGTATTCTAATTGATTGGCTGGTGGAGGTCAGTTAGCTTACTTGATATTTTTACAATGCTTAATATTATGTGAAAGAGTATCTTAAGCAGGATTTTGTTGTTCTTAATAAACAAAATGTTCTCACATCTTTTTCCCCTACCTAAGTTAGTGATAGTAGATAACCTTTTTGTTGATTTCTTTTACTTTGATCTTTTGATAAGTGGTTCCTTTTCCGAATGCATCATCAACTGAATATTTGCTTTACATTAAAGCATTATTATCTTGTTCAACTTTTATGTTTTACTTCTACTTTTTTCTCTTTTGAGTTATTTCCTGAAGATCATGTGTTTTTTTCTTCCTGAAAGCATATCATTGGATGTTAGTTATGACAGGATCTGTCATATTTGGTTTGGTTCACTGATAAGTTATGTTGCGATTGTAATCGGTAAAAAGTAATAACTAAATTATTTAGTACATATATATATATATATATATTGGATTTTTGGTTTATCGAATCATAAATTAGATGCGAGATTGTAATATGAAACATGTGTATGGTTTTAAACTTGAAAAATGTTTGTTCCAGTAATACCCTTGGAGGTTGTGGGTTAGGAAAAATAATTATAGCATATTATCACATAAAATAATACAATGGTTGGGGAGATTAGAATAAGTAATTTCTGCATAACAAATGTAGTGTTTGTTTGGCAGTATAAGAATCCCTGCATAACTAATGTTTGATTGACGGTTTTAAATAATAAATATAGATAGGTGTCTTTGGAACAAATTAAAAAGGAAATAGTGTCACATAAGATGGAATGGAGGCAGTTTTATTTATGCAAGAGATGAAAATGGCAACCAAAACATTCTATTAGTAATCGGAATTTAATGCTGGAATTGTTTTTTCTTACTGGGAATCAAACCAGCCTTTACGCATATTGCCATAGTCATTTATGCATATTCATAATAGCACTGGCCTATGAAACTCAGACTTACTTTTGATTAGCTCTTTTCCTACTTGTCAAGTGTTTGGATAATTGTATCTGTTGACCATCAATCTTGTTCCCCCTCTTGCAGGTTTCTGAAGAATATAGGCTGGTTCCGGACACACTTTACCTGACTGTACATCTCATTGATAGGTTCCTCTCTGAGAATTACATTGAAAAACAAAAGCTGCAGCTGCTCGGAGTTACCTGCATGCTAATTGCTTCGTAAGTAATTCTCGTTTGTGACAATCATATCAAGGATGACCATTGACCAGTCATGAAGGCCTTTGCACTTCCTTTATTCATGTTTTCCTGTTGAATATTTTCTTAATGTAGTCTAGTAATGATTGGTAGATTTTAAGGTTATAATGTAAACTAAAATGTTTTTACATATTTGAATTTGTAGATCACATAGATATCCCTATATTTTCCATGGGAGCTTGTGGAAAATAGAGCCTTCTAACTTAGTTCTTTTATTCTTTTAACTTGTATGTGCATGTGCTTTACAATAAGGTGATCAGCTCTTCCGAATTTCAAGAAATTCATTATAGCTTCAGAAAAGAGAAACTAGCTGAACTTCCATCTGCATTTTTTCATTGGATTTTTTCTGCAGAGTATAATCTTTTATCTTGTTTTTGTGCTTCCAGCAAATATGAAGAAATTTGTGCCCCTCGTGTGGAAGAATTTTGCTTTATTACAGACAACACTTACTCAAAAGAAGAGGTATGCTCATTCAAATGCTGATCTATTTTTAGATTTCTTTATCATTATGGAGAATGATGTACATGAAGATGGGCTATGCAATAAAGGCAGTTAAATAACCTTAGTTTTGATTAATGTAAGAGGCATGTGTCAGTCTTTTTTTTTGTTTTTGTTTTTTGTTTTTGTTTATTTGAGTTTATTTTCCTGTTTGCATAGGTCATTAGTAACCATCTCCAATGTTTGGTTACTCAATGTTGGGCTCTCATGTTATGTCATCCTGCTCCTGATGTCCATCACTGGGCGTCCTGGGTGTGTTAGAGGCCCATATTGGTTGAGAGTATAGGTTGTAGCTTCTTAATACAGTTTTGACAATCCTCAACTCATGAGCTAGTTCTTGGGGTTAAGCCCTAGGTCCGATATATTATTCTGTATCGTTATGAATCCAACTATTCTTTCAGAATTTGTCCTGGTAAATCAATAATAGTAAAAAACATGCTCCTTCATACTCCAACGCTAGTTCTTTTGACTGCCATTCCAGCAAAGTCGCTCATCCTACAATTTTTTCTTTTGCTGGTTTGAACTAAATTGACTAGCATATTCTGCTTATCTTCTGTTAGACGAACTAGCTAGATTGTGTCATCTAGCTTTCCTCTTTTTTTTTTGATGATATATTCGATGCATAGTTGTTCCTACTTGAGCAATTATCTGAGCATTTTCCAGAATGTTTTTCTCTGTCTTCTATGATATGACTTAAAGTTCCTTCTGGATGTGAAAAGCCTAATATATCGCATGTCAGGTAGTAAGAATGGAAAGTCTAGTATTGAATTTTTTGGGCTTTCAACTTGCTGCTCCGACCACTAAAAAGTTCCTGAGGTACCTCCTACAGCTAGCATTATAAGCAAATTTTACTCATGTTACTTGTGAGAGCAGGCTCCTTATTTGTGCCATTGTCCTTTGTTTTTAGGAGATTTGTTCAAGCAGCACAAGCTTCATATGAGGTAGATGAGATAGCATTCTTGCTTTGGTTGAGTCCTAGAAAATGATGCTTATATGACCAAGTAAAAATTGCTCCAACCTGCAGGTTCCCTCTGTTGAACTGGAATTCATGGCAAACTATTTAGCAGAGCTAACACTTGTTGACTATAGTTTTCTTAAGTTTCTTCCGTCTATCACTGCTGCATCGGCTGTATTTCTAGCCAAATGGACACTTGATCAATCTAACCACCCATGGGTATGCAACTTTTTTGCTCCTTTGACCCTATCTGCCCTTCTCTTTGCAATTGTAATGCAACCACGAAATGACTTTGGAAATGGTTTGCAGAATCCAACTTTGGAGCACTACACTAGTTATACAGCGCTAGAGCTGAAAACCACAGTTCTTTTGCTGCAAGATTTACAGCTGAACACCAGCGGAAGCACCCTGAATGCCATTCGTGAAAAGTATAGACAACCAAAGGTAAGTAACTGTATCAGAACCTTATTTATTCGTTTTGCTAATCTAGGATATGCAAAGATGTTCAGACAAATGGTGGAACAAAAATGTCCACTTTTTCAGCTTCAAACATAATAGAACTTCATTCTTTTCTCAATGAGTATGAGTTTAAAGAAAGCATCAACAATTCGTTTATTGTAATAAAAATACATATGATACACCTCTTTTTTGTACATTCCACATATATCAGCTGTTTATCATTTTAGTGTAATGAAGCTTTCATTTGTATTTCAGTTCAAGTCCGTGGCAACTTTATCATCTCCGGAACCAGTCCAATCACTGTTCTAAGAACTGCTGAAATTAACTCCAGTTGGCCAGTTCAAGTTTAGCATATCCATTGTTGCTTTCTCATGCGAAAAGACATTAATCTTTAACATACAATAAACTATCATTCCTGGAAAGGGACTCATTCTTCTGTTCATTCCTCCGTCAACTTTCAACCAGTATGTATCGTCCTACCATGTTCGTGCACTAGCAGACTGCAGGTGCTCCAGAAACATGGAGACTTCAATGAAGTGAAGGCAGTAAGTTAAAAGAAATGGCAATTGTAAGAAGTAACTTAACAGCATTTCAGGTAGCTACTTGCTATCATGTATTTGGAGCTGTTTGAAAGCTCTTGTTGTTAAATGGTTCCAACTATGACATTTCTATTCTTTCGGCTTAATAAATCCGTTTTCGTTCTAGATACAAGTTTTATTTTTGTTAACGTGGCTGTTAGGTGTTTATGGGTAGTTTGCAATGGTGGTGGGGTTGGTGGTGCGTTGGGGGTTTTAAAACTGCATGATTGGACCCTTTCGAGCAAACAAGAGTGTGAATCCTGAGGGGCATTGGTTTGCTGACAAAGTTATGCAGAGATTATAGTGCATGGCATGCAATACAAGGGTTAATAAGCACGGATTATTTAGCGCATATGCTTTTCTAATGAATGTTTAGTTCATTTAGAGCGCAGCCCGTGATTTAGCATGGTTGGGCTAGAATTTTCGGAACCAATTTAAAAAGGAGGCTTTTAAGCCCGGCCCGAGTAAGCATGTGGCCCGTGAGACTTGACTGTGGCTAGGCTGGGCCGGCCCATAGGCCTAATAAAATATTTATTTAAAATATATAAAAAATAAAAAGTATACTGTCTCTAGAGATGGAAAATCAGAATTGGATCTTTACTAAGAGGAACCAAAACTTGATTTTGAGAAGTTTAAGAGATGGATGTTGTCACGTATTGGAAGGACCATTCTAGAAAATATCTCGACCTTTCAGTGATGGCGCGTGAAGTACTTGGTATTCCTATTACCATTGTAGCATCGGAATCAGCATTTAGCATTGGTAATGTGTTCTTACAAAGTACAGAAGTTGCATTTATTATGAAAATGTCCAAACACTTGTTACTACTCAAAATTGGCTGCACAACTTTTCCCAAACTTAAACTGATAATATTTTTTTATGTGAATTTGAATATTATTAGTTTTTAAAATTTAATTATTCTTAAGATTTAACTAATTAATATTTCATATGAATTGTAGATGTAGATGAAAGTGAAGGTGTTAAGATAACCTTGTCACAAGCGGATTCAAATGTGTTTGATGAAGATGATGTGTTGGGTATCTCACAAGTGTAGATGAAAGTGAAGATGTTAAGATAACCTTGTTATAAGTGGATTCAAATGTGTTTGATGAAGGTGATGTGTTAGATATCTCATAAGCGTCATGGACGTTCTCTTGAATAGTTTGTTTTGAGTTTTGACTTTTAGTGAATGAAATAGTCTTGTCTTTTACTTTTTTTAGTGTTTATTGTGATATATTGGAACACTATAAAAAGTTACTAAGTTTTGCAAAAAATTTCCAATAAGATATTTTACAACTTTTAAATAATCATCTTTTTTTAGGTCAGAACTTAAAGAAAAAATATAAAATTATATTTTTAAAACTGATGGGCCGACCCGTGGAGGCCTGAGGCCCATATAGGGCTGGGGTGGGCTGACCATTATAAGGCCCATCAGAATGGTGGGCTAGCCCAGCTCAGCCCGTCAATTACTAAAGCCCGACCCGGCCCATATTGAACATCTCTAAGTTCATTGCAATAAATATTGAATATACATTACATATAATATAAAAGTTGACAATTATACCTTTGAACTCACTGCAAATAAAAAAATAGAAAGACAAAATGAAGGTTATTTTGGTTGTTTAGGTGTTTTATTCTTGTAAAACTAATCCATGTAGAAGTTGTCTCATGTTGGAGCCGGTGTAAATTATATCAGAACTGCAGTATCAAGTAATATTGGTATTATTTATACAGAAAATGAGATGCCTAGTGTAAAATGTGAAAAAAGAAAAAGCATTCTTTCTGTTTTTAGTAGTGAAAGAAGAACTTTCTTTTCGATGTCATTATCGTGGTTGTGGATTATGGTGGTATTCTTCTATGCTATTGTTGAAAGTTCAAATTTGTTTTGCTGTAAACTACTCCTTTACAACACAGAATAGTATAAAGAGGACAAGCATGGTGTCATTTCTGCTTTGTTTTTTTCTTTAATAAAAGGTCTGGAAACCCAATTGCAGCAGCTTCTTTTCTTTGTCTTTCTATTCTTGTAATTTATCCAATTCTTATCTATCACTACGACCATTTTTAAGATGCAAACTTAGTACAAATCTATTGTTGGGGGCAAAATAAAAAGGTAGTAAATATTAGAAGCTTCAAAAATATACAAATGAGTCAATCTTTTTGGTAAGAACAAAAGAAAAAGAAATGGTGTCAAACAAATTTCTGACATTGGGATTTAAATAGGCTACAATCAGGCCACTTTAAGAGAAACCTCTCAATTTTTCTTTTCTTCTAATCCATAGTAAAATGATATGAACATACTCATCCAACTAGCAAAGCTGAACAATGAAGAAGCCAGGCAAGAAGGTGATGAAAATATCAGCCAAATTAGATTAAAAAAAATAGGCCATGACAAAATGTTCAAAAAGGAAAATAAAGAAACAGATGTTAGTTAGCCCACTACCAAGCCCCCTTCCCGTGCTCCTTCGGGGAAGAAATTTGATGAAACAAACACAGTTGTAGTACTAAGTTACAACAGTTAAGGCTATCATCGGAGTGATCTTCAAAAACCTTCTGCACCAATCAATAGCCATTTCCCATCCTATGATGCCATTCTGGTTTCCCCGTCACTCCAAAACTGAGAGGAACATACACCGAGTAACATGGGGACAACAATAGAGTGACGTGCCTCTTAGCAAGTGATTGAAGTTGCTAAAGGCATTACTAGAACACCGATGTTTCCAGCTATAGGTGGACGTAAACTTGCTGCAATCTCCAACTGTTCCCATGCTTCCTTCCGTTTTTCAGCTTCCAAGTTTATTTTTTCCTGTTCTTCCTTGTAGTGAGAATGGCAAGCCATGAAAACCACATCATCCATTTCCGAGAACATCTTTCTTACATTTAGACTCAAGTTCTGCACAGCCTGGTTCCAGTGGTTCTGAGCATTGTTTTCCACAGCTGGGAATATAATGGGGAGAATCACATGCCGGTTATGTGCAATCAGATTGATAATTTGGTCATTATTCCAAAGGAACAGAGCTCTTTCAGCTACCTGGACAATAAAGGTTCAGTTATTAGGATGACAAACAAGCGGCTTTGAATTTCCAGAAGTGGTATAGTAGAAACCTTTTAGGAAATGCAATTACGTCAGAGAGAGAGAGAGAGAGAGAGAGAGAGAGAGAGAGAGGGAGAGTAAGAAAATAGCCAAGGAAATTGAGACATATTAACATCATGGCTGTTAAGCATCACAACATGGACTAACAGATAATACTGAGCTGATGCAACATCAAAAAACTCATCAAACACGGCAACCTTTCCAACAGAAGGGAATTCAATATACAGGCCTGAGGTGTATACCCATCACACCACCAGAGATTTTAAGCGAAAATTCAAAAGTGAAGAGCGAAGCGAGAAAAAAGATAAAGGTTTTCAGAAATAAACCAACAACTAATTAAATTTTCTTTTGACCAATTAATCTTTTTAATTCTTCTGTCTCCCTTCCCCTCCACCACAATCCACCCACCCACCCCCAACCACCCTCCAAATATGACGTGGCGTCACTCAAGTGCAATGAATAATCTAGGTACCAAAACTGGTCCAGAATTTCTAGGTTCTGTTAAATTAAATCCATAAAAGATCCAATTAAGTGTTCAGCTGGTCCCAGCCTCTGGAATTCCAATCTTTTAGTCTAAGAATGACTACAGATAAAAGGGCCACTTCAAACATCATCTCTTTCTTCTTACTGACAAGTTCTCTCGTTAAATTTTTTAACCTGATCCATAAAAATGCCCTTGCAAATAATAATAGAGTTTCTTCTTCAGCACTCTTCTATTTACTATCGGCAGTGGTGAAGCCAGAAATTTTCCTCACGGGTGTTCAAACTTAAAAGAGGTGAAAAAAATTTCCCCCACGCAGTGTAATTCAACGAAGGATGGTCGATTGACCAGCCTTTAAGACATGTAGCTTCGCCCCTGACTATCACTCCTTTGAAACCACTTGTTAGTTCATTTAACAAGACTGCTGTTTCAAGTAGCCTAGAAAGACAAAAACTCATGAATACTTTCTTGGAGTTGGAACAAATCCTTCTGGCTCCGTAGATCTTAAGCTTTCAAATTATTACTCAAACCATCTCAAATTAAACGAAAAAACCCAGCCTGCGATCTAGAAATCTATTAGAGGAAGTTGAGATGTCCGTATGGAATTTTCTCATGTCGCAAATCCTCACAACTAAAAAATGCATGTAAATCTGGAAGGATCCTGTCAAACAACTGGATGAAGAATAAATCAATCAATCAACTGCATTTCCATCCCAGTTTAGTTGGGATCACTGTAGGAATCCTCTGTATACATTAGAAAGAGAATTCTTTTCACAATATTTGCTAATAGATCCTTGAATGGACCATATCTGACCGACTATTCAGAAACAATAAACAAAGGTAAAGACATGATTTAGTAGACACACTTACACATACATGTCTAGCGACATAATTGTTACCTGAAAATGGCAACTATTGATGCAGCAACCAATCCGCCAGAATAAAGGAACCATCAATCTTTGGAACTCAGCCATGTTAATAACTTCCAAAATTTCTTCCAACTCACTCAAAAACATTACCTCCTTTTGGGTATTTGTGATTGGCCAGTACTTCAACAAGCCCCTGATTACAGTGCTAGCCAACTTGGGATCCTTCTCTATAAACTGCATAACACAATATGATAACTGCTGAAAATAAACACCCAACGATTTCGGCTTGTGTAAAGGAATCAAAGCCCTTGACAAAAAGATCTTATGCTCCTCTTTCAATGGCAGAGCGAACCCTGTAATCACACTACCAAATATCTCCAACAGTTCAGCAATCCCATTATGTTTCTCAGTCTCAAATACAAATCTATAGAACAAATTGCTTATACTCTTCCTTATAAAGGGCCTGTGGACCATGAACTTGCCATAAATCCTATGCAAGATAGCTTTCAAACAGTCTCTTTCCCTTGGATCTTCAGAATCAAACAAGTCAAGCAATTTCAATATGAAGTGATGGTTTATATACTTTTTTGCAACCTTAGCTTCTAGAGAAGAAGATGTTACAAATTTAAGCAATAGATCATACACAATCTGCAAGTGAGGCCAAGCAGGGTCAAAAGTAGGCTCATCATCATCATTTTCACTGGCGTGGGAATTGCTAGACCGATAATTAGGAGGGAAAACCCGAAACAAATTAACAGCACAAGTTTTACACATTGCAAGAATTGCAGGTTCTGAAAATTTGGGTGGATTAGAAGATACAAAATCCAAAAGCTCAAACAATGTGGCTCTTTTAAGTTCCTTTTCTGCTACATTCTTAGTTGGGTCCCTGAAATCAAAGTCTACACAACAGAGGCTTAACTTACTGATAAAAAGATTCATTTTTTCAGAGCTGGGCACATCTTTGAAGGAAATTAAAGGCTCAATCCCTGCAATCACACTTGCTGGGAACACAACCGAAGAAGTCCTCCTTAGAGCACTACTATTAGGCCTTCCAGAACCCAAATTCGGGCTTGCATTCGGGCCGAGTGGGCCCGAATTGCCTCTTGCTGAATCTACTGACTCAGATTTCAGTGCTTTCTTAGGAAGCTTACTCAGGAAATGCTTCCACATGTTGATTTTCACAATCTATAACACAACAATAGACTCTAAGAGATACAGAGGCGGGGAAAACACACTCAAATCAAGATATTACTGGTAAAGGGAAACAACCCTAAAGTTGTACCATGTCTAGTACAGGACCAAGATCTAAGCCAAAACCCCATTGACCAAAAAATCTGCAAACTTTGAGCTATATAACGAAAAGGGGTACTATATTCTTCAGCAAGAAGGAAGAAAAATCAAATCTTTCCTCAAAATGACCAAAAGGGTATTCAGATCTTGATTACAAAGAGGCAAAGAAGGTTGTAGAAAATGCAAGAATGATGTAAAGCTGAAACCTTTTTGCTCAATTCTACAGCCTTGGATTCTTTTTAGAGAGAGAGAGGCTGGATCTCATTCACATTCATTAGAAGAACTATTTATATAAACATATGAAAAAAGATTCAGATATTACAGAGAGAGGAGGTGGGTGGTTGTCAGAATTGTGAGGTGGGTGGGTGGTGGGGATTGGGGGAGGAAGGAGATTCAGATGCTGATAACAAGGCTCAAGAAAACAAAACAAAAATGTCATTCATCATTCATGTCTGCATGCACTTAGTACTATGTATATTTACACATGTGTAGATATAAATACATATAGAAAAACAAACTGTAATAAAGCTTTCTTCTTCGTTAGGAAATTTTGGTTTTGGGGGTAGGTGGCGGGGTAAAAAGGGTAGGGGGTGGGTAGGGAACAAGGTAAGGTAAGTGGGTTTCAGAGCTTAATTATGAAGCTTGGCAAAGATGCATGGTGGCAGAGGGGAAATGGTGAAAGTCCATCATTGTTTGTTTGTATCTTTTTGAGATTAATTTATTGTAATAAAAGTGAAAAAAATAAAGGCAGTAATTTGAATGACTGGCTTACTTTTTATTTCTTTCACAATAATGTTCTGCTTTCTCTTCTCGATTCGTGAGATGGTTTTATTGCTTCCTTATTTATTCTGAGAGAATACAGGTGGGTCTCAGCCTCTCAGCTTTGGCCTTCTGGAAGAAAAAAGAAAATTGTAAAATAGAGCAAAGTAACCACACAAATTTGAAAAATATCCTCTCTTTTAAGCTTATTTTTTCTTTACATTTAACTATGATCTTTTTTTAATTAAAAAAATCGTAAAATTTTATCCGGGCGAAGCTATATTTTTACAACCTTTCGTCGAAAAATTACACTACATATATAGGTAAATCTCATATTAGCTTTGTTGATTGAGTCTTCATGTCCATTCGTCCTATCGTCCATTGCAAGACTGCAACAACTTAGTTTTGTTGATTGAGACTTCGTGTCCATTCGTCTTATCGTCCATTGCAAGACTGCAGCAACTTAACTTTGTTGATTGAGTCTTCATGTCCATACTTGTGCTTGCCATAACTTCTCATTCAAGGGAATGAGCACTAGGTGCTAATACCACCCATTGAATTCGTAGTATATGGCAATGCATGATCACAGTGACTTCTCCCGCAAAAAAGAACACAAGATTAGTATAAAAATTTATCACGATATTCTCCTCCATCATGATTTGAACACGATGATCTAGTGAATACTCCAGACCCCTACTACACCTTTCCTCCTCACTCCTTAGTTTTTGGCAACTTTTACCCCCTCAAGTAAGGACATTGTAATATATACACATTCACAATTCTCCTCCCAATTGTGTCTAGATGATAAGAACTAGGGGTCTTCATGGTTCAGTGTGGGTCAATTTTTCCCTTAAAAGAAACCAAACCAAGTAAGTTGGTTTTTCAAATATTGAAACCAAACCAAATTAGTTAAGTCGGATTTTTATCGATTCGGTTTTTGTCGGTTTTTCGATTTTTTCGGTTATTTATCTATTTTTTTCTTAAATATGAGACATACACTACCAAGCGCATATTTTGGCGACTACATTTTCAACATAACACTATCAAATCAATTGCTCTTTGAGAAGTCTATCATTTACCAAGATATATTAATGATAATTGAATCAAATAGTGATAAATAATTTAAGTACTCGATTAAAAATCGATTATTTTTAACATGAAATAAGTTTTTTTTGTACTTAGCAAAAGAAAACTACCAATCAAACTAGAATGTAAAAGCAAGAATTCGATTACTAAATAGCAAAGAACTAGACTAAAAATATAAATGAGTAATATGTACCGTAAAATTTTAGAAACTTTATATAAAAATATACATATATATTGGTGTAATAATAAATTTGAATAGCTACTTATATAGTGGCTTTGGTTCGTTTTTTCCGGTTATTTTTTTATTAAAACAAAAACCAAAACAATTTGATCGGTTTTTAAAATTCAAAACCAAAACCAAACATAAAAAAGTATCGATTTTTTGGATCGATTTGGTTCGGTTTTCAGTTTGGTTCGATTTTTCCTATTTTTATGAACACCCTAACGAAAACCATGACATTCAATATCCCAAATCCACTGCATAATTTGCCAAATGATCAGCCAGTTTATTCCCTTCTCTAAACGTATGCGACACCCTTCTAAATATTCATCAATGTAAAAAGGAAAACTATAACGAACCAAAAAAAATATTTTTCACAAGAACCTTTCCTTCAAAAAACCCTTTTTAAAAAAATCTCCAAGATGTTGTTCGAACTGCTAATGCTCTTTTTAAAAATAAAATAAAAAACATAATGACCAAGAAAAAGGAGAGAAACGGTAAAAATTAAACTCAAGTATATTTATGAGGAAGAATATCATTGACACTAGACTACAACAGTAGGGTTTGTTTGGTACGCGAGATAAGAAATAATTAATTTTGAGATTAAATTTAAGATTAGTTTATTTTATATTTGGTTGGGATAAATTGAGATATAACTAATTACGAAATTAGTTATTCCGAGATTGTAGTGTAATTTTTATTCTTATGGGACGGTGAGATAACAATTATAGGCTAACTAATCCTGCAATAATTAATCATGAAATAACTTATTTCCCAATCAACCGACCCCTTAGTTATTTAATGCTTTCCTTTCTCAATTCATTTGTTTTTTCACGCAATGTTTGTTTACTTTTTCCAAAAAAAAAAAAAAAAACTTTCAATATATACATATGACTATACGAGAATGAAGTTGTATATTCAAAAAATAAGTGCAGACAATTTTTACATAGCAAAGGGTATCAAATGATGATAAATCAACAATGCATTGATTTTAAAGTAGCTACCATTAGACCATCTACTATTTGTATGACGCAATTCGATTACAAGTGATATCAATAATTACTCCTCAAATGTGAAAATAATATATCATATCGTACAAATCGACGCACGTAACAAGACGTACAAATAATTCTTTTTCTTTTGGCATAATAATACTTCTCCCTCTTGTTGCATATGGTATACATACCTTTTTTTTTAAATTCCCTCCTAATTTAGGAGCATCTATAGTGTTTTCACACTTTTCTTTCAGCGTGACTCGAAATTTTACCAACTAAACAAGCCTCACTTGTCATATAGTATACATACAGTTCACAAAAGATATAGCCAATCTAACTTTTTATTATGATATATTATTTTCAAAAGCAGCAAATGTAATTTTAGTATTTTTTGAATTTAGAATATTATTATCTTTATGACGATAGTGTCCGAAGTAGTTTGCGTGTACCTCAATCATTTTATCAGTTATAAGATGAGTTGGAAGATGAATACATATTTCTTATACGGATGAGACAGATCACACATGGTTAATGATAAATTTTGAAGTATCGATTATCTCTCGCCACCACATATAACAGATAACTCTGTTCACTAACAGCTTGTTTGGATGGTTGTTACATCTCGTTTCATAATGTATCGAATTGTATTGTATTATACCGTATCGTTTGATTAATACAATGTTGATAGATCGTATCGTTTGCTGTTGTTTCATGATATCATGCACCAACAATATGAAGAATAAACTGACAATATTATAAAGAAAAATTATAATATGGGGTAAATTTATTATATAAAAAGGTAGAGTAAATGATAAAATAAAATTATTTAATACAATAATGAAGGGTGAGATGAGAGGAAAAAAAAATAAGATAACGACGCAACCACACCAAATCGGTCGTTACATAAAATGACACATTTCGTCGTTACGTAATGACGGACTTAACGATACGATACAATAAAATTTAAGTAACAACCAAAACAAACATCATATTTAAAGTAACAATACGATACAATATGTAACAACTATCCAAACAAGTTGTAAAACTACCTCAGAAAAACCTACTTTTTTTAATCTGCTTATTTATTAATAGTTAGACGTATAATATTTACTGCTTTAATTTCTTCTTCATAAAATTAACTTATTGTTTAACCTTTCATTACTGGCATTGAGGGAAGAAGAAGTTTAATGTTTAATAGTGTTTTTGTCACGATCACAAATTTCCTCCGTAGGATGTCGTGACGGCACCTAATCTTTAAGACTAATAAAGACTAGGTAAGTCTAACAACATGCAAAATAATTGAAATAAATATTAAAAGTCTCAAAACTGCAATAATTATATAAATAAAGTCAGTCACTCAACAGATGTACAATTCCCAAAATCCGGCAAAATATAAGACACAAGCTCTACGAAGTAATACTAAATAACTCTATACAATAATGTCTAAATAAGGAGAAGGAAGTAAAATAATTCAGGTGGAGGGGGACTCCGAGGCCTGCGGACGCTGGCAGGTGTACCTTGAAGTCTTCGCGGTAGAATCCCGACTAATGCCTGGGCTGATAAGAAGAACCTGGATCCGCACAAGAAAAAAATACAAAAGAGTAGCATGAGTATACCACAACGGTACCCAGTAAGTGCCAAGTCTAACCTCGGTAGAGTAGTGGCGAGGTCAGACCAGGGCCCTATTAGAAATAAATAAAAGACTGAACAAAAGTAGGCAGTGAAATAAAGATAGTAATAAAATTGAAACAACAATTAGCACAACAAGATTAGCTACACAGAACTAAGCAAATAGTGCAACACGGATAAAGACACTTAATAATATACTAAAGAAATAATGATCAAAAACGAGTACAAAAGAATGGAAAAATATCAACAAGAGTCACTATCGAGGTACCGCCTCGTAGTCTCAAATCACAACATAAGTCATAGTCTTTCTTTATATCACCGTGGGAGCCTTTGCATTTAGTTTTTGAAAAATTATTTTTTTCCGAAATAGCATCCCACATTTTAGCTCACCTTATCACACCGCATGGCTTCTAGTAGTTCCCCTACTAGCCACGCGTATCAAGCCTACCTTATATCACCACATGCGTCTTAACACCCAGACCTTATACCACCACATGCATATCAATATCACAACGTATCACAAATCGCACCTCAAGTGCTCAGTATCATAATTTCCAGAGAAATCAAACAATAACAAAATTTCACAAAAAGGAGCTCACGGCTCAACCACAATGTACACGAAGTCTCAATAACTAACAACCGGAATAATAACTCAATAGAATGATATCTAACAACTTAACACTTTGCCTCAATAGGAATCACGACCCTTGCAACTCAATACCAATTTCAACAATAAGATATTCCAAAAAACAACAATTTCAATAAATAATTCCACAGTTAAATAATAAATACGAAATAAGAGAAACAAGAATTTCAACTAAATATGTAGAGCAATTAACAAGTAAGATATAAGACAAGTAGACATTTGAAATTTGGCTAAAAATTAAGACTATAACATTTTAAAGTAACCCAATTAAGACATGAAAGGAATTTACATAGCTAAAAACCGAAATTTTCCCATTTAGCCCGTGTACACACTCGTCACCTTGCGTACCCGGCTCTTACACATCACAATTATCACAAGTAACACCAATCCTAAGGGAAAATTCCCACACAAAGTTAGGCAAGTCACTCACATCAAATCATGCTAAATCAATCCACTAGAAGGCTTTTTCCTCGATTTTCCAACTCCGAATGGCTCGAATCTAACCAAAATAATTTTATACTATAAATATAACTATAGGAAACTAATTCAAATAATGAAATTACGATATTACCAAAGAATTGAAAATTCAACCCAAAAGGTCAACCCGGATCCACATCTCGGAACCCGACAATAATTACAAAATTCAAATACCCATTCGGTATTGAGTCTAACCATACAAGAATTATTCAAATACGACCGCATTTCGCTTTCCAAAACTCAAAAACTTAGTCTAAGAAGTTCTACCTCTTTTTCCCAAATTTTTCAACTCCAATCCCTAATTATATGACAAAAACAATGACAGATTTGAGTAATTTAACCAAAATCAAGTTAAGAATTCTTACCCTGATGTTCTCTTTGATAATCTCTTGAAATTGCGTCTCCCACCAAGCTTCCAAAATCCTAAAATGAATTATAAAAATTAAACCTCGAATTTCCCCTTTTCTGCCAGTTAAACTGCACCTGTGACCTTACTATCGCATCTGCGGATCCGCACCTACGGAATTTTCATCGCAGGTGAAGCCATGACTTGATCCTTACTCTCCGCTTTTGCAAGCATAGGGCCTCACATGCGCGTGCGCGCCTGAGATGAAATGTGTCGCACCTGCGGCCACTGTCGCTCCTGCGTTTCTCTCCATCGCAGAAGCGAAGCCGCTTATGCGGAACATTTCCCGCTCATGCGCCCCAGCTGGGCATACCCAGCTCCGCATATGCGACCAAGTGCTCGCTTTTTCAAGATCACGCCTCCAGTCAATCCCTCCGCAGGTGCGAAGACACCAGAAATTACCAACCTTCAGCAAAATTCAACAAGTTCAAATTGTTCCGGATTCGATCTGAATCACACCTGGGGCCCTGGAGATCCGTACGAATATACCAACTAGTTCAAAAACACATAAAGGTCCTACTCGAGGCCAAAAATCACATCAAACAAATTCAAGCGTAAGAAATTATGAACTTCTGAATTCTGAAACCAATGCCGATTCATACCAAACCAACTCCGATTGACTTAAAATTTTGCACACGAGTCATATTTGACATCACAAACATATTCCAACTTCTACAATCGGGATCCGACCCTGATATCACTAAAGTCAACTCTCGGTCAAACTTTTTAAAAAAAATCCATTTCCAACATTCGCCAATTCACGCGGAAACGACCTATGGACCTCCAAATCAACGTCCGTACATGCTCCTAAGACCAAAATCATCATACGAAGCTATTGGAACCATCAAAACTACATTCCGTAGTCATCTTCACATCAGTCAAACTACCGTCAACTCCCACGATTTGATCTTCCAACCTAGGGACTATGTGTCCCATTTCACTCCAAAACTCACACGAAACCAAAACCAACCACCCCGACAAGTTACATAACCACAATATAGCAAAGATGAAGCATAATTTAGGGGATGGGGGCTAAAATACTCAAAACGACCGGTCGGATCGTTACATTATCCCCCTCTTAAAACAAACGTTCGACCTCGAACGAGTATAGAGATATACCTGAAGTGATGAAAAGATGAGGATAACATCTATACATATCATGTTTGGTCTACACGTTGCCTTCTCGACTGGCTGACCCCTCCACTGAACCTTCATCGAAGCAATGTCATTCGACCTCAACTTTCGAACCTGCCTGTCCAAAATGGTCACCGACTCTTTAACATTAGAAATATCCTTTTCCAATTGGACTGAGCTGAAGTCTAACACATGAGACAGATTACCATGATACTTTCAGAGCATAAAACGTTGAATACTGGATGATCTGCAGCTAGAAAATATGGTAGTGCAAGCCTGTAGGACACCTCTCCAATCCTTTCAAGTATCTCAAATGAACTGATATACCTAGGGCTCAACTTGTCCTTTTTCCCGAACCTCATAACACCCTTCATGGCGAAACCTGGAGCAAGACCTGCTCCCCAACCATGAATGTAATGTCGCGAACCTTTCGATCCACATAACTCTTCTATCTGGATTGGGCTGTACGAAGTTGTTCCTGAATCAATTTAACCTTTTTTAAAGCATCCCGAATCAAGTCTGTACCCAATAGCCTAGCCTCGCCCGGCTCAAACCAACCCCTCGGAGACCGCCACCGTCTACCATACAAAGCCTCATACAGGGCCATTTGAATCCTCGACTGGTAGCTGTTGTCGTAGGCAAACTCCGCAAGCAGCAAGAACTGATCCCAAGAACTCCCAAACTCCATCACATACACATGAAACATATCCTCCAATATCTGAATAGTGCACTCGACTGTCTGTCCGTTTGAGGGTGAAATGTCGTACTCAACTCAACTCGCGTGCCCAACTCATATTGTACATCCCTCTAGAACCGCGATGTAAATTACGTGCCCCGATTAGAGATGATGGATACAGACACGCCATAAAGCATGACATTCTCACGAGTATAAACTCGAGCCAGCTGCTCAGAAGAATAAATAGTCACCACTGGAATGTGGTCAACCTATCCACAATCACCCAAACTGCATCGAACTTCCTCTAAGTCCGTGGGATCCCAAAAAAAGTCATAGTAATCCGCTCCCATTTCCACTCCGGAATCTCTAGCTTCTGAAGCAATCCACCTTGGCATTGATGTTCATACTTCACTTGCTGATAATTTAGGCACCGAGATACATACTCTATTATGTCATTCTTCATTATCCTCCACCAATAATGCTTCAGCAAGTACTGATACATCTTCGCAACACCCGGATGGATGGAGTACTGCGAAATTTGAGCCTTCTGGAGAATAAACTCACACAAACCATCTATATTGAGGACACATAGCCTGTCATACATCGTAATACACCGTATTCCCCGATAGTGACCTCTTTGGCATTGCCGTGCTGAACCGTGGCCTTAAGGACAAGCAGATGAGGGTCGTCATACTGACGCTCTCTGATACGATCATGAAAAGAAGACCGAGAAACCACACAAGCCAAAACTCGACCCGGCTCAGGACCATCCAGTCTAACAAAATGATTGGACAAGGCCATAACATCCAATGCTAATGGCCTCTCCGCTGCCGGTGGACATGCTAAATTGCCCAAACTCTCCGCCTTGCAACTCAAGGCATCGACCACCATATTGGCCTTCCTAAGGATGATATAAAGTGGTGATACCATAGTCCTAAAGCAACTCTAGCCACCTCCGCTTATGCAAGTTAAGATCCTTTTGTTTAAACAGATGTTGCAGACTTCGGTGGTCGGTGTAGACCTCACAAGGGACACCATACAAATAGTGCCGCCAAATCTTCAAGGCATGAACAATAGTTTCTAACTCAAGGTCATGGACAGGATAGTTCTTATCATGTACCTTTAGATGTATAGATGGGTAGGCAATCACCCTACCGTTCTGAATTAATACCACGCCGAGACAAATATGTGACGCATCATAATACACAGTATAAGACCCCGAACATATAGGCAATGCCAATACTGGGCTATATTCAAAGCAATCTTGAGCTTTTGAAAGCTCTCCTCATACTCCTCGGTCCACCTGAACGGAGCACCCTTCTGGGTCAATCTGGTCACAAGTGATGTAATAGATTAGAAACCCTCTACAAATCGACGGTAATGCCCCACCAAACCAAGAAAGCTCCGGATCTTTATAGCTGAAGACGGTCTGGGCCAACTCTACACTACTTCAATCTTTTTCGAATCTAACTTGATTCCCTCACTCTACACTACATGGCTCAAAAATGCTACCAAATCAAGACAGAATTCACACTTTGAAAATTTTGCATATAACTTCTTTTCTCTCAAGGTTTGGACCACAGTCCTCAAGTGTTGCTCATGATCCTCCTAGCTCCGGGAGTACACCAGAATGTCGTCAATAAACATAATGACGAATGAGTCAAAATAGGGTTGAAATACATTGTTTATCAAGTGTATAAATTCTGTTGTGGTGTTGGTCAGCTCAAAAAACATCATAAGGAACTCGTAATGACCATACCTAGTCCTGAAGGCAGTCTTCGGGATATCTGGCTCCTATCTTCAACTGATGATAGGCTGAAGTCAAGTCAATCTTGGAGAATACTCTAGCACCCTGTAGCTATTCAAATAGGTCATCAATGCTTGGCAATGGATACATGTTCTTCACTGTAACCTTTTTCAATCGGCAATAAAAAATACACATGTGCGTAGAACTATCGTTCTTCTTTACAAAAAAGATTGGAGCACCCCAAGGCGACACACTGGGCCGAATTAAGCCCTTATCAATCAATTCTTGCAATTGCTCCTTTAATTATTTCAACTCCGCTGGAGCCGTACGATATGGTGGAATGGAAATAGGCTGAGTGCCAAGTAACAAGTCAATACCAAAATCGGCATCCCTATCAGGCGACATGCTCGAAAGATCCACCAAAAATACATTTGGATAATCCCTCACTACTAAAACTAACTCCACGGTAGGAGTATGAACACTAACATCCCTCATGAAGGCTAGATAAGTGTTAAACCCCTTCTCAACCACACGTTGAGCCTTTAAAAATGAGATAACACTACTAGGAACATAATCCAAAGTACCCCTCCCCTCTATCCGTGGCAATCGTAGCATAGCTAGCGTCATGGTCTTGGCATGACAATCGAGAATAGTATAATAGGGCAACAACCAGTCCATGCCCAAAATAATATCAAAATCTACCATACCGAGCAATAATAGATGGTCTCAAAACTACCAAGAACAACTAAACACGATTGATACCCACAGTCAACAATAATAGAATCTCCTACAAGTGTGGACACATAGATAGGAGAACTCAAGGAATCATGGGATACACCTAAATATGGAGCAAAATAAGATAACACATAGGAATAAGTGGAGCTTAGATCAAATAAGACTGATGCATCACTATGACAGATCGGAACAATACTTGTGATGACTGAGTCAGATGCAACTACCTCTGTCCTAATAGGAAGGGCATAATATCTGGCCTAGCCTCCCCCTCTAGGGAGACCTCTACTTGCTTGACCCCTACCTCTGGCTTCTTGTGCATGTGGAGTGGTAACTAGTGCGTAACCTTGGCCTGAGGACCTGATGGAATACGCGGAGCCTGAGTGATCTGTGGAGGTACACCCCTCTTGAGTCTGGGGCAATCCCTTACCATGTGATGAGTGTCACCATACTCAAAAAGTCTCTCGGAGGACGTGTCCATTGTTGACTGGACTTACCATTGAAAGCATCTCGTGTAGGAGGTGCCCTAGACAATGGTGGTGCATAATAGGGATCCTGAGGCCTAGGAGTGGCGGGAATACTGCTGGAAGCTGGAAATGCTGAATGAACAGGGCAACTCACATAGCCCTACCATAACGAGCTGTAATTGGGGCACGAGCATCATTATATGTTCCAGAATCTCGAGACCTCTTGGCCTCCCTCTCCTTTCTCTCCTTGGCCCACATACCCTCCAATCTTCTAGTGATATCCATTATTTGTTAGTAAGCGATGTCCATCTCTAGCTCTCGGGCCATGCTAAATCTGATACTAGGGTTGAGCCTCTCGATAAATCGATGGACTCGCTCTCTAACAGTAGTAACCAAGGTTGGTACATGCCTATACAAATCAGTAAACCGGACCGCATACTCTAATATGGTCATAGAACCCTAGCACAACTGCTCACTCTGTGCCCCATGCATCTATAAGACTCTAGGGAACAAACTCCCTCAAGAACATATTTGAGAACTAAGCCCAAGTGAGTAAAGCTTCCTCGGCCAGACTACCCAACTCATATGCTCGCCACTATTGATAAGTCGCTCCCTTAAGCTGGAACATAGTGAAAGCAACCCCACTAGACTCCACTATACCCATAGTACAGAGGATACAATGTCACTCTTTCCAAACCGCTAAAAGTAGGAGGGTGGGTACTTCTTGTACCTCTCGAGCTTGAGTTGTTTCCCCTCAGACGCTGCTGCCCTACCTCGGGTTGAACTGGGGTGACCGGCTGTACTGGTATGACCTCTAGGACCTAGTTAACCTGGACCCACTGCTCTCAGGTACGGGCGGTGGGAGTTTGTGCTCCTCCCCCAGCCTGAGATGTGGCAAGAGCAAGTGGTATCAACCTTACCTGATCTAAAGTGCCGAACATGCTCAAAAACTGGTTGAGAGTCTCCTAGAGTGTTGGGGCAGTAACAGGCGTCTCAGGTGCTTGCTCCCCAACTGGAGCTACTAATGGCTCCTATGTAACAACTTGTATAGGTGCTCTGGCTGCACCATGTGGACATCCTCAGCCTCTACCCTGACCCCGGCCTCTCGTGGCTCTAGCAGGGGGCATTGGTGTCTGGACATCCGATCTGACTGTTTGTGTCCTCACCATCTATGAGCGAATAAAAAGACAGAAGTTTAGAATCCCGAATTCAACAATTTTGCACGATAAGGAATTAAAGAAGTGATGTTTTTCTAACAGTTCCATAGCCTCTCAAAGATAAGTACAAACATCTTCATATTAATCTGCAAGACTATACTAAACCTTCTTGTGACTCATAACACCTTAGGAACTTAGAGCTCTGATACCAACTTGTCACGACCCCAAATTCCCTTTGTAGGATATCGTGACGGCACCTATCTCTAAGACTGGATAAGCCTAACAACATGCAAAATTATTTAAATAAAGATTAAAAGTCTCAAAACTGCAACAACTATATAAAATAAAGTCTGCCACTCAACAGATGTACAATTCCCAAAATCCATCGAAATATAAGCCACAAGCTCTACAAACTAATACTAAATAACTCTATACAATAGTGCCTAAATAAGAAAAAAGAAGTAAAATAATCTAGGTGAAGGTGGACTCAGAGGCATGCAGACGCTGGCAGGTGTACCTTGAAGTCTCCGTAGTAGAATCCCGACTAATGCCTTGGCTGATAGGAAGAACCTGGATGTGTACAAAAAAATATACAGAAGAGTAGCATGAGTACACCACAACGGTACTTAGAAGTGTCAAGCCTAACCTCGGAAGAGTAGTGACGAGGTCAGGTCCGGGTCCTATTGGAAATAAATAAAAGACTGAACAAAAGTAGGCAGTTAAATAAAGACAATAATGAAATTGAAAAAACGAATAACATAATAACATTAGTTACACAAAAGTAAGCAAATAGTGAAATACGGAGAAAGACATATAATAATATGCTAAGGAAACAACGATCAAAGACAAGTATAAAAAATGGAAAAATGTCCACAAGAGTCACTACCGAGGTACCGCCTCGTAGTCTCAAATCACAACATAAGTCACACTCTTTCCTTATATCACCGAGGGAGCCTTTGCATTTAGTTTTGATCAATTAGGTTTCCCGAAATAGCATTCCGTATTTTAGCCCACCTTATCACACCGCATGGCTTCTAGTAGTTCCCCTAATAGCCACGTGTATCAAGCCTACCTTATCTCACCATATGCGTTTCAATATCCAGACCTTATACCACCCCATGTGTATCAATATCACAACGTATCACAAATCGCATCTCAAGTGCTCAATATAACAATTTGCTAGAGAAACCAAACAATAACAGAATTTCACAAAAAGGAGCCCACGGCTCAACCATAATGTACACAAAGTCTCAATAATTAACAACCAGAAGAATAACTCAATAGAATGATATTTAACAACTTGACACTTTGCCTCAATAGGAATCACGGTCCTTACAACTCAATACCAATTTCAACAACAAGATATTCCAAGAAATAGCAATTTCAACAAAGAATTTCACAGTTAAATAATGAATACGGAATAAGAGAAACAAGAATTTCAACTAAACATGTAGAGCAATTAGCAAGTAAAAGATAAGACAAGTAGACATGTGAAATGAGGGTAAAATGAAAACTATAACATGTTAAAGTAACCCAATTAAGACATGAAATGAATTTACATAGCTAAAACCCGATAATTTCCACATTTAGCCTGTGTACACATTGCGTACACGACTCTTACACATCACAATTATCACAAGTACCAACAATCTTAAGGGAAAATTCCTTCACACAAAGTTAGGCAAGCCACTTACCTCAAACCATACTAAGTCAATTCACTAGAAGGTTTTTTCCTCGACTTTCCAATTCTGAACGGCTTGAATCTAGCCAAAATAATTTCATACTATAAATATAACTATATGAAACTAATTCAAACAATGAAATTACGATCTTAGCAAAGAATTGAAAAATTGACCTAAAAAGTCAACCGGACACCCATACGATATCGAGTACAATCATACAAAAATTATTCAAATCCGACCTTATTTCGCCTTTCAAAACTCAAAAACTTAGTATAATAAGTTCTACCATTTTCTCCAATTTTTCCAACTCCAATCCCTAATTACATGATAAAAATAATGATAGATTCGAGTAATTTAACCAAAATCGAGTTAAGAATTCTTACGCCAACGTTCTTTCTGAAAATTCCTCGAAATTACATCTCCTACCGAGATCTCAAAATCCCATAATGAATTATGAAAACCAACCCTCGAGTTTCCCTTTTTCTACCACTTAAATCACACATACGACGTTACTGCCGCATCGGTGGCTCCGCACCTGAGGAATTTCTATCGCAAATGCGGATATGACTTACTACTCACTCTTCTCTTCTGCGAGCAAATGGCCGCACATGTGCGTGTGCGCCTACGACGAAATATGTCGCACCTGCGACCATTGTCTCTCCTGCGTTTCTTTCCATCGCAGAAGCGAAGGTGCTTATGCGGAACATTTCCTGCTCCTACGCCCCCAATTGGGCATGTCCAGCTCCGCATCTACGACCAAGTGCTCGCTTTTGTAAGACCATACCTTCGGCCAATCCCTCTTTAGGTGCGAAGACACTAGAAGCTGCCAACCTTCAGCAAAATTCAACAAGCCCGAATTGTTTCGGATTTGAACCGAACACACCCGGGGCCCCTGAGAGCCCGTACGAATATACCAATTAGTTTCAAAATACATAACGGACCTACTCGAGGTCAAAAATCACATCAAACAGTATAAATTCTATGAATCGCAACCCAAATTCAAGCCTAAGAAATTATAAACTTCCGAACTATGAAACCAATATCGATTCATACCAAACCAACTCCGATTGACTTTAAATGTTTTACACAAGTCATGTTTGACGTCATGGACCTATTCCAACTTCTGTAATCGGGATCCGACCCCAATATCTTTAAAGTCCACACCTGGTCAAACTTTCCAAAAATCTTTCATTTTCCAACATTCACCAATTCACGCCGAAACGACCTACGGACCTCCAAATCAACGTACAGACACGCTTCTAAGACCAAAGTTACCATACAGGGCTATTGGAACCATCAAAAATTTATTCCGGAGTCATTTTCATACAAGTCAAACTATGGTCAACTCCTACGACTTAACCTTCCAACCTAGGGACTATGTGTCCTATTTCATTCCAAAACTCATCTGAAACCAAAACCAACCACCTCGGAGAGTTACATAACCACAATATAGCATAGAGAAAGAATAATTTAGGCGATCGGGGCTAAAATACTCAAAATAATTGATCGGGTCGTTATAGTTTCACACTTATTTAGGAGTAAAATAATTATAGAGAAATATGCTAAGGAGAACAAAAAGATTAAAAATATATCGCTAACTTGCATGCATTTAGTCATTTACAAAACCGGCATTTTCCTCCAACTCATCTTTCTGAGCTTTCCACCATTGTTGATCTACGGACTTTGCGGATTCCATGCAGATTCAGTAAAAATATAGAACAGAACAACAAAAAAATCTATACAGGAAATATCTATTAGTCAAGAATATATTTTAAACACGCTAACACTTTTATTGTAGGTCATGTGGTTTCTATAAGTGATTTAGCCTTTTAGCGGTCACTTGGTAGGGTGTATTAAAATAGTACTAAATAGGGTAACGCTGGAACTTGGAATTAGTAAAACTGAGATTAGTTTTGTGTGAAGATTAGTTATGCTGGAATAATATATTTCTTATTGACTGTTCGGTTTGGTATATTAAAGTTTTTAAAATGACAGTTATGTCTTTATACATACTTATCCATGTATTAAAATCATAAAATTAAAAGTGTCATGGTTTTCTATGTATAATAATAGTACTAAATATAGTGTATAATTAATGCAAGTATTAGTTATATATAGGTAAAACATTACCAAGCTCAGGATTATAAGAATAAGAGTAAAGCATAAAAGCTGATAGGTTTATTGAATCAAAGCAGCTTTTAAATACAAGAGTGAAAAATAATTCCCTAAACTAACTCCTCTGGAAGAGGAGGACTAAACTACTTGCTGAACAAACTCCTTGAATAAGGGGATTTACTTAGGAAAATAAAGGATTAACAAAATCTTAACTACTAGCTAAAGAAGTGGTCAAAGCAACAAACTAGTAGGCAATTAACTTGTGCTCTAATACGCCCCCCTCAAGGTAGGCAGTGGGTAACAACACCTAGCTTGAATAAGTGTCTGTCAAAGGCTGGCTTTGGTAGAGCTTTGGTGAGACTATCCGTGAGTTGATCTGTAGTATGAATATAAACAATGTGAACTTGATTCTGGTGGACTTGCTTGCGAACAAAGTATAAGTCCACCGCAATGTGTTTCATACAACTATGGAATATTGGACTTGCTTTCTTGCCACAGTAAATTGTTGGTGCTTGTGAAAGTGAAACATGTAACTCTTTTAGTAGATTCATCACCCAATTTGTTTAAGTAAGTGCACTTGCAACCACTGGATACACTGCTTTGGTTGATGCGCGAGTAACTGTTCTTTGTTTCCTGGATGACTAACTCATAAGATTTTTGGCCGAAAAATAATATGCAACCAGTAGTGGAGGCTAAATCACTCGCATCTCCAGCCTAATCCGCATCAGAATACAAGTGTAGCTTGAAATCATTATCTCTTTGAATGCGAAGACCAAACTGAATTGTTCCTTGGAGATACGTGAGTAATCATTTGAGTGTTTCTAGTGTATTTCAGGTGGGGAGTGCATAAATTGAGATAATTTGTTAACAAATAAACTTATGTCACGATGAGTGAACGAGAAATACTGGAGTTTTCCTAGAATTCTCTTGTAGCGAGTGACATCAATTGGTTCTACTCCATCATTTTGTTGAAGCACTTCACTAGAACTCATTGGAGTTTTTGCTGAATTGCAATCTTTAATATTTTCTTTAGAGAGGATTTCACTGATGTAATTGGATTATGATAAATTAATTCCATCCGCAACACGAAGCACCTCAACTCCGAGAAAAAAGTTAAGATTTCTGATATCCTTAATGAAAAAGTGGCCAGCAAAACAAAAGATAGTCTGATTTACATATGAGTTGTGGCTCCCGATGATGATGATATCTTAGACATAAATTAGCACATACAAAATCTTGTTCGACACATTGCAAATGAAAAGCGATGCATTCGATTCCGACTTGACAAATCCCCCATAGAAGAGGAACGTCTTAAGGTCATTGTACTAGGCCCAGGGAGCTTGCTTGAGTCTGTATATGGCTTTCTTTAGATGACATACATGTGAGGGAAACTACCCGTCTTCAAAATCCGAAGGTTAGACCATGTAGATTTTTTCTTCTAGGTGACCCTACAAGAATGCGTTATTGACATCAAGCTGACGTATGGGCCAATTTTTCTGGACAACAAGCGAAAGCACCAAGATCACAGTAGTTGGTTTGACAACAGGACTAAATGTGGCGTGAAAGTCAATTCCAAGGCATTGTGTAAATCCCTTTGCAACAAGACGAGCCTTGTAGCGATCGATTGTCCCATCAGCTTTTCTCTTTAACTTGTATAACCACTTGTAAGAAATAATATTTTTCGTGGGGTCATGTGGTACCAATTCCCATGTCTGATTATTCAAAAATGCATTAAATTCACTTTCCATTGCTCTCTATTACTATGGTGTTTATTAGATTATTTAAAACTGGTAGGGGTGATGATGAGAGATAAGTGAGACATGAAGTCAAGGATGGTTTTCGGTCTGTGAATGTTGTATCGTGATTGGAACTGATTGGGGGGAAGGTTGTGGGGGTTGCAGAGTTGAGGTTGTGGTACAAGCAACAAAGATTTGGCTAGTAGATATCTTTTTTGTCGTTTTACGATTGTATATAATTGGAAAAGATAGTGAGTGATGTTGTGGAACTGAGGTGAATGGTTGTTGAGAATATATAGGCGTTGAGGAAGGAGTGGTGATAATACACATAGTGATTATGGAGTAGAGGAGACATTTGAGTTTTTTGGGATAACTGTTGGGGATGGTAATGAGGGATAAGATTAGGTATCATTAAGATCAGGAGGAACAACAGAATTTGTAGGAGGAGAAGTAGAAGACGTACCTCTAATTGCAGATTCTGTTGGAGCGCAGGCAAAGGAGACGGTGTCTATGTGAGCATTGATTTTATTTGTATTTAGGATAAGTATATAGTTGGTTAATTCACTGATTATGGGAGGAGAAAAAATAGGAGATTTTGTTGGGTTAGTTTTAGTTAAGTTTTGCCACGTAAGGGTTTAAAAATTTAAGGAAATATTTGAAAATATATTCTAAAAAGAAAAATTATTTTCAAAAAACAAATTCATTTCGAGATAAATATATTTTGGAAGATTTCAGATCAAAACATAGATGACAATGATTTAAAGAATAACCTAAATAAATACAAGGTGTTGACCGTGGCTCTAATTTATTTTTTGAATATGGTTTGAGCCAGGGATAATAGAGATATCCAAAAAATTTTAAAGAATTATAATTTGGATCGTTACCAAATAATATTTGAAAACGTGATTTATTTTGTAAAAGTGAGGTTGGAAAGTTATCTATTAGATAAACCGCATGTTGACAAGCAAAAGACCGAAGAGTCGGTGGAAGTGAAGCTTCATGAAGAAAAGTTCTCGCCGTTTCTATAATATGTAGGGGTGTCAATGGTTCGGTCCGGATGAATATTTTATAAATTTTGTACCGTGCTAATTTTCGGTTATTCTATTATGTATAACCAAAATTAGACTTTTAGAAAGTGTACCAATCATGTCGGTTTCTCTTCGGTATCGGTACGGTACGGTTAATTTTCAGTATTTCTTTAAATATCATTTAAAAATCACTACTAAAAGCATAATGCAATAACATACGTACTTTTATAGGACTTACCAAAACTCTCTAGATATTTTTACTATTTAAAGGGTGATAAATTAAGAAAACATAAAAGATAGCTAGAGTGTAGATCTATCAAGCGTGAAAGAAACTAAGCAAAGATAAATAAATAAATCACATGAGTGGAAAGATATTAAGCAAATTGGGACTCAAGAATAAAGTCTATAGAAGATTAAATATTCGAGAATATAAATCTAAATCATACGAAGGAGACATATTCAATACATTGTAGTTTAGTACTCATAATAGCTAGAATACCTTGTGTCTTGCTAGTGAATATGTTGGAAATAGTTTAGTTTTAATAGGAGTATTATAATAGGTTTGGAATTAGGATTATTAGTTTAATTACTTGTTGCCTTGTAACCGTTTTCTTAGTTCCAAGGCCCGAGGAAAAATTTAATATTTTATTATTTTTTAACTTAATATATAAATATATTTCTCTCATGTAAATTTATTCGGTAAGGCTTTGTATTTTTTTGGTTTATTTTTATAAATAAAAAATCTGCCCTAATTATCGGTACGGTTAGATTTATATAAAAATCTACAGTTTTATTAAAAAAAACCTAAAAATTGGTTTCGTGCGATACGGTTCAATCGGTTTATTTGATTTTTAAATATCTATTGACACCCCTCATAATATCTCTGTTATGTCTTTCGGCAAGAGCAACTCTTTGGGGGTATATCACAAAAGACTCTCAACTAGTCACTGAATATTTGTAAAATATTCAATCCATGGCTGACGAACTCTCTACTATTGGTGCCCCGGTCACAAGCTCTGATACCATATAAGAACAAGAGTAAAGCACAAAAGCTGATATGTTTATTAAATCAAAGCAACCTTTAAATACAAGAGTGAAAAACTAATTCCCTAAACTGTAATATGACCAATATTTTGGCTAGTGGAGTCCATCCCACATAAGCATAAGCCTATTTGCAAGTAGATTTTGCTGGCAATATTCTTTAGGGCTAAAGTATTGCATTATGTGGTGGATATCATTTGTAAAAGTTGTATATTTTCTTTTAAAGCTTGGAGTCCAAGGCTTTTTTACCTATAAAAGATCATTGATGACGTCCAAATCCACTACTACAAAGTAAATGGACGCGGTCACATGTAGGGGGGCAAAATAGTTCAAAGAAAATAGTTAACCACCCATATTATCCATTAAAAATGGGTTGGATAATGAACTATTTAAAAATGGGTCAATATGGATAAAACCATATTATCCATTTAGAAAATGGATAATCAACGGGTAACCAATGGGTCTTAAAGCCTCAAATTGGGGGTTCCACAAGTTAGGGAGACTAAGAATTCTCCCAAAAATGATCATATCCAAGAAGTCATGGATAATATGGTTACCCATATTATCCGCCGGTTAACCCGTATTTTATCCGTATTAAATATGGGTCGGGTCGGATAATTTACTAGTTTTTTTATTATTTGTTTTTTACCCGAATTATATCCGACCCGACCTGCCCGTTTGCCACTCCTAGTCGCATGCAATATAATTTACCCAACTATGAGTCGGGGTCGAATCCCACAGAGAACAATATGTAGGCAATTAGGAATATAAGAGAATTATCATTTATTATGCAATGCCAAACACTTAGAATTATTTTTAGAAAATATTTATACCTAAATGCAAAAATGTAAACTAACCTAGAAAGCAAGTAAAATGATCAATGGCTACAAATATGGATACACGGGAAATTACACTCAATTAACGATCCGATGTATTTCACGATTTTATAAATATGAACGAGTTTATGTTAATTAGCCTCAGGTAATAATTCTATATTAGCTTCTTCTAAAGACTAACAAGACTTCCTACTTGAATTGTCCCTAAAACAATAAGGAGATTAAGCACACCCGATTATGGCTACAAGTAGTTCAATCCTATCCCTAGGTAGAATCTATAAAATGAGGGTTAAAGCCTCAAGTTCTTGTTAATTAATCTTTCCCAACCCCAAATAATCTTTCTCAAAATTAATTCGAAGTTAATGGGCGAGTCCTAGGGTTAGCTAGTCCCTTTGGAAACATTAAAGAACAAGAATAATTAAAGAAAAAATAACTCACTTCATAAAAGATAAAAAATCATTCAATACATAAACACGCCAAGATATTTAATCCACACTTTAATTATGAATATTTTCATAAACAAGATTCAAGTGTTGAAATAAATACTACACACTTAAGATATTCAATACAAAGCAGGGAAATGAAGAAATGAATAAGAAATTTTTAACCAAAATCTTCGAAACTCAAGTGTATGTGCAAAAACCTTAGTTTCCAAACTTGTTCTCTCTAGTCTTGAGGACTGAAAATAAGCCAAAGATGTTTTACAAATGAGCTGGTTTGTGTATTAAATGGTTTGGGGTCAAAATCGTAAAATTCCAGAACTGCCCGATTTTTCCGCCCAGTTTCTTCTTCGCGTTCGCGAAGGTTTGTTTTCCTTAAGCTTCGCGTTCGTGATTGATCCTTCACGTTTGCGAAGGTTTGAATTCTGCTGCTTCGCGTTCGCGAAGGCCTGGCTTTCTGCTTCTTCACGTTGGACCTTCGCATTCGTGTTGGACCTTCGCGTTCGCGAAGGGTAAATCACTGGGCAGATTTTCATTGTCCATTTTAGCTCCTTTTGACTTGTTTTCACTTGGTTTCTTCACCATCACTTCTAAATCACATACAACTTATAAAATAGAAGTAAATGACATTAAACACATGATTTTATCAACCAAAAATAGCAAAAATCTAAATTTAAAGACGAGATAAGTTGGTAAAATACCCACTTATCAGTCATTCATTCATTTTCAACACACCAGCAAGATTTGAGTCTTTATTTCTTGTTTCTTCCTCTTCTCCTTTATTTATTGAGAGAGGTTTGTAAGAGAGTTGAGTGTTAGGAAACACTTGTGTGATCCCCTTTCTCTGGGGTGATCTTATGAGGTTATTCTTTCGGGGGTATTTGAGATTAATTAGAGTATTTGCTCTAATTATATACTCTTATTGGTATAGTGAATTTGCTCCTCTTCGCTTGTGGACGTAGGTCACTTTAAACGAACCACGTTAAATTTGTGTCTTCTTTATATGCTTTAATTATCGTTGTTATCAACTTGCATTGTCTTTGTTATTGTTATTATAATATTATTTGGCTAAATTCCATACTACCCGGGTTCGCAATCCTAACAAATTGGTATAAGAGCCGGATCTAACCAAGTTAGTTTTAGTAGTCAATATGACTCTAGCAAAGACTTATATTGAGAAATTTGATCGAATTGCAAACTTTGGGATGTGGCAATTAAAGATGAAAGCTATCCTAATTCAGGATGGCTTAGATTTGGCATGTCACGACCCATTTCCATAATAGGTCATGATGACGCCCAACACCATTTGCCGGGCAAGCCAACGCGGAAAATACTAAATAACTTTCATTTACCTTTAACCAAATTAGTTGAAATAATTCTTTAAGTAGAAACAAAAATCAGAAATGATCAGTAAGGACGAAATAATCATACAACCCCAAAATAATACAGTCTACCAATGTGTGTGCCAAGACCTGGTGTCACAAGCTGTGGGCAATTAGTAGAATATACAAAAGAATCACACTATCCTACTGTCCGAAACAGAATAGACAGCAAAAATACATAAGAAGGACTTCTTCAGGCTGCTGAACGGCATGGAAGGGAAGCGGCTAACCGTAGAAGTCTCGAAGTCCGCTCAGGAATGCGTACCAGACTGATAGCCAGATACACATGCCTCAGATCCTGTACAATTAAGTGCAGAAGTGTAGTATAAGTACATAAATAATATGTACCCAGTAAGTATCCCGTATAATCTCGAAAAAGTAGAGACGAGAGGTCGACTTGATACTTACTAGGGTCAAATAATATGAGAAAAATTTATAATAAGCATGGATAGCACAATTCATTAACGTTTTATGGCAACGAATAATAGTTTTTTTTCAAATAATGTCATGGGTATCCATTTACATTTCAAGGCATATATGAAGTTCACTCCACAGAGAAATACTAAGTAAAGCATGTGCAAGTAACAAGAGCGACGTACGACCCGATCCAACATAAAAGAAAATTGTGCACTGTCGAGGGTCGAACGACTCGCACCATAGATGCATCTATTACCCCGCTTGCGAATCACACGTGCGACACGGTCAAATATAAATAAGCTCATCAACAAGCAGACAATAATATATATATCTGAGGAGTGTTTATTCATAGGAATATCCAAATTCTCTTTGAAAAGACCAAACAGGATAAGGTTCCTCCACTGGCCTCATTTACCTTAATCAACATAATTTATACGAATCCGAATTTATCATCAAGTTACAAGAATATCACGTAGAGCATGCTTTTGGGTCCTAGACTACCCGGACTTAACATAATAGTCGCTACGCACGGACTCTCGTCACCTAGTGCGTATGTAGCCCCTGCATATAATAGCAATTAATTCAATTATTACACCTATGGGGACAATTCCCTCTTACAAAGTTAGAAAAGAGATTCACCTCGCTTCAAAGTGTACTTTCAATACCAAGAACGAGTCCAAGCCCTCAATTCGGAGTCGAACGATCCCAAACTAGTTATATGAGGCAAGAACTAGTCAATATAGGTTCACAAGATCGAATTCTAGCTATTTAAGTAATTTTCGAACCTTTAACACAAGTTTTCTAAAATCCGACCCGAGGCCCACGTGCCCGTATTCCAAAAAATTTCGAAGGAAGTTGTTCTCTATAACCTAAGGATCGATAATATATGATTTCTAATTTATTCCATAGCAAATTTCGTGGTTAAATATAACTTTTACTAAAACCCTAGGTTTTTGCTCTAACCCCATGATTTCACCTTAATACTAGTGTTTAATCTACCTAAGACATGATTATTAAACTAGAAATAGGTAGAACACACTTACCTCAAGATGCTAGGTGAAGATCTTCTCTCAAAAGCTCTAAAATCGCCAATGGAAGAGTGAAAAAGTGATAAAAATGGCTTAGAACCCGTATTAAATGAACCTCACTACTTCAGCGATTTTCGCATCTACGGTCAGGGGGTCGCATCTGCGAGAAATGGACTGCATCTGCGAAATGGTCTAAAAGAGCTGGGACCGCTTCTGCGGTCTTATGGCCGCATCTGCGGTTCCTAACCTTGCCTGCCCTGGGCCGCATCTGCGATGAAAGGACTGCTTCTGCGGTCTCGCACCTGCGGTCCACCAACCGCATATGCGGTTATGATAGAAGCAGCAACTTTAGCTCTTCTAAAAAAATTCAACTTCACTCGAGCCTCATCCGATTGACGCTCGGGGCTCCCAGGCCCCACCCAAATATACCGACAAGTATAAAATCATGAAACGGAACTACTCAAACCTTCGGAACACCCGAAACAACGCTAAATCTAAGAATCACTCCCTAAAACCAAATGAATCAAACTTATGAACTTCAAGTTCTTAATTTTCCTCTAACGGGCCAAAACGCTCTTAAACTACTCGGATTGACACCAAATTTTGCGGGAAAGTCTTAAGTGATATATCGGACATATACTGGGCCTCGGAACCAACATACGAGCCCGATACCCATGAAATCAATCATTAATTAGTTTCTTTAAATCCTTAAAACTTCAGATTAATAATTTCTAACAAAAATTCATTACTCGGGCTAGGAACCTCAGAATTTGATTCTGGGCATACGCCCAGGTCCCATATTTTCCTACGGACCCTCCGGGACCGTCAAATCACAAATCCGGGTCAATTTGCTCAAAATGTTGACCAAGGTCAAACTTAGCATTTTAAGAAAATCATAAGGAATCAAATGGGCACATTTCACTCCAAACTCTTCCAAATCCTGAACCAACCGTCCCCGCAAGTCGTAAAGTAGCTAAAGCAAGCACGATGAGTTTTATTTAAGGGAACGGGGTTCTAAAAGGCTAAATGACCGGTCGGATCATTACATTCTCCACCTCTTAAACAAACGTTCGTCCTCGAACGGATGTAGAAAAGTACCTGAACTGATGAATAAATGGGGATATCTGCTCCGCATGTCCTCCTCGACCTCCCAGGTCGCCTCCTCGACTGGTTGGCCCCTCCACTGGACCCTCACCGCAGAAATCCTCTTGGACCTCAACTGGCAATCCTGTCTATCAATAATGGCAACTAGCTCCTTCTCATAACCCAAGCTCTCATCCATCTGAATAGTACTGAAGTACATGGGACAAGTCGGCATGATACTTCCGAAGCATCGATACATGAAAAACTGGATGAACTCCCGATAAGCTGGGAGGTAAGACAAGCTCATAGGCAACCTCCCCAACTCATCTCAACACCTCAAAGGGTAAAACTTGGGCTCAACTTGCCCTTCCTCCCGAACCTCATAATACCTTTCATTGGCGAGACTTTCAAGAGAACCTTCTCGCCAACCATGAATGACACATTACGCGCCTTTTAATCTGCGTAACTCTTCTGTCTGGACTGAGCTGTACGAAGCCTCTCCTAAATCAACCTTACCTTATCCAAGGCATCTTGTACCAAATCTGTACCGTATAACCTAGCCTCGCCAGGCTCGAACCACCCGATAGGAGAACGTTAACGACGACCATATAAAGCCTCGTATGGAGCCATCTCAATGCCTGATTGATAGCTGTTGTTATATGTAAACTCCGCCAAGGGCAAGAACTAATCCCACTGCCCTCTAAAGTCAATCACACATGCCCTGAGCATGTCCTCCAAAATCTAAACTGTCCGCTCTGACTGCCCGTCGGTCTGAGGATGGAATGTTGTGCTGAGCTCTATACGAGTCCCTAACCCACTCTGAATGGCTCCCCAGAAATGGGAGGTGAACTGAGGGCCCCTATCTGATATAATGGAAACCAGCACACCATGCAACCGGACTATCTCCCGAATGTATATCTGAGCATACCTCTCCGCTGTATAAGTAGTCGCTACTGGGATGAAGTGAGCCGACTTGGTCAATCTATCAACAATGACCCATACTGAATCAAACTTCTGCAAGGTTCACGGTAACCCAACTACGAAATCCATGGTGATGCGCTCCCACTTCCACTATGGTATATGCATCTGCTGATGTAGGCCACCCGGTCTCTGGTGTTCATACTTGACCTGCTAGCAATTCAAACACCTGGCTACATACTCCACTATGTATTTTTTCATCCTCCGCCACCAATAATGCTGCCTCAAGTCACGGTACATCTTCGTAGCACCTGGATTAATGGAATACCGCGAACTGTGAGCCTCCTCTAGAATCCTCTCCCTCCGACCATCAACATTAGGAACACATAAATGACCCTAGAGTTGCAAAACACCATCCTTGCCAATAGAAACCTCCTTGGAACCTCCCTAAAGCACCGTCTCTCTGAGAACCACCAAATGTGGATCATCGAACTATCGGGCCTTGATCTGCCCCAACAACGAATATTGAGCAACCACACACGCAAGAACTCGGTTAGGCTCTGAAATGTCCAACCTCACAATTCTGTTAGCTAAGAATTGAATGTCCAAAGCTAGTGGCCTCTCCGCTGCTAGAATGAATGCCAAGCTACCCATACTCTCCACCTTTCTAATCAAGGCATCCGCGACCACATTTGCCTTGCCTGGATGATAAAGAATGGTGATGTCATAATCCTTCAGTAACTCAAGCCACCTGCGGTACCTCAAATTATGATCCCTCTACTTGAACAAATGCTGCAAACTGAGATGATCAGTATAAACCTCACATGATACCCCATACAGATAATGCCTCCATATCTTAAGAGCATGAACAATCGCGGCCAACTCTAGATCGTGCACAGGATAATTCTTCTCATGAACCTTCAGCTGACACGAGGCACATGCAATAACTCGTCCCTCCTGCATTAATACACATCCCAAGCCAACGCGTGAAGCGTCGCAATATACCGTATACATCCCTGAATCGGAAGGCAACACCAGAACCAATGTCGTAGTTAAAGCTATCTTGAGTTTCTGAAAGTTTTCCTCATAATCATCGGACCAACGGAAAGGAGCACCCTTCTGGGTCAATCTAGTCAAAGGTGATGCAATAGATGAAAAGCCCTGCACAAATTGCCGATAATAACCTTCTAACCCTAGGAAACTTATGATCTCGGTCACTGAGGTAGGACGTGGCCAACTTTGAACCGCCTCAGTCTTCTTGGGATCCACCTCAATACCCTATCCTGACACAACATGCCCCAATAATGCCACCGACTCTAGCCAAAACTCACACTTGGAGAACTTAGCATATAGCTTCTACTCTCGCAAGGTCTGAAGCACTACTCTCAAATGCTGCTCGTGCTCCCCCAAGCTACGGGAGTATATCAAGATGTCGTCAATGAAGACGATGACAAATGAATCAATATAAGGCCTGAACACCCTATTCATCAAGTCCATAAATGTTGTTGGGGCATTAGTCAAGCCAAAAGACATCACCAAAAACTCATAATGGCCATACCTAGTCCAGAATGCAGTCTTCGGAACATCCGAGTCCCGAATCTTCAGCTGATGGTACCCTGACCTCAAGTCTATCTTAGAGAACACCCTCACACCCTGCAGCTGGTCGAACAAATCATCGATACAAGGCAATGGATACTTGTTCTTGATGGTGACTTTGTTCAACTGGCGGTAATTAATGCATATCCGCATAGTCTCATCCTTCTTCTTCACAAATAATAATGGTGCACCCCAAGGTGATACACTGGGCCTAACAAACCCCTTTGCCAACAACTCCTCAAGCTGCTCCTTCAACTCCTTAGGAACCATACGGTACAGAGGAATAGATATAGGCTGGGTACTTGGAGCCAAATCAATACAGAAATCAATATCACGATCCGGCGGCATGCCAGGAAGATCAGAATGGAACACATCGCGAACTCTCAAACTACTGGAACTAAATCAATCATCAGAGACTCTACGGTGGTGTCCCGAACATAAGCTAGATAAGACAAACACCCCTTCTCGACCATATGCCGATCCTTTAGGAAAGAAATAACCCGACTAGGTGTATCAACTGTGGAACCCTTCCACTCCAACCTCGGCAACCCGGGAATCACTAGTAAAATAGTCTTGGCATGGCAATCTAGGACGGTGTGATATGGAGATAACCAATCCATGCCCAGGATGACCTGAAAATCGATCATATCGAGCAACATGAGATCTGATCTGGTCTCGAAACCATAGAATGTGACCACACAGGACTGGTAGATCCGATCCACAACCATAGAATCACCCACAAGAGTGGACACATGAACAAGAGTGCCCAAAGGCTCAGGAGAAATAACCAGAAAACGAGCAAAAAGAGATGATACATATAAATAAGTAGACCCTGGGTCAAATAATACCGAAGCATCTCTACCACCGATGGAGATAATACCTGTGATGACGGCATCTGAGGCTAATGCATCTGGCCTGGCCGGAAGGGCGTAGAATCTAACTAGAGCACCGACTGGCTGGCCTCCACCTGACTGAGCAATAGTTGGCTGACCTCTCCCTGCCTGGCCTCCACCTCTAGGACGACCCCTGCCAGCTTGCTCTCCACCTCTAGGTGGCGGGGCAGCCGGTGCTGAAGTCATAGGCTGCTGAACCTGATGCACTGCCTTGCCCCGAAGTCTGGGGCATGTCCTCTTCATGTGACCCGGATCTCCACACTCGTAGCATACTCCCGGTACCATATCTTGTTGCCCTGAAGTATGAGCCTGCTAACCTGAGTACCCATTGGAAGAGCCCTAGATGGCTGGTGGGCGATATGAACTCTTTGGCACGGCACTGAAGTGAGCACTGGAAGAATCCTGATGACCAGAATACCCGCCGGAGGAACCCTGAATAGATGGTGGGCGGTAAGAACTCTCCGGCATCGCACTAAAATAAGGCCTTACTGGAGCACCTCGGGGAGGGGGGTGGTGCTGAGTACGGGGGCCTGCTCGGCTTACCCCTCCTGAAGTGACCTCTACCCCTAGCTAGGGCACCTCTGAACTCTCTCAAAAACCGGGCCCTCTTGACCTGCTGAATCTGCTCTCTACCCCTCTAGCGATACCCCTCAATCCTGCGAGCAATCTCTACCACTAGCTGATACTCAGTACCCATCTCCACCTCTCGCCATGCTAGCTCGAATACCGGGGTGTATATCCGCACTCTCTCTGTATCTGTGGGAAGTATCATGAGTGCATGGCAAGACAACTCAGAGAACTTTGCCTCATAATCGGTCACAAATATCTGACCCTGCTCAAAATGCTCAAACTGGTATCGTAACTCTTCCCTCTCAGAGGGTGGAATATACTTATCCAAGAATAACTGGGTGAACTGACCCAGGTGAGGGGAGGAGAACCTGCTGGCCTGCCAAGAACATAGGACTGCCACCATCTACGGGCCCTGCCCTCCAACTGAAAAGTAGTGAAGTCAACTCCATGCGACTCCAATATCCTCATGTTGTGCAGTCTGTCCCTACACCTGTCAATGAAGTCCTGGGCATCCTCATGTCGCTCACCCCCGAAGATAGAAGGGTGAAGCCTAGTCCATATATCCAATAACTTTTGCGGAGCGCCATCCGCAGCTGGCCTGGGCTAGGGTACCACTACAGCAACTGGCTGAGCCCCACCTGCAGGTAGTGCACCCGGAGTCCGATACACTGCGGTTGCATGACCGGAAGCCTGAGCACTAGTGGTCTGTGCTCCCCCTCCCGCATGTGATGTAGCCGGATCTGCTGGAAATAAACCAGCTTAGGTCATAGAATCCATGAACCGTAGCATGCGGCCCATGACCTCCTGGAATCCCGGTGCTGTCATAAAGTCCGTCGGGGTAGGCTCAGCTGCGGGCACCTCGCCCTGCTCCTTGATAATAGGATCTCCCGCAGGATCTGCTGGTGGTACTACTGGAATAGCTCTGGGACGCCCTCGTCCCCTACCACGAGCCAGTGCCCTCCCCCGGCCTTTGCCTTGGCCTCTAACAACGGGGGGAGCAGCTCCGCCTGGGCCTGGAACATCAGTCGTGCGTGTCTTCACCATTTGTGAGAGAATAGAAGAGAGAGATTTAGTATACCAACCACTGCACGATAGGAAATGAATAAATAGTAGTTTTCCTAATACCCTATAGCCTCTCAAAGATAAATACAGACGTCTTCGTACCGATCTACAAGACTCTATTAGGTTTGCCCATGACTTGTGAGACCTACGTGAGCCTAGTGCTCTGATACCATGTTGTCACGACCCATTTCCATAATAGGTCATGATGGCGCCAACACCATTTGCTGGGCAAACCAACGCGGAAAATACTAAATAACTTTCATTTACCTTTAACCAAATTAGTTGAAATAATTCTTTAAGTAGAAATAAAAATCAAAAATGATCAGTAAGGACGGAATAATCATACAACCCCAAAAAAATACAGTCTACCAATGTGTGTGCCAAGACCTGGTGTCACAAGCTGTGGGCAACTAGTAGAATATATAAAAGAATCACACTATCCTACTGTCCGAAATAGAATAGATAGCAAAAATACATAAGAAGGACTTCTTCAGGCTGCTAAACGACATGGAAGGGAAGCAGCTCACCGTAGAAGTCTCGAAGTCCGCTCAAGGATGCGCACCAAACTGATAGCTAGATACACCTGCCTTAGATCCTGTACAATTAAGTACAGAAGTATAGTATGAGTACATAAACAATATGTACCCAATAAGTATCCCATCTAATCTCGAAGAAGTAGAGACGAGAGGCCGACTTTATACTTACTAGGGTCAAATAATATGAGAAAATTTTATAATAAGCATGGATAGCACAATTCATTAACGTTTTATGGAAACGAATAACAATTTTTTTTTCAAATAATGTCATGGGTATCCATTTACATTTCAAGGCATATATGAAGTTCAGTCCACAGAGAAATACTAAGTAAAGCATGCGCAAGTAACTAGAGCAACGTACGGCCCGATCCAACATAAAAGAAAATTGTGCACTGCCGAGGGTTGAACGGCTCGAACCATAGATGCATCTATTACCCCGCTCGTAAATCACACATGCGACGTGGTCAAATATAAATAGGCTCATCAACAAGCAGACAATAATATATATATCTGAGGAGTGGTTATTTACAGGAATATCCAAATTCTCTTTGAAAAGACCAAACAAGATAAGGTTCCTCTAGTCTAATTTACCTTAATCAACATAATTTATACGAATCCGAATTTATCATCAAGTTACAAGAATATCACGTAGAGTATGCTTTTGGGTCCTAGACTACCCGGACTTAACATAATAGTCACTACGCACGGACTCTCGACACCTAGTGCATATGTAGCCCCCACATATAATAGCAACTAATTCAATTATTACACCTATGGGGACAATTCCCTATTACAAGGTTAGAAAGAAGACTCACCTAGCTCCAAAGTGCACTTCTAATACCAAGAACGAGTCCAAGCCCTCAATTCGGAGTTGAACGATCCCAAACTAGTTAAATGAGGTAAGAACTAGTCAATATAGGTTCACAAGATCGAATTCTAGCTATTTAAGCAATTTTCCAACCTTTAACACAAGTTTCCTAAAATCCGACACCGGGCCCACGTGCCCAGATTCCAAATTTTTTCGAAGGAAGTTGTTCTCTATAATCTAAGGATCGATAATATATGATTTCTAATTTATTCCATAGCAAATTTTGTGGTTATATCTAACTTTTACTAAAACCCTAGGTTTTTGCTCTAACTCCATGATTTCACCTTAATACTAGTATTTAATCTACCTAAGACATGATTATTAAACTAGAAATAGGTAGAACACACTTACCTCAAGATGCTAGGTGAAGATCTTCTCTCAAAAGCTCTAAAATCGCCAATGGAAGAGTGAAAAAGTGATAAAAATGACTTAGAACCCGTATTAAATGAACCTCACTGCTTCAACGATTTACGCATCTGTGGTTAGGGGGCCGCATCTGCGTGAAATGGACCGCATCTGCGAAATAGGCTAAAAGACCTGGGGCCGCTTCTGCGGTCTTGAGGCCGCATCTGCAGAGTCGCTTCTGCGGTTCCTGGCCTGGCCTACCCTAGGCCGCATCTGCGATGAAAGGACCGCTTCTGCGGTCTCGCACCTGCGGTCTACCAACCGCAGGTGCGGTTTTGACAGAAACAGCAGCTTCAGCTCTTCTAAAAAAATTCAACTTCATTCGAGCCTCGTCTGATTGACGCTCAGGACTCCCGGACCCCTCCTGAACATACCGGCAAGTCTGAAATCACGAAACGGAACTACTCAAACCTTCGGAACACCCGAAACAACACTAAATCTAAGAATCACTCCCTAAAACCAAATGAATCAAACTCATGAACTTCAAGTTCTTAATTTTCCTCTAACGGGCCAAAACGCTCTTAAACTACTCGGATTGACACCAAATTTTGCTGGCAAGTCTTAAGTGATATATCGGACCTGTACTGAGCCTCGGAACCAACATACGAGCCCGATACCCATGAAATCAATCATTCATTAGTTTCTTTAAATCCTTAAAAACTTTAGATTAATAATTTCTAATAAAAATTCATTACTCGGGCTAGGAACCTCGAAATTCGATTTCGGGCATACGCCCAGGTCCCATATTTTCCTACAGACTCTCCGGGACCATCAAATCATGAATATGGGTCCATTTACTCAAAATGTTGACCAAGGTCAAACTTAACTTTTTAAGAAAATCCTAAGGAATCAAATGGGCATATTTTCACTCCAAACTCTTCCAAATCCCGAACCAACCGTCCCCGCAAGTCATAAATTAGCTAAAGCAAGCATGGAGAGTTTTATTTAAGGGAATGGGGTTCTAAAAGGCAAAACGACCGGTCGGGTCGTTACATGGCACTGCACAGAAAGGAAAGAAGCAAGATAAAATGACGGACAATGAGTTTGTTGTCATTGACAAAAAGGCAAAAGCATGTATTATTTTAAATCCCTTAAATGAGGTTTTGCGTGAAGTTGCTACAAAAAGCTCAGCCAAAGGCACATGGGAAAAGCTGAAAACCCTATATATGAAAAGAACATGAGAAAATAGGCTTTACCTAAAGCAAAAACTCTACACTTTTTATATGGCTGAATGTACCTCTATAGTTACACATCTTGATACTTTTGATTCTCTTCTTATGGATTTAAGTGACATAGATGTTGAAATCAAAGATGAGGATCAAGTTGTGTTATTGCTTGTTTCCACATATAAGAGATACTATACTTTATGGAAAGGATAATATCTCTTATAAAGATATCAATCTATTTTGAAATCAAACAAATAAATAGATAGAGATATTACTGGAAAAACTAGTATGAACCAAGGGGGAAGCTTATTATAAGAGGTAGATCCAATAAGAAAGATTCAAGTAGAGAGAGGCCTAAATCAAGGTCAAGTTCCATATACAGAAATGTCATGTGCAAATACTATCATAAGAAAGGCCATATTATTTATGAACGCTTTAAGTTGAAGAACAAAGAAAGCATACAGAAAAGAAAAATGAGCACAAAAATACTGACATTGCTGAAGCAAGTGTAACTGCTGATGAGACCGATGGACCTATTTTTAGCAACTAATAATAGTATCAAATCTAACAATGAGCGGATTTTAGATTCCGATTGTTCTTATCATATGTGTCCCAATCGGGATTTATTTATGTTACACCCCGTAATATTACGTCAATATTACGTCCCGCAGTATTACATTACAGAGATGTTACGCTTCACAGTAATAAGTTACGACAGTGTTGCACCCTGCAGTATTTTACGTTGAATTTGTCGTAAGGTAATTGGCATCAGTCCAAGGAAAAGATTATTTAGGGATTATAAGTGATGAGTAAATTCATGAAGGTAAGAGGGTAAGTAATATCGAAGAAAACAAATTTTTGTCGAAGTTTGGCATATTGGGGTAAAATACGGCCCGAGCTAAATTACCCGATATTTATGCACTAGTACCATACCCATACAAGGTACCACATGGCCATGATAATAAGGTGTACAAGGTTTGTTAAAAGAGAGTAGTATTTAATTAAGTTGAGTCAATTTTTAAATTATGCGGGTAATATATTAATTACCAGGTAACGAAACATTACCCGGTTAACTAATAAGCGGACAAATATTTAATAATTACCCAAGAGGGAACGTAGCAGCCACTCCTTTTGTATAAGATGAGTCATTCTTTGCATGTGTCAAGACTTAAAGTTAAAGTCTTACCAAGACTTGGTAGGCTTTATCAAAATAAAATAAGATAAGCATTTTCATTTCAAAGACTAAGTCTTAAATCTTATCCAAAAATCTGTCATATGCTCCATTTAGTATCTTGGATCCATTTCAAACTTCATTACTTTGGTATTGAAACCAAGGATATTGAGGCAGATTATTTCATCCAAAATTCTTGTCAATTCAAGTGAAAATTTCAATGTTTAAATAGATTAAATCCATTTACGTTCTTGTTCAAAAATGCTAAGAGCAGAATGTGTCGTTAGCTTCTTTGGCTTCATTTTCATTATTTTGGCATTGAAACCAAATGCATTGAATTAGATCAATTCGTCCAACCTCTTAGCCACAAATCTATTCTTGGTTTTGAAACCAAGAACGTTGAACATGTATGTTAAGGCTATCCCTTCTTTCTTTTGGTATGATCCATACGATATGAACGAAACATGCAAATGCACAAATTCCATAAGTGACTCTACTCATAAAAGTAATAGAAATATCTATGTTCTTTAATTCCCATGTGTCATAATATTTTATCATCTGTTCATGGGTCTCAAAAAAATACGAAAGTTGAAAAGATGTTACTTTATGATATTGCTAAAGAGGCAAAGTGGTCTTATGACCTTCCTAATAATTTTATTGACGTACTTTCCATGCATTGCATTCATGTGCATTGACCCATGACCAGATGGCGTTATATACGCATATATATGTAAATATATGTATATGGAATGGGAAAAGGTTACGGCGTTATATACGCACCACCACCTGATCAGCTGGTATATGATGATGATATTGCCCACAGTGGCTGAAATATGATTCAAACGGCATTATATACACATATATGGGTATGTATTCAAATGGCGTTATATACGCATATATATGTATGTATTCAAATGGTGTTATATACGTGTATATATGTATGTATATATATGTATATGGGATATGGGAAAGGTTATGGCGTTATATACGCACCACCACCTGATCAGCTGGTATACGATGATGATTTTGCCCACAGTGACCGATATGATATGATGGGATGCCCTAAGAGGCTGATGATATTATGAAACATGTACCTATGCATGAGACATTCATAAGCATATGCATGACGTTAAAAGTAATTTATGATTTACAAAGCTATTCAAACTTACAAGTTGAGTCATGTACTCTATATGTCTTCCATATCTCATGTATTTATTTATGTGCCTTACATACTCAGTACATTATTCGTACTGACGACCTTTTTGCCTGGGGACGCTACGTTTCATGCCCGCAGGTCCCGATAGACAGGTCGAGAGCCCTCCAAGTAGGCTATCAGCTCAGCGGAAGATGTTGGTGCACTCTATTTGCTTCGGAGTTGCTCGTTTGGTTAGTATGATTTAGACGTGTATTGATTGGTACTCTGTCCCGACCCTTATGACATTTATGTATTCTTAGAGGCTTGTAGACATATGTCGTGTACATAAAAGATTGTACGGCCTTGTCGGCCTATGTTTTGAGTTTATAAAGGATCATGTTGGCCTATTAGGCCCGTATGCATGTGTATATGATGATCTATTAATAAAGATACGTTACGTTGGTACTCACTTGAGTAAGGTATCAGGTACCCATCTCGGCCCATCGGTTTGGGTCGTGACAATTTACCACATATAAATCTATTGGAGGTGGAGTTTTCTTGATGGGCAACAATGCTGCTTGCAAAGTTATTGGAAAAGGTACTATCCGAATCAAAATTCACGATGGTGTGGTGAGAACTCTCACCGATATTAGACATGTTCCTCACTTGAAGAAAAATCTCATCTCTTTGGGCACTCTAGAATATCTTGGGTGCAAGTACACATGTGAAGGTGGAATTCTGAAAGTTTCTCATGGTGTTCTTGTGATCATGAAAGCAAGCAGATCTAATATTTTGTATACTTTATTGGGATCTACTATTACAGGTGATGTTGCAGTTTCAACATCAGATAAATCCGATTTTGACATCACCAAATTGTGGCATATGCGATTGGGGCATATGAGTGAAAAAGGTCTTTTCATCCTCAGCAAAAGAGGTCTCTTATGTGGCAAAAGTACTGGAAATATGGAGTTCTATGAACACTGTGTATTTGAGAATAAGAAAAGAATCAACTTCAAATCTCCAGCAATTCGTAGAACAAAAGCTGCTTTGGATTACATTCAATCAGATCTTTGGGTCCTTCACGTACCCCATCAAAAGGTGGTGCCAGGTATATGTTAAATTTCATTGGTGATTATTCAAGGAAAATTTGAGTTTATTTCCTGAAAAATAAAAGTGATGTTTTCTTAAATTTCAAACAATGGAAAGTTTTGATTGAGAAGCAACAGGAAAACAGGTTAAGCGACTTAGAGCAGATAATGGCTTGGAATTTTGTAATGATAAATTCAACGAATTTTGCAAGAATGAAGGAATTGTTCGACACCGTACTGTGAGAATGACACCTCAAATAAATGGTGTGGCAGAAAGAATGAATATAACTCCTTTAGAAAGGGCTCGCTACATGATTTCAAATGCTAGGTTGACAAACGTCTTTTGGGCATAAGTTATCTCTACAACTTGTTATATTATCAATCGTTCTCCTTCTGCACCCTTGAACTTTAAGACTCTAGAGGGAATGTGGTTAGGTACTCCTGCTAATTATTCTGATTTAAAGATATTTGGTTGCCCTGCATACATGCATGTAAATGATGGAAAATTAAAGCCAAGGGCTAAAAAGTACATTTTCCTTGGGTATGTATCTGGGGTGAAAGGATACCGACAATGGTATCTTGATCCGATGGCACCAAAATTTATAACTAGCACAGATGTAGCCTTTGATGAATCCTCAATGTTACATTTCAAAAAAGAGTCTTCTACTTCTTGTAATATAGATAAAGGGAATAGTACACAGAAGCAGGTGGAGGTTAAGATTGGCATTCCTTCTGAGCCAAGCTCATCAACTGTCACGATGCAATTCTAGTTTAGGCCGTTATGACGCCCAACACCGTTGTTAGGCAAGCCAACATTGAACAATCTAGTGATTTCCATTTTTAATAAGTTTTTCAAACAACTAAATTCCTAAATTTAAAGAATTTAATGAATACCATATTTTAAAATAATCAAAACGAAGAAACTAAATGAAATCATAACCGTAGAAATACATCCCAAAATCATAAGCCTACTAGTATGTGCCAAGACCCGGTATCACAAGTATATGGATTACTAGTAGAACATAAAAAAGATTTCTAATCTACTGTCCGAAATGGAATAGACAGAACAAATAAACAAAAGAAAGACTCTGGCTGCTGCAGAACGGCTCAGAAGGGAAGCTCACCATATAGTCTCGTAGAGGGAATCTAATATGTGCGCCAGACTAGTATCCAAATATACATGCCTTGGATCCTGCATAATTAAGTGCAGAAATGTAGCGTGAGTACATAAACAATATGTACTGAGTAAGTATCCAGTCTAACCTCGAAGAAATAGTGACGAGATGTCGACTTTGATACTTACTATGGGCTAACAATGGTATATCAAAATTTTATACTAAGCATGGATTTCATGAATAATACTGAAAGCTCAATAACAGGAAATAGTAAATTCTTCTTTCGGAACTATTAAAACCCAAGTTTAGTTTCATCATTTAACAGTTTGCATCTCTAGGCATTTAAGCAATATCAATTATGAATAGTTCAAGGTATTTATCATGCGCAAAATATGCTGAGGTTGTACGGTCCGATCCAACATAATATTTAAATTATGCGCTGCCGAGGGTCGAAAAACACGAACCGTAGATGCATATATCTGCTACCGAGGTGTTCGGCCTGCTCCACAAATAGAAAATATTTAAGAGAAACACAAATTTTCAATAACAATCAAGTGTTTCATTTACAACATCAAGTAAGTGAAATTTAACCTTTTACAAAGTTTCTTATAAATTTCAATATGACTTAAGTAATTAAGTTATCAAGTAGGGGCAACATTGCAAGTATAACATGATATGGGTCCTAGACTACCCCGATAATAGCATAATTAGTAGCTACGTACAGAGTCTCGCCATCTCGTATGTACGTAGCCCCCACAAATAGGTATACATATTTGTTTAATTCACATATGGGGTTAATTTCCTCTTCCAAGATTAGAAAAGAGACTTACCTTGTCCTACTTTCCTGTCCAAGAATTGTGCTCAATCCCCAAATTTGGTGCCAAACGACTCGAAACTAGTAAAATATCATACAAAGTAATCAATACATGCTCACAAGTTCATATCCCATAATCTATGTATTTAACTCATGTTGTGTAGAAATTACTTACATCAAGGTGCTAGGTGAAAAACCCCTTCCAAGAGCTCCCAAAATCGCCCAAGAGTTGAAAGAAAATGAGCTAAATGGTCTAAGTCTCGCAATTAATAAGTTGTGCACAGGACTCAGATGTCGCATTTGCGACACTTATATCGCAAATGCGAAAGTCACAAGTGCGAACAATGGGCCTCCAATGCCAAGGTCGCAAATACGGAATCTGCTGAGGTCGTAAATGTGACCAACTTATCGCAAATGCGAACTTTGCCCTAGGTTAGGCTCAATCGCAATTGCGAGGTTCACAAATGCGAATAAATTCCCACATTTGCGAGACCTGCAATTGCTGCTAAGAAACACTAGAAAACTGAAGTGTTTTCTCATCCTCCGGGACGTTCGAAACTCACCCGGGTCCTCGGATCCCCACACCAAATACTCGCACAAGTCTAAAAACATCATACAAACTTGCTCGCATGATTGAAATACCGAAATAACATCAAAAACCATGAATTGGATGCCAAAACGTATGGATTAACTCATGAACTCAAAAACTTCTAAAAATACTTACACGCGTCTGCTTCCTATCAAATCAACTCGGAATGACGCCAAATTTTGCGTGCAAGTCTTAAATGACATTATGGACCTACTACAACTTAAGGAACTAGAATCCGAACCCGATATCAAAAAGTCCACACTCGGTCAAACTTTCCAAAAACTTTAAATTCTAACTTTTGCCAAAAGACTCAGAAACAACCTACGGACCTCCAAATCCACTCCTGGATGCACTCCTAAGTCCAGAATCACCATACAGAGCTATTCCCAAGCTCGAATTCACAAAAAGGTGCCTAGAATGTAAAACTCCACTTCAACCCAAACTTATGAAATTCACTCAAAATGCCAACTTTCACTATTAGGCGTCGAAATGCTCCCAGGTCATCCAAATCCCGAACTAACCATCCCCGCAAGTCATAAAATAGTAAAAGCACATATCATAATCTTATTTAGAGTAAAGGGGTTCTAGAAAGCAAAATGACCTGTCAGGTTGTTATATTCTCCACCTCTTAAACAAACGTTAGTCCTTAAACGGGTTTATAATCATACTTGTAGTGTTGAATAAGTGTGGATATTTTCTCTGCATGTCCTCCTCGGACTCCCAGGTCGCCTCTTCGACTGGTTTCCCCCTCCACTAGACCTTTACTGCAGAAATCCTCTTGGTTCTCAATAGGCCATCATGTCTAGCAACAACGGCAACTGGCTCCTCCTCATAACCCAGGCTCCCATCTAACTGAGTCGTGCTGAAGTCTAACATATGTGACAAGTCGGCATGATACCTTTGGATCATAGACATGTGGAAAGACGGATGAACTCCCGATAGTCTGGGAGGTGAAACAAGCTCATAAACAAACTCCCCAACTCGTTTCAACACCTCAAATGGGCCTATAAACCTTGGGCTCAACTTTTCCTTCTTCTCGAATCTCATGATCCCCTTTATCGGAGAGATTTTCAATAGAACCTTCTCACCCACCATAAATGATAAATCACACGCCTTCTAATCTGTATAACTCTTCTATCTGGACTGTACTGTGCGAAGTCTCTCCTGAATCAACTTTACCTTTTCCAAGGCATCCTTCACCAAATCGGTACCATATAACTTAGCCTTGCCGAGCTCAAACCACCCGATAGGAGAACGACATCGCCGACCATATAAAGCCTCAAATGGAACCATCTCGATGATGGACTGGTAACTATTGTTGTAAGCAAACTCGTCCAAAGGCAAGAATCGATCTCACTGCCCTCCAAAGTCAATCACACATGCTCTGAGCATGTCCTCTAAGATCTAAACTATCCGCTCCGACTGCCCGTCGGTCTGTGGATGAAATGCGGTGTTGATCTCTACACAGGTCCACAACTCACTCTATACGGCTCTTTAGAAATATGAAGTAAATTGAGGGCCTCTATCTGATATGATAGAAACAGGCACTCCATGCAGCCGAACTATCTCCTGAATATAAATCTGGGTCAACCTCTTTGAAGTATACGCAGTCACAACTGGAGTGAAATGTGCCGACTTGGTCAACCTATCGACAATGACCCAAATTGTATCAAACTTCCGCAAGGTCCGCAGCAACCCAACTACGAAGTCCACAGTAATGCGCTCCCACTTCCACTTCGGTATAGTCATCTGCTAGAGTAGGCCATCTGGCCTATGGTACTCATACTTAACCTGTTGGCAATTTAGGCACCTAGATACATACTCAACTATGTCTTTCTTTATCCGCCACCACCAATAATACTGCCCCAGGTCACGATACATCTTCGTAGCACCTGGATGAATGGAATACCGAGAATTGTGTGCCTCCTATAGAATTCTCCCTTTCAAGATATCAACATTAGGAACACATAAACGACCCTGGAGTCGCATAACACCATCCTCGCCGATAGAAACCTCCTTGGCACCACTTTGTAGTATTGTCTCTCTGAGGACCATCAAATACGGATCATCAAACTGTCGAGCCTTGAGCTACTCCAATAGTGAAGACTGAGCAACAACGCATGCAAGAACTCGGCTGGGCTCTAAAATGTCCAACCTCATAAGTCTGT